>NC_046670.1:10430497-10739831 GCF_004382145.1 Drosophila mauritiana
GAAAGCGGCAAGTGAATTGGGCAGATGTTTGTGGAACCCGGCAAGGACGAGTGTTGGCGCAGCTGCCTAACTACGATATCCGATGGAAAAACATCAGAATGAAAACGCACTGTGTTTCAGGCTCTGCCTTTTCGAGAGCCCAAAAACCAATCGGCTTGCGGGGGCGTAAGTATGTGTGTGTAAGGAAATCCATTAGAATGTATCAATATTTGTGCGGGCGAGCGCCTCGGGTAGAATTTAATTTTCAAAGCACCCAAACACCGTCACATACGAGCATATGTAGATATATCTATTTGCGTGGGAAGGTCCTCTTAAATTATGCGTAAATATCGAAAATATTTGCACAAACGCCTTCCAATTTAACGCACAAATGACGAGGCAAATGAATTTTCCAATTCCGCAGTCATGGCGTTTTTTAACTCCATCCGTTCGGGCGCACCACCTTTTTTTTTTTGCGTACGTTTTAGTTGTCAATGTAAATTGTAATTGTAAATTAATTGCCCCATCTCTGATGGTATGTCGTTACGTCTGGATTTCTCCCAGTATGCATCCGGCGAAGTTTTTACATTTAAAGCTGGCAGGAAACCGGAGAAGGAAAACAGACAAATGGCCGCACGTAAACGCGTTAAATTGAAAATCATTTTGATCTCGACGCGACCTTTTGCGGATGTCGCTGAATGCGAACCAGAAGGACCAAGGCGTAGTACCAGGGGCAGAAGGACGGGACCTCATCGGGATACTCGCCTTCAAGTACAACATGTGCCGCTGGTGCCCTGCGTGCGCGCATATTTTTCACAATTTTTCATTTTCCCCGGCAGTTTTTCCCTTCTTTGAAATTTCATATTTTTCCCGAGCCATAACAACAGCCAGTGGGAGCGGGAAATGGCGGAAAAAAGCGCACTGAACGACCAAGCGTCCCGTTCCGCCCATCATCCCATCGGCCCATCGCCCCATCCGCCCACCACCTGAGGTGAAAGTTTTGCAGCCGGTTTCCGGCTCACATACACCCACATATTCCGTGTACTCCGTGAACTCCGGCCAAAATCCCGGCACTTCATGGCGTGTAATGCGTTGCGCGTTTGCCGCAAAAGTTTACAAAATATTCGACGGTGGCCGAGGGGAAGTTCTTTGGAAGTACGCGAGCGCATTAAATTCGTAATACGTTCCGCCTCGCATTGATACCGATTACAATGGGCGATTTGGGCGATAGAAGGCGGAACTATAAACAATCTGAGATGATTGCTTTCGTTATGCAACACAGTCTTTATAGAGCAGATAAACTATAAAACTATCAAAAAATTACAAATACGGAAGCGATTACAGTTTCGATCTCCCAACTCTGCTAGCCCTATTAAAATAAAGTTTTTTTGATTCCCAAGTTATGAAATAAGTACTGATAAACTTGGTTACTCCAGCTCAGGAACTAGTATCCACAGAAACGAATTCTTTATTTATTCCGAAAAATAAAAACCAGCTCAAAATACTGCAAGAAATTGCTAGACTGCACAAATTATGAGCTAAACTATCATAACTCCATCAACACGAAAAGTAAAATACCCAATTACATTTTCCCTTTGACATTCATAAATGAATCCTTTTCAGTTTATGATTGGCATTTCGAAGTACAGAAAGGAAGTAAACTATTATAACGAAAAGTAGATTACCCAATTACCTTCCTTCCACCTCTGTCATTCATAAAAGCATTAATTTTCAGTTTATAAGCGTCGCTTTCAAAATATATATATATTCTCGTCTTTTGAGAATATATTTTATTTATAGAAAATTCAGTGGGGTGTAGAATTCTATTCGCAACACCCACTGTGCCAAAAGCTCAAGAGGAGGAAGTCAAGTCCTCTTGTAAAAATTTCGCGTGATTTCGTTTCGCCCCTAACAATGTAGCTGCGGTTTCTCCGGTTGCCGTGATATTGTAATATGTATGAAATTCGGAAGTATTTAGGGAAATCGTTGTTAAAGATTTCGTCGTTTTGCCTCCGCTGCTGCTGCTGCTGCTCCTTGCCATCGTATGTTGTCGTCGAAACAGTTCCACATCAATGCCAAGATGGCAGCAGTTGGCATTTGTGTGGTTGGTTGTTTGGTTTTTAGGTTGGCAGAGCGCGTTGGTTTCGTATAATGTTGCTACTTTTGCATGCACAGCTCCCCTTTCCACTTTCTTCATCTCATTCCGCATTCTTCACTCTCTGACCCAACAGCCACCCAAACCCCCACAAACACATCCAGCCCCCATCTCGGATTTCCAGCGCTGGCGACCCTAAACCCACGTCAATGTAACACGCGTGCCTATAAATTTCTATGAGGCCGACTAACTTGGTTGAAACTGGGAGTGGGAGTTGGCAAAGGAAAGGAAGTTCAGTGGGCGGGGCATTGGGGGTCAGGGGGCATTGTCGTCGCGTTCCTGATTCCGTGGGTGAGCCCGGATTTCTTTATTCAATCGCTTTTGTGACTCCCGCAACGCTCTCATCATCAGCGGCCATAAAATAAAAGTTACGCACACCCTTGGGGCCAGGACATTACCCGCACACCCACATGCATGCGTGTACATGTGTACATCCATGTGTGTGTACCCACCCACGCGTGTCCTGCGGCGTGTCCCACGCTTGACCGGGTTTTTTTCCGGCTTTTCAGGCCCGTACACAATCGGGCCTTCTCTCGCATTCAATATAAGATATATGGACGCTGACCGCAAATAATTGCCGCAGACAAGGAAAATTGGAAAATTGCGCACAAAGAAGGCGAAATTTGCATGCGGCGCATATTTCAATGAACAATGACGTAAGCACACATCCACATTGCTGGCTAGCCATTTGGGCTGGCTGGCGCTTATCAAATCGGAAAATCAGAAAATCGGGTAAAATCGTCCAAGGAACGGAGAAAGAGAAAGTCGTCTCCACTCAAGCTGAAGCAATGAAAATCCAGGCAATGAGCCCAGGATCCGGAGTTCGGTGGTGAAAGTGCTAAGCTTATTGCGTCGTTTAGGCAACACCCGACAACCAACGAATTGGCCAAGTGGCAGCCACAGCGATGAACCCTTTGAGTGGCAGACATGAAGATATGTGTATGGATGTACAAACATACATACATATGTACATACGTGCAGGATACAGACACACACTTGCATGAAAAGGTCCTGGCCCATTTGGATTTCCGTGTAAGCAACCTTAAGTCTTTGATTTGCCGAGGAAAGTGTGCCAAGCTCTCCTTCTGCAACGTTTCTGGGATCGCATTTCCATCGGGGCGGAGACCGTGTGACGTGTAGCGAATTGACAAGTTTTCCTCGTTTTTTTTTTGCGACTTTCGCAATTTTTATGACTCCATTTACTTAGACGAAGTCGCAGCCGGCTCGGGAAAACTTTTTGGTTGATAAGCAAAGCGAAGGAAAGCCGGTGCGGGTGGGGTGTTAAATTTATGCTGATGTGAAGGGCCCGAAAGACAACAAACTTGACATGGGCCTTGGCTGAGCAACGATTGTAAAATACATTAGCATAAATTTGACATAAACGCTTCACAAACAGTTTCTTCTGGCTGAGATTGCTGTCAGCTAACCCACATCCACATACCCATCCCCCCCCAACTGACTTATCGTTTCAACTTTATTAAACCGGGATATATGGATGCGGAAAGTGCAAATCTGCAACTGCTAAAT
This sequence comes from Drosophila mauritiana, assembly GCF_004382145.1. Classification (NCBI taxonomy): domain Eukaryota; kingdom Metazoa; phylum Arthropoda; class Insecta; order Diptera; family Drosophilidae; genus Drosophila; species Drosophila mauritiana. Next base: position 10,434,159 of record NC_046670.1, read on the forward strand.
CGAGCCATGACACAGTCGCTTTAATATTAATTTAAATTTTTAATACGATGTCCGCTCGTAAAACTCGTGTTTGTGCTGCGGGCAGAAATCTTTTTTTTTGATACCCTATAGCCAAGGGGCATTTAGCTTTCGTAGCTGGCCGGATTATTCATGGATTTTTCTGACAGCTGACTTACTTTGCATTTGTCACTGGGCTTAGTTTGCCCATTTCCCATTGGTTTTCGCTCTGAATATAGGGCACACAATCATCGGCTCCTTGTACAATGCTGCCTCACGCCTCACTACACACATCGAATTCATTTCATATGCCAACCCGTCATCAGAATCCCCCCTCGTCTTGCCCCCACACCTTGCCCCTGGCATGTGGCAATCTATACGAGCATTTTATTCTGACGAGGCGACGAAAATAACATGTCAAATTTATAATGCCAGCAATTGCGTTATGCTTTTTTTATGACGCCGACGGCTAGGCAATAATACCCAAAAAAAAAAAACTCTAGGAGGAAAAATGGAAAAATGGTTTTAGCCAAAGCCAGATGCTGTTGACGAGCAATGGATATATGTTTTTCAAAAATAGGCCAGACACTTTTTACGATTTGCTGAACTAATTATGGTAGAGTTTTTCACCTCGCAATGGGCCAAATTTGGGAAATGCAGGCACACAATTCCCACCGATGCAGCTCCAGCTACTCACATAATTATCATTATTTTCGTAGGCTTTTCTTTTCGCAGGGAAATCGATCGATGAAAAATCAACTAGCTGCCTGGAAGGCGTCACGTTTCCACCGGAGACGACGGCAATTGTTGCAAATCATTTTTTATGCCTTGCACTGCCTGCGGTGCGGCGCATGAGTGCGAATATATAGTTATATCTGTTGTTGCCGAAACTTTTGTTTGTTTGCCAAAGAAGTCGGCCCACAGGCAGAAGCCGTTTGCTTATGACTTTCATTTGTTTTGACATCACGTTGCTGCAGTTCGCTGGATTGGGGAACTTTCCAGTGTGCGGGGGGCTGGGGGCTCAATATAATCGGCTCATTGAATCTCGCTAGCCGGCTGGCAGCTCCGTAAGATCGAAAAGTTTTATGAAATGCTTAATAAGTTTTCTTATTTCGGAAAACTATTTTTCATTGGACAAAAAATGCATTCAAAATTTTTGTCTGCCAGCGTGTAGCTTTCGCAACTGGACTGGAATTTAAATATTCTTACTAAAGCATGTGCGCAACTCTTTAAATGAATTTAATGCCAACGTGCTTGTGAAATACAGAGGTGGTCAAAAGTATTTACACAACGAGCTTTTTTTTCAATTAGTTGACAATTGAAAAAAAAGCTCGTTGTGTAAATACTTTTGACCACCTCTGTATATTCATTTGAAAGCTTGACATTTTTGCCTTCTGTTATGTGGTGGAATTATTGCAGATTTTCATTGTTTAAAACTTTGAAAATTTGTTTATTCGGCTTATCCGCAGGATGTACACTTAATATATAAAGTCAGCAGAGTTTATTCATGAAAATGGAATTAATATTCCTACCATAGGTATTTCTTTAGATAACGCTTATGCTTTTATTTCCAGCTCGATGTCTTTAATGTCTTTTTGTTTCTCATCTCATTATCTGGTGAGCTTTTCTTTGCCATCAAGTGCTGAATCTACCCTCGCTGGCTTTGAACCCATAAAAGAAGTTCAGCACGTTGCCGCCGCGTTTTCCGTTTGTTGTTTCGCTGCTGGGCGTATTGGAAGTCGGTTTGTATTGGCCAAATGCCTGCCGCCGTTTCTTTTTGGCATTACGCGTTATTAGAAAAGCAACAACAACGGAGGCAACAGCGGCTGCCGTGACTTTGACTTTGCTGCACAATAATCAGAACGCTTTCCTTGGAACCCCCCATCGACCAGTTGGCTACGTGAAAATGGGCAAAATGCGCAAATGTTTGCGCACTGGTTGAGCAGCATAATACATAAACACAGAACGGAGCGGAACAGACAGAACAGAACAGAACGGAACCCGAAGCCAAACCCCCAGCTGGATGCGAGGAAACTCATCCGTGGCGTAGCAGCTTCGCCGGCGGCGCTTATGCATTTTTCATGGCGCACACAAACACGTGCTGGCCACACATATTCATATATGCGCAAAAAAGAAAGGCAGCGAAATGAAATGAAAATTCCATCCGCCATCGCCCCGAAGAATCGCGCATCCATCAACACGTCAAAAGGGCGGCAACAGCTGCCGCCACTTGGAGTGCCAATAAAAATGTTAAGTATCTTAGGAACTGTTGACATTTTCTTGGGGGGCAGAACCATAACGACGAGATAGTACTAGATAAATGCCTTCGATATGGCACAAGTATTTCCAGGGAGGCGCCGCCAAAAATCCGAAGAGACCAGATTAGCAGGCGAAATACATAGTTTTTTGGGTGGTGTTGTTGCCAGAAGTATAAGTAGCTGCCAGATACTTTTATTTTTCGTATCTCCCTTTGGCAGCTCGTCAAAGTTTCGCTCCACACAAAACAGGACTCGCACTTGCTGTAATGAGTTAAGTAACACGTTCTCCGCAGCCGTGTAAACATGCTCATTACACCGACTGCCAACATGCAGGTGAAGCCATGCGGAAGGACAAGTTTCGGGTTTACCCTTCTATGTTGGTATATTATGTAGGCATATATATGTGGATATTTACACTCGCGGCGTCACTAGTATTTACAGATTAGCATAAAATTAACGCACACGCCCACGCATTTGTACAGAAGTAATTTACATGATAATACACTTCTTGTTTTCGAACTCAATTTATGGCCTGCGCCGTTGAGTTTCTAATTAAAAATCGAGTGGAATCAGGTTTTTTTTTCGATTTTCTTCCTGTTTTGTTCAGCTTTTTGTGGCGTGTTGATTACTCACCCGCTTGCCTCGCTTGCCGCGCGGTCCTTTCTCGCCGGGAGGTCCTGCTGGTCCAATGGGTCCCGGTTCTCCTCGAGCTCCCGGTTCTCCAGGCGGACCTGTTCACAAAATGTTAATTTCAGCGAATCGCTTCTAGTGACAGATTTCAAAATGCGAGCAAACAATGCCATGAATATATTCGGTTACACAGATACACAGATCCCATATATATATATATAGAAGTACAGACACAGATACAGATACAGATTCGGATCCGCCCGCAAGTGTTGTGCAAACAGTGGGCGTGGCCTTTGTAATTATAGAGCACCGAGAGCTCAATAATGCCGCCTTCCCGCTACACCCCTTATGCCTGATTTTGTTGGTTTTGGTCAGCAATTTGTTCAACTGGTTGATGATAAGGGACGGACAGGCTCTTGATGGTTTAACGATGGTCGGGGCTTAGTTGGCAATGCAAATTGTTTATCGCCAGCGAATGAAATGCCCCGAGTTCACAGTGGTCGCAAGTCAATGGTAAATGGTCGTCGGTGGCAAATAGTTCAAGGCCCCAGCTTCATCCTATGCTAATGACGGCAACGACTTGACCCACTTAATGGTATTCTATGCACATATACCAATGTATATATATATCATTGCCATACCTTTCCCTTCGACGTCAATCCGATGCAATTGAAATTGGAATGCAAACAGATGCAGAATAACAATTTAATATGCATAAGCTGCACTTTTGCTGGCAGCTGCAAAAACAAACCTTATTTATTCCACCGCCAAGGACTCGCATTCTTCGTTGAAGTAGGGCAGAAATTGGATCTGTGTATATGGAGCAAATACCCCAGCTCCGGCTTGCAGCAAATCCAATTTGCGCTCATCATAAGATCCCGTCCTGAGAATTTACAATCTAGCTAAAAGCGGGGCTATTCGCTCAATTTGCGTGCTTTGTTTCAAAGCCGCGATGGCTACATTCTGACCTTTGGCCCACTGTGCGGCGGACGACCAACCTGTTTAGTTAGAATAATGAGAAATTGCCTTTTTTTTTGGTTTGTTTGGCATGGCCATTAAACCAGACCATTTGCGCAGCCAACAGCAAAGGGAAGGGAGGGGTCTCATATCGTAGATAAATCCAATTGTGCGGCTTGTCAAAATGGGCGAGGGCATGAAAGATATAGTGAATTTATTAAGTTCGTAAAATTGCTGTTCAACGCAAAAGGACCTCGTCCTGCGGAGAGCATAAATTTACCGGTCCTGCCAGCACAGAGAGATCCTCCGATGTCGCCTCCCATTTGTTTATAAAGCATTTGTCCGCAAGCCCCATTGTCTGGCCTGAAGTTTTCTATTTATGCATGCATAATTCAACGTTAAGCATTTCAGTCGACAATTGCAACAAACATTATAAAAACTATATACACAGACTATGGCCAGCCAGAGCAGTCAGGATCCGAGCTGAATTTTGGATTTATAGTGTCCAGGATATTGGATTGCCGGTCGGGCGGCTTAGTGTTTATTTTGTTTGCGCTGGCAGATGAAATGCCCGAGATAAGTTTTAATTTCATAGAACGGAAGCTGCCGCCCGAAGACGCAATGCAATCAGGCAAAAAACCAAATGAAATGAAATTCAAATAAATCATGAAATAAATTGAATTTTTTGATATTACAGCTGGGTCTATTGCTTTTGTTTTCTGCCAGCCAGCTCTGCTGCCCGCACTGAGATTTTCCGAGACGAGATGGACCGGCATTTTCCGCCTGAAGGCGACACATCCAATTGCCCAGGGCTGCCAAGTCCACACACAAAGAAAGCTTAACTAATTACGGGCCCGATAAGATAAGCCAGGCCAAACTGAGCAGAGCCGTCGAGACCAGACGCTGGGAATGCCGGAAACAAATGACGTTCCATTTATTCAAATCAAGCCGAAGTTGTGTCCCCTGGGTAGCCCGGTTCTTTCCGCTGAATTTGGGGAAAAATAAATTGCAATTTCGTGTCCATCAACGCACCAGGGAAAAGTGGATGGAGTTCGAGCCTACAGCTCGGCGGAAGTAATCGAATGCAACTGAAGCTGCAATTGCTACTGCCGACAGATATCGCAGCATCAGATCTTCCAGCAAGAACTCCAGCAACAATGGGCCGGCAACACGAGCATCGTCATCGCAATCACATCGAAATGCCACTGCGACATCGAAGCACTTTGATGCCAGCCACTGATAAGTTGGTGGAAAGGAGGGACAGTGGACGAGGGGTAAGTGGCACGGGGAGGTGGCACACGCGGGAGGGTGGATGGGCGGAGGGGCAGATGGGCGTGGGTACTCGTAATGATGCGGGCTGCTCAAACCGCAGCAAAGCGCTTAATTGATGGCGTTGCTTGCTGGCCTACGAATGCTCAAAGGCACTAGGGGCACTCAATCACGGAAAACTTAAATAATAAGTAAAGTACAATTCACATTCATCCCTTCACACCTTTTATATAAATTGTAATTAATGAATTTGATGTAAACAATTAAATTAAAATATTTAATGTCCTAGTTGTTCTAGTTATTGTATATTCGAGTAACTTAATCCATGATTCCCCACAGATATTTGACCACGGATAAGTCCATAAAGCAATGCAAGACATCATATACTTTTATGTAATTTAAAATAAATTAAATTAAGATTTTATTGCTGGATTTTAAAGCCAATGTGGTTAATGGACATTCAATGTTGTGTTAAACGTAATTTCAAGTGGGCGTAATTGCGGGGCATTAAAGTGAGAATACCAGAACCGAAATTGAATTAAAATTCTATTCTCCCAATAAAACCTCAGCGACGGATCATCAACACCATCAATCCGCAATCCATCATTGGGTTAAAGAAATTTCCAGTGTCATCCGGACAAGAATTTTATGGGCCATCAATCCATCTACCGCATCCATCAGCCTGAACTCGTACGATTGCTTATTTATTGGACGCACTGAGTGCCCCTAGTAAAACAATACTACAAGCTGTCCCACTGAGGTCGGGAACTAACCCAAACCAACCCAATCCAACCCACTCCATCGCATCCAATCCCATATTGTTGTACTCCAACTCGATGGTAGTCATGCTAATGAACCGCTAAAAGCAACATAAATGACATAAAGTTGCATTTTTACGACTGCGGCCAGTGCCACAAGTTCTCGGGGTCTACAAATTTTTACGAGAATCACTAGATTTGTATTTGATTCCCGTGCTCGTTTCAACTATTTTGGAACGGCATGTTTTTGGGCTATTTTCGTGTATTAAATTCGTATAAAGTGCAGAAATGTGTTGGGGCCGGATCATAAAAGCGAGCCGAATGGAAATTCCATTGTTGTTGTGGGCGGAATGCCAAACTCCCAACATTTCTATGCGCATTTAATTGACGTTGAAGTCCGAACTGGGCGAACAGCAAAGGTCGTAAAAGTTATAGCAAAATGCAGCAGCGGAAAATGAAATTTTAAAATTTCCAAATATGGCGGAATCATCGAATAAAATATTTAAAATATGTGTGAGGTCATAAAAAGCCGAGGGGAAATATGTGAAAAGCGAGCGATGCCGCTCTGATTTCCATTTAGGCGAGTCGACCAAAAATAAAGGCACATCTAATGGGACACCGCGCTAGTCAATGGCTCTATTAATCGAGGATGGGGGCATTGGGTCTATATTTCGTGTTCCATGTGACCATGCTCTGTGTGAGCTGTGAGAGCATTTCCCAGTTGCGGATGACAATAAATTAGGCGACCCGCAGCCGCGTGGCCACACTTCAAAAACTCATCGAACGATCCATCGATTCGATGCCCGAGCTGTACAACAAGTATCTTTGTATCTAAATCTGTGTATGTGTATATCCGAATGCGTTAAGTGGCTGTTGGATGATGCAAGCACAAACAAACACACGCGCCTTCAGCTGGCACTTACCAGGTGGTCCCGCTGGTCCCGGCGGACCCTCGATGATGCCAGTGGGGAACTCGTCACCCTTGATGGTTGTGGTTAGTCCACGATCGCCTCGATCGCCCTTGTCGCCCTGGAAAGAAGTCCGCCGCCAGAGGGTGAGTGAGTCATTGTGGAAATTAAGTGGAAAACCGAGAGTCAGACAGCCTTAATGCATAAATAAACGATAAATACTGCGGAAAACCCGAGACCCGCACCCAACATAACGACATCAAGTAAATGGGAAAGTCGACAGAACAAAAGAGGACGACCCGACCCGACAGGATGACAGCGAATCACTGGGCGTCACTTAAGCCGTAGCCGTGTTTATCCAACAGATACAAATAATGCATTAATCCTGGTGACATCTTCCTCCCCAGAATCTCGTTATTGTTATGGGTGTGTGCGTCCTTATCTGCGCCTTTTGTTTCGGTTCTCTTCTTTGCTCTCATGTACGATATTTTCGGTGAATCACCGGCAAAAACTCACCTTCGTGCCAGGTGCACCGGCCACGCCGGGCGGTCCTGCGACTCCTGGCTGTCCGGCCTCGCCCTGCGGTCCTTGCGCTCCGGTTTCGCCTGGTGGTCCTCGCTCGCCCGGCACACCCGGCTGGCCCGCTTCGCCCGGAGGTCCTGGCGGACCCGGCTCACCGGGCTCTCCCTGTGAGGACGAGGAAACATGTTTATTAGCTCAGGATCTCCCGTCGAGTTGACCGAGGTTGGGGCTCGTGCAGGATATAAACTAAACACAGGACATGCTGAGACAAAGGAGGTGCAAGACAACTCACCTTCAGCTGTATGACTGTGGAAGCGGATACATTGACGCCTGCTTCTTGCAAGTCCTTACAGCGTCAACCATACCAACCAAAACAACAAGTTTTAATGTAAACATAAAAAAATATTAAAAAACCAAATGGGTTATTCAAAAACAATGGTTAATAAATCATCAAAATAAAGTTAGTTTCAGCTGCTGCAAAAGCTAGATTAGCCAAATTAAAAGCAAATAATCCAAATTAAATGTTCTTAAAGGGTAACTCAAAACTACGAAACAAATAGGATGGAAATTCCATTAAAAACTACCAAGGGATCTGTCCGAAAACTTGCCGCGGCCAAAGGAAAAGAAAGAGGGAAGGGAAAGTCTACCAAACTACGATGTTGCAACAAATTTATGGCGCAGTTTAAACAAAAGAGCCAAGGCAGCAGCACAACAGGACAACAGACAGGAGACAACTTAAAAGCATTACAAACGAGAATGAAGCGAGACAATAAACACAACTCTACACAACTAAGTAAAAGGACGAGAGGACTACGATGACTGGACCAGAAGGACAAATCCAGAGACCGAGCGACTCAGCCAAGGACAACAAGTTGCAAATAATTTGTTGTATGCTACGGGCTGCCATCTCTGGGCCATCTGCATTTGGCCCCTGAAAAATGGTCTTGACCATGCCAACGTCTAAAGTGTAACGAGGAAAGGGGAGCCCAAGTGGCAAAGAGTACGGTTGATGAGTGGGTGGTGGCAATACCTTAACAGCAACTATCTCCGCATAGCCCAGCGTGCCGCCATGCAGCGTTGTCACCGATCTCTTCAGACCCTAGGAATGCAAAGCAATTTGGATCCGGTTAGACTCTATTTAATTTGTAGCCAGGAATTGCAGCAGCCTTAGCGGATTTCGAGAGCTGGAAGTGGCGGCGGAGCTGGAACTCCGACTTACCTTCACGGTTTGGAAAACATCCATGCCGGGGTGGCCGACATCGCCCTTCTGGCCCTTGTCTCCGGGCTTGCCCGCCGCGCCCTTCTCCCCACTGATGCCATTCAGGCCCTGGATAACGAGAAATGTTTAATGTTAACTTAAATAATAATACCATCTTCAGCTTCTACACATTTGGCTTAAATTGTTCACATTTCAATGTTTGGAATTGCAACTTCATTAGAGGATGTTTAGTACCATTATACCAGTTACATAAAAACGTGTTTTTAGTTCAAGTTTAGTTAAGTCGACCTATTGTGTCTTTAAATATGAATCATTTACTTAGTATTAAAATGAAGAAAGCATATCTGTAGAGACCTATATCTTTTTTAGTTGTGTACAATTTGTTTAATATGTTACGCATCCGATTGTCAACTTCCATTTGGAAGTTCCTTGAGCATATGGACTCCATTTCTTGTTCTCAACTGCTACTTACCGGATCGCCCTTCTCGCCGCTATCTCCTTTCTTGCCGCGCTTCCCTCGTTTTCCCGGTGGACCGGGCGGACCTGGAGGACCTGCAATGGAAAGTTTCGAAGTTAGTAGTGAAAAGCAATCTAAAGGTCGCCTCATTAGTTGCCCATTGAACTTGCCGCTGACCCACAGGAAACTGGTTGGCGACGACCAGTGGCAAGCCATTTCCTTGGGTCACATCTCTTTGGTCCTCTTGCGAATCCCCCATTTCCCCATTTGCCGTTAAGCTACTTTTTTGGGCGTTGTTTTTTGCGCAGTTGGCGCAAATTCATTTAGCTGAAAAATGACTTTTCGCAGCATTTTGTCACGCTGCGGGCTGAGAAGCTGTTGCTGGCGAATGGCGGGCACAAAATATTTACAACCACTTTTGCTGCTATTATTTCGGTGCTGCGAGGAAACTTTATCTACCCAAAGGATCCAAAGGAGCAGCAAGGAGCAGGACAAAGCTGCAGTCGATGCTTTTCAATTATTTCGCATGCAATTTTCCATGGCATAAAACACCGAGCCGAGGTCCTTCGTGTCTTGTAATTTTCCACTGCTGCTGCTGCCAGTCTGCCCATGGCAATTATTTTTATTAGAGCCGACTCGCTGCACTTGTTGTTTTTTGCATCCACGGAACAGGAAATTAACACCTAAAATTCCAAGACAAAGGCACCAAATGGCTGTTATATGGTCCAATGTATCAGTCGGAAGGTGTGAAAATGTTTAATTAAATTAACAGACAACAGCAGCAGCAGGTCGCCTACAGGAAACCCCATCCCCCCGTCACTTGGAAGTTTTTAGGGCCGTTCCATATAATAATTGTTGTAATTAAGTAATTTCGTTTTTCTACTTCTACGCTGAAAAAGAAGAAGTAAAAGACCAAGAGCAGCAGGGTCTTCGAAAGGAAGCTGCCCTTAATGCAGGAAACGCCGGCAAACAATTTAAATTCATTTCGCGCTAAAATGGCGCCGCAAACTACCAAAGGCACGCGCGCCTCCTGTCGGTGGGTGGTAAAATGGGTGGGCGCGTCGCCCGTGGGCGTGGCCTTGTTGCAGACTATGTTGAAGGTGCGAAGTGAGGCAGGCAGCATGACTGCGATGCCGGTGCCTCTGATGCCCCCTACACCTAATCCACGGATGCTTATTTAATTAAAAAAAGATTTCTTTCTTCACGCACCCGGGAACAAGAAAGTATGGAGGCAAATAAAAAGCAAAATATCCCAGATATCCCAGAATATTTACAAGAAATGTTAAGTAAATGTTTGTAGATTACCTGGTGGAAGTTTTCGAAAAAATCCACCATGGACCATTTCCCAAAATTATACATTTTATTATAAATAAAATGAAATTCCTTTTATGAAGTATTTCAAAGATTGTTTAATCAACTCCGTCGTATATTATTTATCACTTCAGTGCGCAATTTCTGCATAAATAAATAAGATAAATAGACTATTACTTTTTCTCGAGCGTCTGTCGTCTTGTGCTATCCTAATTAATAGATCTGCTAAGAAACCCCAGGAACTGCTTCGTTAAGCCATCCATGAAATTTGCCTAATCTTCGAGTTGGCCCACTGTTCTTCGTCGTCGCAAATTATGCGCTTGCAGCACTTGCCAAGTAATAAAAGCCAACCAATTAAGCGTGGCTAAGACCCGGGCCAGAAACAATGAAGGAGTAACTCTGTCCGGCGGGGTGTGCCAAAGTTGGAAGTTACACAGATGGGATGGGGATGGCGATTAAAGGAGGGACTTGGGCGTCAAGTGTCGTAAGCCAAAGCCAAACGGAAAGCGTTGACGCACGAAAAAAAAATAGAATGTAAGCAACGGAAAATGCGGGGGAGGTGAGCGGGAAAATGAGTCCTGGAAAAGGGCGAGCGGAAGGCCTTTGTGAGCGAGCGGAAAAAGTTAAAATTGCTCTTAATCTAATAGCAACATAATAATCATAATCATAACATCGTTTGCCTTCACATGGGTGCCCTCTGTCTCATTCTTATCCGGGTTTCCCAGCTTTCCCGGCTTGCACCCCTCGCCACCCCGCCCTATTCTATCATCGTTGCCATTAACGCCGCATTTTCCGTATTATTTTCGCGTTGATGTCGCCATTTTGGCTTACAGTTTGTTGGCTGCTAATGGCATTTATTTGTTGTGTTTTCCCCGCTCCTGTTGATACTGCCGCTTAATGCGCTAAGAAATCTTATTGTGAGCACATACAAAAATATATACTCGCTTATATATATATATATATATATAGGCTGTCAGCCCAACTAAGTGCGCAGCCAGCTGATGAAGTTGTTAAGTCGCAACTTGTTCTCTTCCGCTCAACTTGCTGGCAATCCTGTCGACTCCAATGTATTTTGCCGCCTCTCCTGATCCTGACGACGATGATAATGATGATGGTGCTGGCAATTGAACGTACTCGCACATACATACGTGACAACGGGGTTATAAATCTATATCGATGGCATTAGTTCAAGTGCTGCATCAGCTCAGTCAGCATCAGCCTGCCACCCACTTCGCCCAAGAAAAAGGGAATTATGTCAAGTTGTGAGCGTAATAAATACTCGACTTGGCATCGTTTACGTGCGTACAACACCACGACAACACGTACAACAAACAACGGCTAAACAAGTTGGCAAACACCCCAGAGAGCAGAAAATGCTGGGCAAACTCAAGGATCCGGACTCCAACTTCATCCCCCATTTCCCAGGACAACCAAAATGGGTCCGCACCTGATCGGGGAATTGAAGTTTCGCCGGCTGCAACATCAACTAACTTTGCCGCCACACTTGGGGCTTGTTCATTCTCCCAGAGATTCATCTAATTTGCCAACTTGCCGGAGTTTTGCAGTTCAGGATTGCAAAAACAGCAGGGCAAGCTGGCATTTCGGGGTTCAAAGACTCGGTTACTTGGTTCAGTTTGTGGTCAAAGCTCAATTGATTTTTTACTGAAAGGCTAAATCTTTTGGGCTCGATTTGAATGAATGACTGATTGGGTGGGCGTTGGAAAGAATTAAGCTGAAATGATTCACTTGGAATTTGGCCAAGCGATTTGATTGATCAGGTAGGCAGGAAACCAAAATGGCTGTTAACAAGTTCAAGTTCGTTTCGTTTTCCTTTAATTTAAAGTATTAATAATGCAGAAAGTTTTCCCATATTAGATCTAGCTCAATTTTAAGACCTGATTCACGCCAACTTTATTATTAATATTGTGCTGCGAAGCATATTTCAGCCATAATAATCTCGAGAAACTTTTATTTATAAGCGCACCTGCTGCTTGTCTTTGAGCTGTGCGAAAAGTTTTGCGGGCTAAAATCAAATTCCTTAGCTTTAAGACAGGCACTCAGCATTTTCATTAGCTGTGCTTAAAGCGAACGCATGAGAGGAAAATTAAATTTTCATTTAAAGTAGTGCACAAAAGTGCGGAAACAGCCAGTGCAGCTGGCCCGCAATCCAGGATCCCTGTCATCCTGTCAAGGACGTCTGTGCGCAGCGCAAAATGAACTGCCAGCCAGGAGTGAAACTTGAAATGCAAACATTGATGGCAAACTTTTAACTTTTGCCGTGACGTGTGTCGTCCTTGTGCTCGGCTGCTCGTCTGCGCGCCGGATTCGCTCCCCGGTGTCCTTCGTACGTGCGTCAGCGACAGGCAAATGCAGGATTCAGGATGCAGTTTGCAGTTTGCTGAATGCTGAATGCAGAATGCAGCCAAATACAAAATGGTAAGCATACTTAAAGCATTTGCTCGATGTGCTCCTTCCTGTTGCGGACATAACTGCAAAAGTTTTCCCAACCAGCCTGCCATTCCCCAAAGGAGTCACGCATTTCCCAGCTTGCCCCCCACCCACCTCATTTTCCCACCTCTTTTCCAATGCAAATGAAATTACGTAGCCAGCAGCGATGGGTGGTGGCACGCATTGAAACAAAGGACGAGGGAAATATGCGAGCTGCTCAAATGCCAAAAGGCGGGCCGAATGTTGTGTTGTTTGTCTGCGAGTTGCCACTGTAAATCTTTAATAAATGCGTCTTGCTGCACAGGGACAATAGCGGAATGCGCATGGGAAGCCCAGGAAAATGCGGCGCTACATTACATCCGAACAAAAAGGGCGGCGACTCTCGTCCTGGCTCGCTATCCTCGTCCTTGTCGTCTGCTGATATGCGATACTTTCCATGCGAAATAACTCTTCTTCCATCGCCCTGCTCTGTTGTTGTTTTTCTGCAGCTTGTCGTCTTTGCCAGCGGTGTTTTGTTCGCAAAAGTGTCTCATGTTGTCCCTGGGACTCGGGAGCAAACACACTCTCCATTCTGGGCGACTGTAATTGTAGAGCGATTCGGTTACTTCCTGGAAACCCACTTTATGCCCCAGACAACGAGAAGAGCAGCAGAAAAAACGATAAGAATCCCTTGGCTGAATATGATTTGGTGATTATCAGATGGGCGAACCCGTTTGGGTTTCTCTGATTTATCATATGCCTGCTCATTAGGAGAAAAACCGGTTCTGCATATACATATGTACATATGTGTATACATGTATGTAAATGTGTAAGCAATAAATCAAGAGACCGAGACAAGTTTCCCTATCAACAGGTCAAATTAAATTTAGGTGGCCAATTTAATAGGCAATCTTTGCTCTGCACTATAAATCAATTGCAGTGGTAACTATGAACATAACTAATTATTTCGCCCGAGTGGACACAAATGCACCTTAATTGACTTATGTACGTCTTATGTGCAACATGCGTAACCATAACCCCGCAAATGGCAGCATCAAATGGCCAGATCATTATAGCTGGCACATAATCAACAATGGCCAGGACCAAATTAGTTGCCCTCGGGCGTTGTCTGAAGTTCGACAAATGCATTATGACAAACTTTTATTGGCACTGCGTGTCTGCATGTCTGTATGTCTGTGCGTCTGTGTGTGTGTGTGTGAGTGAGGGGAAACGGAAGTAGAAAGACAGGAGGAAGTTACTTGGGTCCTGGGATCCGCCTGGTTTTATTTACAGGCAAACACATTTTCACGAGGTAAATGCCTGGCGGTTTGGCAAAGAGAGAAAACCAGACAGCTAACACACACAAACACACACGCACACAGATGACAAGTGCAAATGTTTGGCAGCTGGCTGTTTGCGTGTGTGTTTGTTGCCATGGCCAGAAGGCAAATGTCTGACAAATCTGTTGCATTATGGAATAGCAGCAATATGCTGCCAATCCTGTACAATCCTGCTCTCGCATATCGATTTGTCCACGCGTCCTTGCCATTATTTCCTCACTAATTAAACGCCCGAAATGCTGATTAGTGGCAAATCCTTCGATTCTTCTGACGACCGCCAACACGGCGTATACGTAATTAGAGTGTGTGTGTGTGTGCAGCAACAGGTGGCTCTTATGGCGCAATTAATTAGCGCAGCCACGCCCACGAACTTACTTACTCACAGCCAGCCCGCCCAGCAATTACACATGTAAATGCAACGCTCGACAAATGTTTTGTGGTTTGGCCATAAATATTATAGGTAATTGCCACCGGAGGGGCTGGCAAAAAACCATTCTTTGGTTAATTGTAATTTGCATTCACTATCCGCACACGGTTTTCAATTCGCTTTTGCTATCTGATTGAGTGACGGCTTCATGGCTTTGTGGTCTCGTTGGCATCTGGCTGACCCAATCCCAGTTCCAATTCGTATCCAAATTCGAATCCGAATCCGAAACTGAATCCCAATCCCAATGCCACCCACTCCATGAAATTCAACAAGCTGACAAATTAGCTTCACATTTGTTTGTCATTTCACTTCGGTTGGCTGCTGCCACCGGAAAATTGTTGTTTGCGGCTTATTGCTTATTGCTCCTTTTTGTTCTTTACTGTTTGTTATTTATTTTTTGGTTTTTAATGCAAATTGCATAATTTATTGCAGTTCCTGCTTTGATTTATCGGCACATAGTTTTTTATTTGCTTAAAATTAATGTTTTATTGTTATATGAATTTATGTGGAATTTTTATGATTTAAATGGCATTTTACGATGCGTAATGTGCTTTTAATAGAGCAGCGGGGAATTGAATTCACTTTGATATTTATGAGAGCGCAGTGTTTTTCGGAGCTGCTTTTGTTAAGCGTTAATAAAATAATTCATTTTCTCTGCCGTTCGCGCGCTTTCATTTCCCCAACCAGAGATTTGCATTTCGCTTTTCTTTGCGACACTTGGCTTTTCCCCGCTTTGCATTTTAAATGCAATTTGATTAAACCACATTTCGAGTGGGTGTCTGGCTATAATTTGCATTGTGACAACTAGGACATCCGGCAGTCAACTTGTTTTGAATCATCATTGAAAAGCTTTGCAATGCGAATATCTGATTAAATTTAACAAATACCAAGGACTTGTCACATTTGAAGTCCTTTCTCTGCGCAAACACTCGATTTGAGACGTTTGTCACAAACTTTAAGTCATTTGATTTGATGGTAATGTTGTCACTTATTTTCAGAGGTCCTTAAAGTCCAGTTTATTAAAACGCCTGTCGGTTGATGCGGACAGCAAGCGAGAAAAGGAAAAACCCAAAGGAAACAAAAACGGAAAAACACGAACGGTGAAAAACACTTGTAAATCCCTCGGGATTTTACCTTATGTTTAAGTAATTGGTAAACGGTATTTCGGATAAGGCAAACTTGTGTATGCCAACCCTTTTTTCCGGCATTGGCCATCAGTGGCCTCGAGATTTTAATGCTTTGGCTTTTTTTTGCTCTGTTTGTGTTTTATTTTCGCACACAAATAAATAGAAAACAAATACGGGACTAATAGAAAATCCAAAGGATAATCCCTGGCAAGTTGTTGTTTTGTTATTTCTGGTCCAAAATAAGCAATGGAGTATCTGCAAAACGCCAAAACGCGATCCAATGAACAGAGGCAAAATCTAAAACAATTTAAACGAAAAACTCCGTGGAAAACAGCACAGAAAAGGAGGAACGATAATCCCCTAGAAAAATACGTGGGCGGTGTGGGTAGGGTAAAGCCCTCTCAACAATAGAAAGTGTTTGGCGCTTATAAGTAAAAAAAAAAAAAGAAAATGAAAATAAGAATTTCATTTCACTTTCCGCGCGTCTGACACGCTGTTGACTGATGGCTCCCCCCGCCAGCGTCCCGCTGATCGAATGGCATTAGCATATTTTCCCAGTGGCTCTCCAATGCTACGCGGTACTTTCAATACGCTTCCAAGCAATTGCACAGTTGGATATAAAACGGCGAGACCGCAGAGGGGAATTGGAGCCGTCTTGGTGGAGGAGCTGCCAGGGACAACGGCTGAAGAACAAAGCAACACTCATTCTCGATGCTCGGGTGTATTCGCATGTAAATGTATGTGCCGCGGGTAAATCAAGAAATTAATCCCTTCAGCAGCTGCGACAGCTCCAAACAAGTAATGAAAGATATTTTCCCATTTCTGAGCGCCTTATAAACACAACAATGAATGGGCGAATCAAGCTGATGAAGAATGATATAATAACAATAATAATAATAATAGCGGATCTGAATCCTCCTGTCCGTCCCTATTCCAGATGAGCCATAAAAAATCACAGCACCCACGGCGGCGGGCAATGACAATAAAAAATGTGACAAGTGATACAAAGTAAATACATGCGAATATGAAACAGGCAGAGGAGCAATGAATGGCAATATGTATCCGTATCTGTATGCATGGCCAGCCGTATCTGTATCTGTATCTGAATCTGTGCATTTTTTGTCAACCGCCTTCGAATGGTTTATTTGGTCGGCTGACGCCTTTTCCTGTTGCAGCTCGTGTGTGGCATTTGTACGGATTTCTGCACTGTTCTCCGCTGTGTATTTATTTTTAATTTTTTTTTGGTTTTCGGGCACCATCGATGGGGGTAAGCCTCTTTTTATGGCCGTAATGGAATGTAACCGAGCCACTGGCACAATACAAAATGCAGCTCACATATTGCCATTGCCCGATGAGTTATGGCTTAATTGTGATGTCAGCGTCGGCGGATGAGGTGGCTGACCAACCAGCCATACAACTTGTTTGACAGTCCTGCAAATTGCAGTTCCTTTGCTCGTTACCGATTGCGGTATACCCTTTATTTCAGTCCGCAACGTGTGATGCCTCAGCCAGTACAACCAATTTTCCTTATATATTTTCAAGAACATTTAAACCGAAGATAAACCATCAACGGTTATTCATCACTCGTAATCGTAACATTATATATATAAAACTTTCCAATCACGATGAAATGATATGGGAAAAGCACTAACAATAATATATATAATCCAACAGAAATGGAACATAAAAAGACCTTATTGCTAAATAGTTGCAGACACTTTTACAAGCTATTTTCTCAATAACTCATTAAATATCTTAATTTCTTTGAGTGCATAAGCAAACTATCAGATCACGCTTCAGTAGTTACTTCTTATGACGAGCTATACCCGACGAGTGTGCAATATTCCCAATAAATAAAGGAAGAGGGAACACAGTCCCTCTTGCTGACACCTCAGCTTCCACTTGGGGATACGATGGGATGAGATGAAGTGACATTTACACAATGGTTATGTTGCCGATATGCGCGATATGTTGGAGCCATCACTCATCTGACGATGTCTCCTCCGTTACGAGAGCACTGATGATATGAATGAATTATGTGGGTGGTATAGAGTTGCAGGAATGAGATGGCATGGCATGGGATGGGATGGAATGGGATGCGTTGGATGTGGGGGATTGTGGGGTGTATGGGGATGGGTCTGTGTCGACATGCGTTTAACTTGCGGCAATTTTGTAACATGGAATCTGTAGACGAGCAGCTGACGATGGGCGACAATGTTGGAAACATTGTTGCAGTGGCAGCATCGGCCACAACAACAACAACAAGAACTGGAGCAGAGCAGCAGAACAGGAAGATGGGCAACCTGCAGCTGACGCTTTTGGTGGCATATGTGCCGGCTTGAAGCTCTTGTGGCATTGTTCGTGTGGCATAATTTAAATAATTGAAAGTTTTACGCTTACGCGCATAATGCAATGCACTGGCAGCAACAGCTGAATATCCGGATGCCCTGATGGCTGAAGCATCCACATGCAGATGCACATGCACATGCACATCCATATCCACATCCACGTTCATCCATCGTGCATCCAGTATCCTGCTGCATCCGTTTGGCAGCTGTCCTGGCGCTTTAATGAGCAAATTACAGGCGAACCACCGCCGCCCGGTTCTGCGGCAGCTACATGGGAATGAAATTAACCAATTTCACTCGCAAATGCAAATGAGCAGCGGCTAAAATATACCACGACTACATGTACATTTAAATGGTCCACTCGCATCTGTATGCGCGTCCTGCGTTGTTTAATTTTTTGCCGTCGGCCATGTCAGACGCGAATTCAAATTAAATGATCACACTGCGCCCAGCGCAAGTTCAAATAGACAAATGCGGCGCTGCCCGGGGCACAGATAGAGATACGCAGATACAGATGCGGATACCGGCAACCCTTTGTGCCACCACTTCCTGCTCCCCTTTCGGGCGCGTCTATATGTATATGCCCCCATTGGTACGTGAGTGCAAACTGCTTACGTTCGTATCATACAAATCATGCAGCTGCCATAAATTCTAAATTGCCAGCCATTTTAGCAGACACACAGCCCCACCAGACAACGGAGTAGATGGATTCTCGGGCGGAGGGACAATGGCTTGGACATTGCCGCAGGTTGACTGATAAAAACGATGCCCCGGCCGCCGCCGATGGAGCGAAAGCTGGGGATTGCCACAGTGGTCCTACGGCTGTTTAAACGCCAATTTATAATAATGCCTTCACATTTGCTGATAAGCATGCAAATAATTGCCACAACGAGGCAGTAAACTCGTTTTGTAATGGGCTTTATACTCGAACTCGAGTTATTACGTTTCCCTTTACGCAGATGCAAGACTCTGGCCATATTTTTAAGCTGATTACTGCACACAAACGATTCGGTTTGGCTTTGGTTTGACCAAATTTATTCTTCAGGTCAAGGGCTTAAGGTTTTTGGCCAATTTAAAGCACATTACTGCACACCAAGCAATCAGTTTTGTAGTACATTTTTAACAATAACTAAAAATATCGAAAAAGAAACATATTCAGATTTTCCTAAGCACTGTGCCAATGAAAGTAGTTGGTTACTCGAATTGTGAAACATAATGAGACTTGACATGTTATTTGCCCATTGAGCGGCCAGTGAGTGTGTGATCGAGTGTGAATGGGTTGGATGCCGATGGTGTTTGTCTCTAGTCCCATTTCCCCGCAAAATGTTTTCTGTGCTGAATTTCGCAGAGCAGCAGTGATTGTGATTCCTTAAATACAGATACAGTGATATTTCGTCCTGATGGTGCCACGCCCTTGACTTGACTCCTCGTAATTTTATATGTTTCGCTACAACTGCCACAGAGCGAATCTGTGATGGAGGGACCCGTTTTGTAAATAAATTGAGAATGTGCCACATGCATATACATTTGCAGACACATAAACGCATTCCCAGTCTCGTATGCAAAAGTCTATTTATTCTGGAGTCAAAATAGCAGCGAAATATGCACACAAAGTAGCAGCAGCGAAAGCAGCAGCAGCAGCTTTCTATTATTTTAACTTTTTTATATTTTTCATGCGCTGCTCAGCTCCTTTTTTTATGGCACACTCTGAACCCGTCGACGCCATTGTTGCTGCTGTTGTTGCTGGACTGTCTCTGGCTTCATTATTTTTATTGGATTTTCCTCGGGCCCTCAGAAACGGGGAATATGATAATGTGGGCACTTCAAACGGGTTCAATAGAACCGTTCCGTTCCCGGTTCCTTGGAGCATCTCGTGGCTAATCCGGGCTTTCTCGCACCCACACGAGCTCTCGCAGATCGCTAGTCATGTTGTAACCACAGGCTGGAGAACACACAACCAGTACACCACCACACACACACACACACTCTATGGGGCTGTCATGTTGGATTGGAATGCATCTAATGGCATAGCATGGCATATTACACATACGCCCCGTGGCGCATTGTCTAATAAATACAAATTTAGACAGCATGATTTGCCAGCAGGGCTGGGCATCTCGAGTGCAATGCACTTGGCTCCGACTTGGAAACATGAACCTCGGCCTGCACACACACACACATAATGCATACCTATAATATTTATTGGCGCTCCGTCCGCGCGCGTGTGTGTGTGTGCGGGGGGGCTGACCTTTCGGCCTGCATCCTTCCAGATGGCAAGGCCCATCCGACTGGCCCTAATGTGATGTGGCCGTGTCTAACAGGGTCATTAGGCACAAGTGCCAGTGCGCTAATTATGCAGCTTCAAGTGGCCAGTGGAGTAGTAGTAGCAGCAGGATCTGGTGCAGAAACAGGAGCAGCAGCTGCATAAATCTCCGACTAGGCCAATTATGCACTTTATGGTACGACCGGAGCGGCATAACTGCCCGGAACACTTGCCCCACAGAACGGGTCACATAAATCCCAATCCCGACTGTGGCCACGACATGACCCCAAGCCACTGCTAGTCGCATTATGACAAGGCCTGCCAAGTCGAATAAAAAGTGCCCACAGGCCACAATGGGTTGCAGCTGAAAGATAACCGATCGCATTTGGGCCACTCCACAGACCAGCAATTTGGGGAGAAGGAAATATGTGCAACCGCCGACCGAATGACTGCAGTTGTGCAGCCTAGGAAAAGCTTGACTTTGCCGCTTTTGAATAAATTGAATTCTCATGTCTCATGTTTTCTCGAATGAATTAGTAAAGCAATGGCAATGTTTGCACTAATTAAGAATTCATTGCCTCATAGTGTTTTATTATTTAATGTCAAATAAATTTCACACCCACGTATTAGATCTTAATTGAACATCTTCTGCTCGGCTCTTGTGTATGAATATTTCAATTTATTTGTTGTCTGAAAATAAAACTCATTTACGCACCACCACTGTGACTCAACAGTTGAAAACATATTTTCTTAACCAAAGGAATTCAAGTCCTTTGACTTAAATATTTTGTTTTGGCAAATACTTCCACGCCATGCAGCAACAAATATTTGAAGTGTGGAATTTACTTAACGGCTTAAGACATAAAGCAAGTAGTTTGTATTTCTTATTCGTTCAGAGTAAATAAAAAGTTGTTTAAATAACACAGAATACCCAGAAATTGACTGAATGAAAAGAAATTTAAAAATGTTAACAACTAACTTGACAATTGAGCACATTTTGTTTTGTACCATCCGAATTTAAATGCTTTCTGTTTCTAGGCCTCGGGTAATAAGCTCTATTATTTTTGGGTCCAAGCTGCTGAACATTTTATGTGCCGCATCAACACGTTGTAAGAGATAAATGTGGTGCGCTGGTCCTGCGATGACTGGGCCACCGTTGAGTGGCCAAATTTCAAATTAAAATTAACATTATGCAAATTTCGCCAATTGCCATTATACTCGACATTGTCGCGGGTCGCTGCCGCAGTCAAACAATCCCGACGCCCACAAAGGATCGGCGGACCAAAGACCTAAGACGTCCTGCAGCCCTGGGTTGCCCTGCTCCCCAAATCCCGTGGCTAGGATACGAACTTGGGAGTAGTCCTGCTCGGGTGGCAAACTTTTTATGCAAATTAAATGTCTGCGACTGACGCGCGTGCGTTTTGTTTGCTCTAAGGCGGCGACTGGGCGAAAAACAGCGACCCCCACAGCAATTCGGAGCGTTTTCCGCGTTGTTTTAGTCGCCAGCAAGTGGGGGAGAACTTTGTTTTAATGAATTTTTTAGCCGCAACGCTGAGCATTCTCAATGTTTGCTTAATTAAAGCGAATGTGTGTGTGCGTGCGCGTGTGTGAGGAAGCAGCTGCAGCTCAACCGCTGTTTATTTGCCTTTCAACATGCTGCGCTTCATCATCATTAACCAAATACTAGCGCCGCCAACAAAGGGAGCCTGCTAAATCAAAATAAATACAACTCAGACCCGCGGAGGCAGCAGAAACTACGCGAAGCTGTCGACTGATGTGGCAAACGAGAAGTTCAAGATCCCCTATAACATCTTTTGATCTAGAAAATCTATTCTTTTCAAGTACGAATCTAGTGCACATGTACTTGTCATTTTAGCAACAAATAACAAATTTAATAAACGTGTTTTAGAATGAATGTACCTGACCCAAAATTAAACATTTCATTGGTTCCCCTTAGCAATTTTCTATATATTCATTTCCAGCTATAACTTCAAATTTAATTAAATAGTTTTACGCAATCCTCTTGGCAAATGGTTTCAAACATTTTGTTGGCACTTCAATTGATATACAACGCTAGTTTTTACTGCCGGAGAACTTTAAACTTTTACCAAGGCAGCGGGACAGTGATTATAATTTCTTTAGTCTAGGCTTCTGTATTTTTTTAGCTTTTGTTTGTTGTTGCTGCGGTGGAAGCTGGTGAAATTTATGCGCCTTGTTGTTATTATTTTTCCTGCTTCCGCTGCGCCTACCAGACAAAAAAAAAAAAAAAAAGAAGAAAGAAACACAAAGTCTAGAGTAACTACAACAATGTTGCACCACGCTGTGGCAAGCTGGAGCAGCAACAGGCCGAAAGGGGTGGTGGTGGATTATGGTGCGAGCTGGCCGGGACTTGGGCCCGGAGAAGTGGTCTTCACTTGGACTCAACTAGCGCCAGAGCTCGCCAATCCCCAAACTTCTGGCCCTGTTCTCGAGTGCACTCGCAGTTGTTGCCGCTGCCGCTGAGCGCTGAAGTTGCTGCCACTTCAGATGGTTGTTGCTAGTGGCGCTGTGTGTTTGTGCTGCATTTAATTTGATTGCATTTTATTTACTTTTTCCATATCTAAAATAAAAGATGCTGAAAGAGGCGCCTCGACTGCGACTGCGGTCCATGAGTTAAATTAATTCCACTTGATACACAATTTTTATCCCGATCCCTACTGCTGCTTGCAACATTCTGTGTAGCAGCTGGTGCATGTGGCCAGTGTTTGCTTGGTTTTGTTTTGCTCTTCGCGTGGCCCAGAAGTTGATTAAGCGCCAATTTATTAGTTATTCCATAGCAGGACTAGGCCAGCCTTTGCTTTCATCGCTGCCATGAAATATTTTCCATTTCTCGCTCGCTCTCTATTTTCATCTGAATAAAAAAAATCTGGAGGGGAAAAACAAACAGCATTTGGCACACTCATGAATCGCTCCGCTCGAACTGTGAGTTATTCACCAGTAGTCCGCAATAGATATAGACAAGAATCGGGGGCGGTGCAGTCATTTGCAATGGCGCGGAAAGTTATGGGACCGTTTTGTGGGCATATATATGGCTCATATAATTCCTTGTTTCGGTTCCAATTGATTTACGGCAGCAATTTGTTATTGTAGACTTTGCTGTGCTTTGCGGGGAAAAATGCCAGAAACTAATTAGTGGGAAATGCTCGCATGCCACATTTTGCGCGAACTTATGATTAAAGCTGCTATTCAAGTTGTTAGCATAATTAATACGCAGCAAAGGATGTTGAATATGGCATGTACATCCTTGAAATTGGTATAGTTTTCATTCGCATGTAAGCTGATTTCTTTTAGAACTTCTCGCTATTTGCATTTTTCAGCTTGGTTATCCAACTAAGACATTTCCCAACGTACAGAAGATGGATGTTGTAATGCAAATTCAGTGGCAGAAGCAAATCTATTTGAGCACGTAACTTTATCTGTTTGAGCTGAAATATTTTATGGCCAACTCACACAAACACAAACACACACACACACTCCTTTTTCTCTTTTTCGCAACATGGTATCCGTATCTTAACCTCATTTGACTTCGACAGCCAAACAAATCTTACGGAACCAGCAAAAAATGAATCCCAAACAGATTGCTTCGTACAAAAAAAGTTTCGCAAATAATTACTGAAGTGGGATGAGCTTCTCTTTACGGAAAAATCAAAGCCGGATAAATGAAAAACGGGGTGGAGAGTAAGCAGTTAGCAGTAGTTAATCACTGGGCAAACAAAGTAACCAGGAAGGAAGTACGAAAAGAAAGCAAAGCAGAGAAAGCCAAAGAAAAATGAGAGTTGCTCTGGGCCCTAAGATTTCACACTGACCCTGGAGGAGGTCACTTTTCCCGGAATAAAAACAAAATAGAGAAGGGCTTGCAACTGTTTGCTTAGCACATATCGAAAACGCTGCAGCTCACTGCACTAATTGCTGCCACAAAAGAGAGAGGGACAACAAGTGAGGGAGCGAGAGGGCGGCAGTTGGGGGTGGGGCCAAGCCATCAATGTTTTTCGACGACCGGCGTCAAAATCAATTAAATGGTCAACAGGCGAACGGTAATTGCAGCTTACAAACTCCCAACGGAGCTGACCAATGGGATATTTTTTAGTCATATACAGGCGTAAACTAATAGGACATCTAGAAAGTGCAATTAGTACTCGACATCTTAGCATTTGAAATTTAGGTAATTTACATAAAATTTCAGAAATTTTGCGTTCTAAACGTAAAAATCCTTGAATCGGTGGAGAAAAAGATATTTTTAATACAGCACGAATTGTGTAATATTTCTGTATAAATAATATTAATATCTATATATTAATTATTTTTTATTTATTTATTGATTTGGCATCACTGGCACCCGTTCCCATTTTCTCCTGCCTACACCCACGTCATCGAAGTACAGTGAAGCACTTTGCGTTAATTGCACGCAGACCTCTTCATCCGCATTCGATGCCCGCTGCTCAGCGCTGCTGAGTGGCCCCGTCGAATGGCAAATAAAAACAGAAATTAAACAAAGTAAATAGAAATTCATCAACGTCATCGACGACGCTTGGCCTTCGTCTCGGTCTCATTCTCTTGGGCTTTACTTTCGGATGCAGCCTCAGCATCCGACTCATCTGACTTATACAACTCATCCCGGCAATGCCGCCATACCGCCATATCGCCACAATAAAATCCACAAACATTTGCCGTACTTTAAGTACGCCGACGTCGTCGCTGGTTTGTGTTATTCTTGCGCTACAATTCCTTCACGCAAAAGATGGGTGTGTGTGTTTTTTGCGGGGCAGACATGAAAGCAAACAAAACAATTGCAGTCGGGTCAGCAGACGAGATGGATGGCTGGACAAATGGATGGCTGGATGGATGGATGGAGAGCCGGTTGGATGGACAGATGGATGGACTGCTGGATGGACTGCAACACGACGCCAGCCAGCGCATTCAATCCAATGCCGTTGTGGATCATTTTTAGTGTGCAATAAAAAGCAACCGCAAGTCGCTTTATGGGCACGCACAGTTATGTCCAGCGTTTATAAACTTTTGCATTTTAATTATTTAAGTAATTCCTGGACATGGTATTTCAAAATAGTTTACAAGAACGCAGCAAATCAAGGGCATACCAACTATATTTAATTGCTATGCAGTGTCTTGTTCAGAATTTACTTATTCCGAATGAAAATACTATTCTTAAAATTTTAAGAATATTTTAAAACGAAAGATCTGAAATCGTATTAGCTGACCCATTTTCTTGCCCGCGTTTGTCTGAAGCAGATTGCAAGGCCCATTCAATTGATTGGCAACCAAATTCATGTTCTTCTTGGCTTGTATTTTTTGGGGTCACCACCTCCACGGGCCACATGGCGCGTGGCATGCACCTCAACTTTGATGTTGCCACAGATCGGACCGCTTCCTCCTCCCCCCCACCACCCACAAACTAGCTTTGAATCTGTTGTTCTTGTGCTTGTCGTTTTTCAATCGTTTGCATCCATTAATCAATTTTTGTTTTTCCCCCCATCCATCTGTCGATATTCGTGTTTCTTGCCTCTTTGCCTGCCAACGTCTTGAGCAGCAGCTTGAGGTCCTCTTCTCCATTATCTCTGGCCACTTTTGTATCTTTTTCAGCTTTGTGTATCTTAAGTGGACGCCAAGTAGCTCCAATCTATTCGGATCGTATCCAAGTGGTCAATGCAACGGAGCTTATCTAGTGCCGAACAGTTGCCACTTTGTTGTTTGTTGCCTCGGTTGTTCCCCCAATCTCGAATTTTGTTGGCTGCCCTATTAGCCGAATGGTATCTCAGTCCCCATCGTTCGCTTCCTTTGGCGCTGCGGACGTTATGTTGGCCCAGTTCCCCCGAGGGCAACAAGGACCCTTTGTCCATTCCCCCTACCTTTGCACTTCATTCCTCTCCCCTCCTGCACTGAGCGAAAAATTTGTCTGAGGGCCATTTCGGTGTAGCCATTTACTGCGGCTAGAAGTTTTACATAGTTCATTGTCTTGTTGTTCATCAACTTTTTGTGTTGTTTCGTTATTTCTATCCAATATAGCCCGCTGGGATCAGAAAGGCAAACACCACTGCCCCCCACATGAACGTAGCTTGGCCAACAAAAATTGGTAGGAATGGAATTTTATTCCAATGTTGTGTTGCCAGAAGGGCAAACTACTCTATGCGGTAGATACTTGTTGTATCAACGAGAGGACTTAAATGATGACCCAAGGAAACTTTTATTTCAATAAAAACTTACTCAATTTAATGGGAGTGTTTTAGAAATTATCACCAAATAACATACCTGCAAATAAAAAGAAAATATATATTATTATATATGGTTATGAGTCGTATTTAAAAATTGTATAACATTATGGTTTCTATTTCTTCAACGATAGATACGCAGATGAATTCGGGAAATTTGTTTGTTTGAATCAAATATCATATCTTATTCGTTTTAGATTTTGACCAATTACTGGTAGCGCATAGATAGGCCATATCAGCCCAAACTTTTGCTAATTCCTCTGCTGTTGTACTTATTTATCCAAACACACTGATTACTCCGACTGATAATTAAACTTTTGAACTCTCCACGGAGCTGTCATTGACGTGTCACCCGGGACCCCGTCCGCAGTCCGTAGTCCTGGGTCCAGAATCCGGAATCCAGAATCCAAGACCAGCCATCCGCATAATCAGATAAGCAATAACAAAAACAGCAGTGGGTATGAAATGAAGCGGCCACGCCCACGACCGCCTACGCCCCGGAATGAGATTCATGACAGGCATAGACAAAGTTGAAGAAGGGCAGACATCGCCGGGGTTCCGGACCCCTTGGCCATAAGCAGTGGCCACTTAATTGTATAAGAAATGAGCCAAATGGTCCCACAAAACCGTGAGCCGAAAGGGAAGGGAAACACGCCAAAGAAAACAGCAATGCGGCCCTGCCCCACTTACACTTTGTCTATGGCCTGGGCGTTAATTACATTTTTATTATTTTCATTCGGTTTTTGGCGCAAAGGCACGGCCTTCCCCCATCGAGACTCGGTCTGCCCTAAACCCCTAACCCCAAGTCGATTTCAATTCGAATTTCCCAAATTTCAGCTGAAGTGAATTAATGATGCACAGCAGCCCAAAAGTCAATTCGGGTCGTGATTGAGCTGGAGGTTGTGGTTTGTGCACTGAAGGTTAGAGAAGGTTGCTGGCTAGTGGGTGGGGTGAAAATCAGGATGAGGCCCCTGCAGCGACTGCTTCAACTGCTTCGACTTCATTTTTCATGCCACTGAGTGCTCCGCCTTGGGTTGCAGGTCACGTGATGCTGTTAATTGCACGCCCAAAGCCGCAGAAAACCAATGCGCTGTCTCTGCAGTTCCCAGTTTCTTGGTTTCTTAGTCTTCCCGCTTCCCAGTTTCCCAGTAATTCCCGACCGTTGTCTAAGTAACTTTGCCCTAACCTGCGTCGGCTAATTGAAAAATATCTTGCATTTGCCACTAATTGAAGCTACTTCAGGTAGATCCAACTTGAGCGATTGCTCTGGGCGGAAAAAAAAATGCTCAACTGGTTGGAGAAATACACCGAATGGTAATAGAAAACTTTCACACCCTTGCCGGATTGAAGAGCACTTGACGAGCCACACACACATCTTCCATCTCCATCAGCATTCATTCTGGGCACTTTCCATCATCATTATACCATAGTAGCCATATATCTTCAAGGTTACTATTGTGCGCTACAAACTGACATTCGAAACTCGGTAAGAGTGGCCTATGAAAATCCAGTCGGCTCATGATTATAATTATTATTGTTGTTTGCACAGGCACAAAAAAGGAGAACATAAAACCATTAGCAATTCATCTTCACGACTGCCTGCAATTAGAGGAGGCGAAACGTACTCATATTGGGGCGGAGTTGCTCGGCTCGACTTCATTGCGGTCCCTTTTGGCCCCGAACCGAGTCAAGTTCCTTAACACTTTGACAGCAATTTGCGAAATATGTTGCCGGCAATCAGCAAGGAAGTGAGAAGAGAACAACAACAGCACAGGCAGGCAGGACAAACAGGGCCAGGCACAGAAGACCAAGTTTACAAGTCGCATAAACAGAGGCGCGCACAAAAGTATGCTACAAAATGGCAATGGCTTACGTTGTGTGGGTGCTTAGTGTGGTCTATGTATGAGTGTGTGGGTGCCTGTGTGCCTGTGTGCGCGTTTGGGCCTTTTGTGCACAATCTTACTGACTTCCTTCCGGTCGAATAGACCGGGTTTTGTTGCTGGGGCCACAAGTGTTTTTCGGTTTTTTGTCCGACTCACTTTTTGGCAATTAATTAAAGAGGCCAAAACAAAAAGGGACCTCCGGGCTGTTTTTGCTCAAATGTAAAGCATGCCACTTTTGTAGCATTTTCCACAATTCGTGTTATATCGTTGTTGTCCGTCTGTATGTATGTATGTCTGTATGCCCTGTTGTCAGTCCAATTTCTGTGCTGGTTTTTCGGCCAGCTAAAAGTTATTTTTCCTCTTT
This sequence comes from Drosophila mauritiana, assembly GCF_004382145.1. Lineage (NCBI taxonomy): Eukaryota > Metazoa > Arthropoda > Insecta > Diptera > Drosophilidae > Drosophila > Drosophila mauritiana. The sequence continues at coordinate 10,462,887 of NC_046670.1, forward strand.
CGCTTTCTTGCCCAAATAAAACCTGCAGGCGCAGCAGTTTGTTGTTTAAATACAGCAACAACAATGGCCAACAAGGCCCAAAAAAGAGCAGCGGCACAACAATGACAACAGCAACAGCTACAACAACAAAGGCCACAACAATGGGCTGGCAAGTTGATATTCGTGGGGTTTTCCGGCGAACGTTTCCTCCCTTTTCCAGTTCGCTCTCGTTTTTTACTTTATTTTTGTGCTCGGCTGCGACTTACAATTTCGTTATTTATGACCGTGTCTTGTGATTGTTGCTATTGCTGTTGACTGTCTTCATTTCTAGGTTACACGTGCAATAACAACAATAACTATGTGCAAACAAATTGCAGAGAGCAAATCAATAAGGACTACCATTTTTGGCCCACCTTTCGCCCTCCGTAAGTTAACTTTGGTTTGCCGTTGGGCGATATTTAACTAGTTTTACGAATTTCCCATGCCACGTGATTGTTGAAAAAGTCCAGAAAAGTACGTTAAATATTTATCAACTTGTTTTTCTACCGAAAAATACAACAAAATAAAATGCAACAGTCAACCCATTTTGTTGGCCAAACTTTTTTTGTCAACTTTTTGTGTGTGATTTTGTGCGGTTTTCTGGGTTCTGGCGCTGAAGAGCGCCCTTATCCGCCAGGTAATTGCTCTATTATAGTTATTAACTTAATTTGCCAGCTAGTCGGGAGAAGTTTAAGTGGGGCCTGCTTTAAAACAATACTTTACCCCTTTTTTGAATGGATCAATTCGCAATCGTTTCCACTCGTTCGTGCTTTTCCACTTCAATTATTCAGACGTTTTCCAATCAAACCAACAGCCAGCCCCCAGCAAACAAACAATATTGAAATATAGTTTCACCTTGATGTCGGCGAAATTTATTTTCGTTAATTGGTAGCAAAAAGTTTTTCGGTGGAAAAAGTTGCCAAAGCTAACCGAACACAGAACCGCTGCCACACCCACAAACAACACACTGAATCACACGGTATAAAAATGGTTTGATTTTTTGTTTAAATTATTGTGGTACTCCATGTGCCAATCGTACAAGTTTAATTAAATCAATTACATTTTTAATTCCCAACATATAGGGTTTAATGGAAATTATAATCTATTTATTGAAGTTCATTCATTATAAATTCAACAAAATTAAATATTTACCGCCAATAGATAGAACGTTTATATATACTCGCGCTAGTTTTAGAATATTTTTGCATTAAGAAATCCTGTCCAATTTCTGTGATTGTGACTCATGCATTGACGGGTATTGAGGATATTTTTCGCAGTGCCTACACATGAACAGGTTGCAAGTTCAAAGGCGCCACAGGGGCGTAAAGTTATAAAGGAGTTTGTTTTGCCGTGAACTCCGTTTTAATTAGGGTTCACTAATCAGTGGCGAGGAGCCTCAAAGTTTCGGCAGCTCTTCTCGATGCTGCAATCAATAATTAGCTGTGCAACTCTGCCTCCGTGGCATTTGCGTTTAGCAGATGGTAAACCAAGGACATTTGCATACTCTCGAAACCGTACGCTCGTCCATATGGCATGTCTAATGGGCCTTCAGTGCGTGCGGATTGATATGTTGGCTCGGTTGAGTGCATGACTCATTGAAGGAGCCGCCGACAGCGCGGCACACAACACGCCTAATTACGCTCAACGGGTTTTTATGACAGCCTCCGGCAGCGAAAACTGCTCTTTTCCTGCTTCTGTTTTCTTGGTAAGCCGACACCTTCGGTTCCGTCACACTCGAGCTGTTGCTGCCGCATATGCAGATGCATTTTCCATTCCCCCCAGATACTTGCGGCGTGCAGCATACAACTGATCGCACTAATGGACCAGTGCAGTGGTCCAAAGGCTGCAATGCCAAACGCTCCTTCAAATGACAACAAAACACCCGAGGCCGTTAGTCAAACAAAAACGCTGATAACAATGGAGCACCAAGGGAACTGAGGAGTAAACATACACAATGGACCCAGAGTACCAAACTGGAAAATGTGCTGCAACAATGACTGCACCCATTATGCAATTTCACGCTATTAGCCACGGTTAATTCCGAATAATATCTTAAAATTAAAGCAGCCAACGCTCAAAATATTTGTAAATTCGTAAACTGTTCATAAATTAACGAAACCATTTGGGCTTAAATCCATATGTGTGTACACATTTATTTTAACCTCTTCTAATCTTATAGGCAAAAGATAATTGGCTAATTAGGCATGAAATTGAGTTTGGAAATTTAATCAGCATTTATTAAATTTCAAGCAATTAGTTACGATTTAATATAGTTTTAATTAATATGTGAAAAGGTATAGCCCCGCACATATGGCATTTGAAAGATATAAAAAAATATGTTACAAGTTCTGACTGCCCTTGATATGATTTTGTTGTTATATGTGTTCTATATGAAAGCAATATTCCGAAAAATATACTTTTAAAAGTCTGAAATTAGACTCTCAGTTGGCACGCACACACACATGCAATAAAATCGGCTTTACATTTTTTATCCTCTTTATATTGCCAAATTTGATAGCCTTGAAATTGGTTCTTTGATAAAGCCAAACTTTCATTATGTTTGAACAGCAAAAATCGGGATATTCTTCCTAGAATTGTAATCCACGTACTTCGCTCTCCTCCTCACCCCTCCTCGCTGTACTGGCAAAAAGATTGACAAAAACACTCACTGAGTAGCTAGCTACTATATGCCAATCGATATTTGCTTCGATTCTGGATTACACCCTGCAGCCAGACATGCGGAATTCGAAAAACCAAAACTGACACATGGCGATGACGATGGGATGTGAAAAGGCGGAGGTCACAAATGGCAAATGTTGGCTGCTAGGCAGCCGGGCTTAGAGCTCATAACAATGCAGCTTAATAATACAATAAATGCAATCAAAATAACAATAAACATGCAGCATTGCCCGCAAATGGCAACAAAATAAAAGGGAATAACTGAACTGAACCCCGAGCTCAGCCGCCTAAACGGATGAGGAGCATGGAACTGTGTGCCTGGGCAGAAATTATGACAATATGCAAACGAGTTTTCACAAAGGCGGCGGTTCCACAACGGAGCACAGACAGGAGGCGCTGGTGGAACACAAATCGCAGACAAAAGGCGAAAGGCGAAGCCACGTTAAATGTGGTGGGCTGGCCGGAAAGGAGCTATGAGGCGCTACCAGCGAAAGGGAGACGGTGCACGGAAAAAACCACACTCGAAATCAAGATCTTGCTCGGGGGATTATAAAAAAAGGTATTACCCCAGGTAACAGAAAAAAAACAAAATGCAAGAAGAAGAACAATTAAAATACAATAAGTTTCTTGTGAAATGATTTATTTCTTGGTCAAGAGTAAACATAATCTTTTTGGTAACACTCCTTTGTCTCAATTGAGATTTCAGTTCGAATAGCTAAGAGTTACATTTCACTGGGATTTTTCTTCGAGTGCAAAGAATGCAGACGCAGACTGGAGATGCAGGGCGGTCGTCTGCTCACAGCTTAGACCCGCTGACATGTAAAGAGCATCGACAAAGACTGGCGAAAAAGCAGGGACAGGTAAGCCGGAGGGTTTGGGCGACTGAGGAAAATATGGAGAGCCGGCTTAGCAGGAAAGGCAAACAGAGTTAATGCCGCACCAAACCGATTCCGATAGAGATCGAACAAGGTTCTAATAACCATTCGAGACGGGGCATAGAGACCAGATGAGGAGTGCTGGGCATGAGGAGCTTGTTACTCGGAACAAGGGGCAATTAGGAGCAGAGCCATGCAGTTCCAGTGCGAAAACGTGTTTACACGTGGGATTAGGCATGTGATGAGGGTTGCAGTCAGGCAAATATTTTCCGGTCAGTTGCTCAACTGTCAGCGGGTCGATTAACTTAACTCCTTTTCCAACTGGATTAAGTTGAATGTGGAATTAAAGTAAGTAGACCGTGCAGTTAGTCTTTAAATGACAGCCTTTAATAAATATTGATCTGGCTGCCAAAAGATTATTTCTCAAACCGCAAACACTGACCGAACGATATAATTATTTACTATTAAACGCACTCCAGTTAGCAATAAGATTACTGCCACTACGTGAAATTTAACATAAATTTCATTTCAAATATAATTTGATGACAACAAAAAATTTACATCTTCAGCTTGTTGATTAACTCTCCTCTAGAACAGAAATCCCAGGTTGAAGTTGATTAAAAATATTCGTTATTCCCACTCGAAATCTTCTAGCTCCCTTATAACTGTATACACCATCCAGTAGGGTCAACACACCGAAAGATTCAATCAAGTGATATCGATTCCGCCCGAGCACTCCTGATTTATCTGCTAATCACGATCGGCCCACGCATAAACATAGTGTTTACTCAATCCCAGAGCTTAGTGGCAACTTGCCAGCTTGCGCAACTCGTTTGCCCCCGGCTAAATACAAATTATCTGAATTTTGAGTGGGTTTGATGCCTGCAAAGCAGCAATAGAGATGCAGATGCAGATGCAGTTGCACTTCCCGACCAATGACGATGCTGAGCCGCATCGGAGAGTCTTAAGTCTTAGGTCTTATGAAAAAGGTGCGAGGTTTATGTTGAAAACGTTTTGTTAACAACAGCCTGCCACAAAAAGACCAAATGAATGGAACGATGGAGTGAGAAAAATTACAATAAATTATATAAAGTGTTAAATGTGTCTAGCAGCTGGCGGGAGATCAGTGAACTGAAGCCGGGTACAAAACGTTTTCGAAGAGATCGCCCATTTTTCGGGACAAACCCTTTAGATTTATGGCGTTTAATCAAGCCGGGTGTATGAATAGAACCCCGAATCTTAATCCGAACAGACTGGAACCTTTGCCACATACATAAATATATACGTATATATAGCAGCCCCAACCAATTTGTAGTGACAACTTTAAGCTGCATTTCGTAGCGCCATAAAAACGTATCTTTGTATCTCGGTAACTGAATCTGGAACCCGACATTCACGGGTTGAAGGTGTTGGAGCATTGACGCCATCGGGGGTCTGTTAAACATAATAAATGTGATTCTCGGTGTTTGTTTTTAGGTTCTCGCTTGTCTTTCTTTCCAATTTCCCCCCTGTTCCCCCTCGCCCTAAAGATGAGTCAACTCTGTTTTCTTGATAAGGCGGGAATCGATGTCGTCGTTGTTATGGCTCCATAATCGCCGTTGTTGCAGCTCCGTTCTAGTGTTGACTTTAATTGACAACTCTCTGGCGTTGTTGGCACAGTGGAGCGAAGTCAGCCGCACAGTGGAACGTCGTGGATCAAGATCGGCTATGTGTGCTCACCCGCTCTCTGTTGTTCTTACTGTTTGCATAAACATTTCACTTGCACGAAATGCATTTGCTGATGCTTAATGTGTTTAACTATGTAAATGCTGCCCTGTTTATGCCCAAAGTGTGCTCAGCTCTTCAGAGAGATGCTAAAACGCTTCTTCACACAAAGGCCGCGAGGTGAAAAGGCCAAAAATAAATAAATATGAGAGCGCCATGCATGAGTGCACTGGGCGGAGGTGTTAAGTGAGCAGGCGGCCATCCCATTGACTTGAGCACATTCAAATGGGCCCCACTGTGCCGGAACATCGCTCCCACCACTACCACCACTACCACTGTGCAGCTCCGAGATGCTCCAGAATGCAGCGCTCGTCTTGCATACGAAATGAGTGAATAACTGGAATCCGAAAGCGATGCGTATGTAGTTATGAATGGTCCGCTGCCAACAACGTCACAATGTCTCCGTCAAGTGGAGCATAGAAAATGCTGCACTCGGAAAAAATTGTTTTTTTCTTATTTGTAAAATAAAACCGCTGAATTCAAAACAAATCACTATGAACAAAAAGAATGTTGACTTCAATATCAATCATATTCGCATTATTACAATAATTTTCATTACTTGGCCACGAAAAATTAAAAAATTGTTTTACTAACTTCATTATGTTATTTTCTCAGTGTTGCCCACATTTACATCTTAACAAAGCACCATTAAATTTGATCATTGATTCATTGATACTGTTAATTCGGTTGAATGCGAGTGGAATATGATTTGTTTTTGACTGTGCAAGTCCCAAGTATTCAGAGCCGCCGCTTAAAGCTGATTAAATTTGTAAGCTGCTCCGGCGACTGGTTGACAAACTGGTCGTGGCATCGATGGGTGCCACAGGAGTGGCCAAGGGATTCCGGGGACTCCAGACCGACCGCTCCACCTAAGCCGAACCACCTCCCAAAAGCGTTGCGCATGCGTTCTGCGTCGACCGCCGTCCAAAATGCAATTCCAATGAAATTGACGTGACAACGTCAACGAAGATGAGTGTGACAAAAGACCCAGACAGGCGGACGCGAAACCGCAAAGCCCCACCAAAAGACGACGACTCTGCCCCTGGAGAGTCGCCAAACCAGACGGCCCAAAAATCCAACCAGGGAACCCAATAGCAGTTTTGACTGCAGTCACCGCTAGGCAAATGCAGCGAAAACAAGAATGATTGGATGCATTTCACCAAGTCGAGGCAATAAATACTCTAGGAGAGTGAAGGTAATAGTTGGTAAGAGTGAAGGTAATAGTTCTGGAATGTAAAGCTTACCAGCTCCATTTTACATTTTAAGATCTATCTGAGAGCACATTAGTATGTTCAAAGTTTCATACAATTACGACTTCTGAGCATTGAATGCTTAGTATGAGCACTTTCCAGATCCACTCTTTTCCCAAAGGAAGAGTATCACTGTACAGTGGTCATTGCGACACAGATGACAGGGACTCCAGCGACAAGCGGCAGCAACGAGCATGTCAAAAGGTGTTGTCTGCCATGCACTTGAAAAACGTGTTGCAGCAGTTGTTTCTGCTGTTGCCGTCGGTAATTTGAATGGCGAAACGGCGACCGATCGGCCTACGTACCCACTATGTATATATATATATATAGATGGTATATAACCGCGACCGAGGTGTGAGCCCGTGGAAAAGAGCTTAAACGAGTGGGTATTCTGCGGGGCAGGGGCGAGGACCGGGTGCGAAAGAAAGGCGTCAGTGATTGGTAAACAGGCGACAAGAGACAACAGCAACTGCGACGACAAGCCAGGCGCACTTTGATTAGATTTAGGAACGCTTTGGAAGCGCTCCAATTGTGCGGCAGAGGCCGCGGATGCGGTGGTCTAACCACGTTGCATGCCAGCCAGAAACGCGTTTCGGGCCAAAATGCAAATGCGAATGGAGACGAGACAGGGCGCGTCGCGACGGGGCTAGACAGTCAAAAAGGAAAAACCCACAGAGCCAAGCTCGACTTAATTGCACTAGCCCGGAAAAGGGCGAAAAGGGCGCGGCAAAAGTGGGTAAAAGGGCAAATGGATGGGCCAACAACACTTTGACAAACGGCGACACTTTTGATTGAGTTTCGCCACGAATCCTTCGGCCCGGATAGCGATGACAAAAGAACACCCCAAAGGTAATTGTTGCCACTCCATTAGAAAATCCAAAAAGGGTTGACACTGCGATTGGAAAACGCTCCTCTCTTTGATGCGGTTCACTCAGCCGAAACAGGAGGCATCAGATAATTGAGTTTCCCATCGAATCGATTCCCCCAGCAGAAGCATAGTTTTATTTCTCCGCTTTCACTTCAGAAATTAGATCCCAACGGAGGAGTCTTATCTGCCCGAGATTGCCCGGATCGAATTTCAATTGAAGCCAAAGCAACCATGAAAATTTGAGATAAAGACCGAGACACCTTGGGAGTTATGTTCCCAGCATATGTACTGTATGCAAAAAAAAAAGAAACCAAAACCTCGTCCCTCACTATTTATAGAACATAATTTATCAACATCAACTGCAAGAAACCAGTTCGCCTGTCCACTTCGATGCAGTCCAGCCAGCTCCTTTTGGTTGTCACCCTACTCCAGAGCCCCATTCCCATTCCCATTGCCATTGCCATCCACATCCCCATCCCTTTGCCGATGGCCAATTACTCATGCCCCAGCCATCACGCACAGTAGCATTGAAATGGTTATTGACTTTGAGGCACCCCACACCAAATCCCGGCCAGGGAATCGATGCTCAGTCGATTTTATTGAATTTTCTGGGAAAAGATGTAAAAAATCAAGAACAGAGGAAAATTTAATTATAACCAACAAGCATTGGACCATGCACAAGCAGGGCGAACCCAAACCGGGGCGAGTGAGTTTCTTTTCTCCAAAGATTAATATATATAGGTTTCTGTTGTAACGTTTGGACATTCGACAATGATCGATTGTGATTTGTAAGAATGTCGACGCCACCAAATCGGTTTGAGCAATTAATTTCTAAGCAGGCGAATCACCAATGAAGAAAATCCAAGCCAACGGGAATAAAAAACCAGTGTCCAGAAAAGATGGAGCTGAGGGAAACGCTTGAAATGGATACGATTGACCGCTTCTTGGTCAAGATTGATTTTGGCTTTCCCATTGGCATACAGAAGAAGATAAAGGAGAGGGAAATCATTACAAGCAGATTGTGTTACCAGATTGTAAAACACTCCAAATGGGCCAGCAGAGGCAAACGACTTGCCAGCGACTCCGTGACATTGATGGGGGTTTCGATTTTCCTTTTCATTTCTCATCTGATTGAAACATTAAAAATATCAAAAATAAAGCCAAAACGAACGACAGCGCGCAGATAAACGAGACGGGCCAATGCGGCGTGGAAATCTCATGCGGCCTAATGAGCCGTACTTGGGCCTCGCCATGGGGCGTATGAGTGATATTTTGCGCTTCAACGAGCATAAAAAAAGAAAATGATGACATTTTCGGCTTTTATGCATACTGATCTCTTTTGGTTCATTTGCATAAATAGTCGAAAATTGAAAATGAATAACTCGGTTGCTGGTTGGTTGGTTGTCTGGGAAAAATGTTAATGAATGCAGCATAAAAGGCAACCAAATTATTTAGCTATAAAATCCACAGGGACAACACAGACACACACACATATATATACACGATAAATTCAGGGAGTGCCTAACATTATTTGGGTGGCATATTCAAATTTCAAATGATGCAATAAACTTTTGCGTTAAACATTATTGCCAGCGGATTTTCAGTCGATTTCAGCAGTAGGAAAAGGCAAAAAATGCATGATAAATCGAGGGAAATTCTATTTATAAGCGTAATTGCTAATCCCATACTGAAAACATAATCCACCCACTTGGCCACGCGAACTTGAAGACTGTAGATTGCCAGCGCCCGAAACCGTCATATATCATCTTTATCGGCCGTCCGCCCCGCCCCCCGTTTCTACCACCTAATTTTCCGGCTCCACCTCGGGCGGAAGCCGGAGCTTCATCAACAGCGACAGCATCATGGAAAGGAAAAGCGGAAAAACGTAAACAAAGACAAAGACAATGCCAAAGCCAGCGGAGACACAATGGCAGTGGGAAAAACAAATGAAGGCAGACTATTTGTCAACGCGAATGAAGCCATTTATTATCCATCATAAAACTTGTATTTATCGCTAAATGTGAGGACTGTGAGGACATGTCGTGCCATCGAATGTCCCAACAAATCCTGGGCGCCTACGAATAGTGCCAGTTTTTCCCGCACCCATCCAGTGTCTGTTTGTATTGCGGATAGTCAGTCGGACAAACAAAGAGATGGCTTAAATAAACGTTGGCCGGCGGTTAAGGAGGAGGAGGATTGAGGAGGAGGAGTGGGAATGAGGAGGCCGCTCTGGAAACACAGAGGCAGCATCACGCAGGCAGTGTCAAGGCAATAAATCATAAAGCAGCCACAGCTCCCCGATCCCCAATCCCCGATCCCCGATCCGGAATCCCCAGGCGCCCGGGTGGAGTTCTTGCTGCGTACGTGAGTTTCGGCTGAAATTGGAGCATGTGCGTCGTCATTGCTGTTGTCGTTGTCGCCGTACTCGCTGAATCGTCGTTGAAAATCACGTAAATGTATAAAAATGAAATCTGTCTGCCAGTCCAAGCGCTCCACTGTATCGCTGGCCAGCCCAGCCAAGAGTCGAATAAATTTCAGATTGCCGCTGAAATATTTACGCAGCCGCTCTCAATTGGGTTTTTCAGGAATGGCTTTTCAGCGAATCAGCAAGGAAAATTGTAGCATATGCGGCTGGCTAATAAACCAAACGAAGTCAAACCGAATGGAGTCGGGCCAAAAAAGCAATGCAGACACTTGCCGATCCGGTCGCAGCTGCAAAGCCATACAAATACAACCTATATTTCGGCAGTAGTATCTATACGCAAGTATCTGTATCTGTAACTGTAACTGTATCTGAATCTGTACCTGAACCCTTGGCATTTTGGATGGTTGATTGAACTCAATCGCACACAACTAGATGCGGAGGAACAGGAAGACAGACAGGGACATGGACTGTCAGATTGGACGGCGCTGGGATTCCACGTGATTGATGACATGTCCCAGCAGCGGCAGCTCCACCCATCGAATCGCTCTTCTCCGAAGTTTTGTTACCTAATTAGCAAGTTATTTTTTGGCCAACAGCTAGCTGTGTTTTAGCCATCGCAAAAAAATGGAAGTGAAATCGTCAAATTAATGCCAGTGGCAGCTTTACTCGAAGACTAATTTGCGATGCTAAAAGTGGCTTGCTAATGGGAAATTAGAGTGTGGATATAGACAATTAGTGAGGAAATTTAAGCTAAGTGGTTGAATAATGAAAAACCAAGCGGACTTGTGTGTGTGTGTGTGTACGCTTGCTGAATTACATGGTAAATGTTCCTAATTTTCCATCCAGCCACACTTTCCCATTTAATAAATTAATTTATCGCCCCCCTTAATTAAGTTATCACCAATTTGAAAACAAGCAGATAAAGTCTCAAATAAATTAATTCGTTTTCAAATTTATAATTTCCACTGACAGATGTGGAGCGTCGAGTGTTCGGCCTTAAAAGCCATAAAATTTATATGGGGATAATCCGGAACTGAAGTGAATTTTTACTTTGATAAATTGTGTCAGCTTGGAATGCTGCTTGGGCATTTAATTTATTGGATTTTAAAATGGTCAATGACAGCATCTTTTAAATGCATAAGAGCATTGCAAAATACGTTTTTAATAACTTAAAAATAACAGATTAAAATTGCTAGCTGTAAATACACTATTAAGTACGTTTTAAATACAATATGTTTATCGAATTCGCTCTAAATATGCTCCATAAAATCCAATAAAAATCACTCTTTAGCTCTCAGCCACGGATCGATGGCTTTTCACAATTTAACACCAATTCCCACACCCTTCTACATACCACTGGACACCGATTTCGTTAGCAATATTTCCAGTCGCGTTCGCCATAAAAATATAACTTTTGAGCGCTCTTGAATTTAAATGAACTCACCCAGCTAACAGGCTTAAAAGATTCCAGGCAGACAAATTACATTTTGGGCTCATTAAAATGATCTCAGTGCTATGGAAAAAATAGCGTTACGTGCCAAAAATAAAAGTCAGACGCACCACATCCACATCCTCGTAAATCTGCAGCGCAATCAGATGAAATTTATGAAATTCCTTTTTTCCTGGGTAATTCATTCCTGTGCTTTCATTTTTTCCCTTCTTTCTTAGTGTGTGTGTGTGTGTGGTTTTGCCAATGAATTTACTTTGCCTTATTTTATTTCTCTTTTAGTTTGTCCGCCTGGGCTCTTGTGATATTTTTAATAGCATTTTTCCCCACCAAGGAATGCCGAGCAACGCACATCGATGAGATGGCTGGGACCACAAATAAAACAAAAGTGGAGGGGCAATCTGCGGACGGGGGCGTGTCAGCATGGCACACGAAAAATAAATTTGTCAACAAATGTGGCATCCGCTGGCCAACGATGTTGCTGTTGTTGTTGCTGCTGTACGTGCGTGTGTGTGTGGGTGGGTGTTTATATTATGGGGTGTGGGGTGTGGGGAAGAACACACACAACAAACCATATCCGCCACCAATGTCCACAGATCCTGTGGATGGGGCAGGAGTAATGATGACAGTTGCGCATTAATTTTTTCTCACTAATTAATAAATGTTGCTGTTGTTGGCGCTGGTTTCGGTTGCCGCTGTGTTGCTGATATCTTTTGTGCAGCGAAATGGTATATTGGCCTATTAGCGCAGCATTTAAATGGCAATCAAGGCGTGGTGGCCAGCGCAGGTAAGCCAAAAGTCACGCAAAGTCACAAATTACCAGCCAGTCAGCCAGTCAGCCGGCCGAAACAAGCCCGAAACACACAAAAAATACAATAGCAAACCCAAACCCAAACCCGAGCCCAAGGAGCACAAACAGAAATGTCCGTGGCAAATTGAAAACGAAAACGAAGGAAATCAATTGAGGTGCAGGGACAATCGATACTGGACGAAGTGGGCTTCAATCGAGGTGTGGTGCGATGGCTCGGTGGATCTGAGCCCGAAAACCGCACAAGCCTCTGTGGCCACGCTCGAAGGACCTGGCAATGGGTGGTTTTGTCACTCGGCCACATCGACACGCCCTAAAGGACCACACACACACAGGCACATGTGCACAGAGAAAGAAGCACTTCCACGTATCAAATTTGCACACCTTGTCAATAAAAGGGGTTTATTTCAAAAGTTACAATAAATATGGGCTTATCCATCAACAAATAATATGTGCTAAATAAGCAGCTTTCTGTGCAACATTTAGTAAGTCTTTAGTTAGTCTTTACCTTTGCAAAGATCTCAGAGTTTTAACACAAGTGTCACGGTGCACGTATAACCATGATTTATCATTTAATATCCTTTTTCTTTTTTCTCTGTGCACTGACAGCCAGCAGAAAGAAATGAAAGACGATGAGGGAGGAGTTGGCAGGTGCTACCAAACAGCATATGCAGAGAAAGGCCGGGAATCAGGAGAGCATAGCTGATATATGGAGTATATCCACTCGGTGTTATGCCCGGCAACGTGATTGAAATTTATGACTGGCAAATAAACGCAACAGACACACACAGGGGATGTTGCTGGCTGGAAGTAGCTAGCCCGAATCTGAATCGTGAGTTGAATTCCAGGAGTAGAACCCCAAACACATTCCCATCCTCAGCCTCATCCTTCAGCTTGTGGCAGTCTGGGGGTTCAGTGAGAAATTGCAGTGAATAAAAAGCACTTGTACGCATTAAAACCTAATTGGGAATTTCCATAGTGCATATGCCATTTTCCTAACTGCTGCTTTGAGTGAGCCTGTGAGTGAGTAGCTACGTGAGTGCGACTGTTCCTGGCTGGATTTGTGTGTCCTCGACTATCTGGATGTGTCTCTGTGGCATGTTCTACATATTTTGGCTTTGCAAAATGTCACACGCAGCCAACGATGTCGCTGGCCCAGCTGCTAAAGTGGATTTTGCGCTCGGCTATGATAAATTGAGGGTTTTCAGCTGCACAACGAGACTGGCAGCATACCGAACCGAACTGGACCAGACCGGACCGGACCAGACCGTAGACCCGTGTATCGTTACCTAAACTCGGATGCTTCAACCCTTAACCTCGCCACCAGCACCAGCATCACGAGGAACCCGGAACCTGGAACTCGATACTCATCCCCTTGAAAGCGGATGATGCAACAGCAGTTTCGGGAATGGGTTGGCAGCTAAGGATGCGAGTGGATGAGAAGTGGCCAAATGTCATTTGCAGTTTGACAAGCCCAGCCAGCCATGTCCCTGTGTGTTTGTGGTGGCACCATGGGACCCTCATAAATTTCGAATGCTAAAATTTAGAATGCTCATAAAAAATGAGATGTGCAAAGCGCCCAACTTTCAGCTGGTTTCGCTGCAGTTGCCGCAGTAAAATCACACTCCGCTGGGAAATAAATTTAAATTATTTTTATTCTGTCCCGCTAATCAATTAAATTAGCTTTTTAAAGTGCGATGTGGCAGGAAATTAGCTTTAAGCTGGCTTTGTTACAAATGCATCTGTATACATTTATGTTATTTTGATGTTCAAATAATTCCTACTAATTTATTCAAGCTCTTAATTTCCATAGCAATGCACGTTAATCTGACATATATTCTGCTGACACTTATTTGAATTAAGAGCAAATATTTGAATTTATAAACTCAAATTGAGATAGTCAGCGAATAGTTATGCACTTTTAAGCAACTAGGTAATCGGCTTTAGTTTTGCACAGTAAGATACAAGTTCTTGGATCTTTTGAGTGCCGTGTGCCACTGTTCACTTACTTCCGTTTCGCTTACCAAAATGTGGGATTGCTTTTAATGCTTCCTCGAATGCCATAGTACTCGACTGCCAACTGCTGTCGCACTAATTTTATCAATTTTCCTGCAAAACGGAGGGGGAAAACGTCGATGAAACCCAAAAGTAATCGACTTAATCGGAATGCGGCAGTCTCTCTGGCTTATCTTTTTCCTTTTTTTTTTGTTTGCCAGCAACTGCAATGTCCTTGACGTGAACTTCGCAGGCAATCGAGAGATCCTGAACGGCAGATTGGGTATTCGGTAGTCCTGGCCTGCATGTATGCAGGGATACAACTTGGCTTAAGCGATGATGACTTTGCCGCATCGTCTACGCCTCAGATAAGCAAGTGACAAGTCCTTCAGCCTTTGGCAGCCTCTCCTTCCCGCAGCTGCTTTGATTTATTGTGCGGGGATTAAAGTTGTGAAAAGGCTGTGTCCTGGCGCCTGGCACGCGCTTATCGAGGATCCTTCTTTAGCAGGGAGTGTCTCTTTGTCTTTCCCTCTCGCTTTGAGTGGGTGAAATTTATTTATATGCAGTGACTTTGAAAAGAAACTTCGACCGTTGCCAGGCGGGCGAAACTTTCGACCTGCCAGCGCATCGATTATAAAACTTTTGGTCCTATCTCGTCTGCAGCTTCCTTCGCTGGAATTGGCAAAGTTGTTAAATAATTGCGACGAGCGTTTACTGGCCTGTTGGCCCTGGCCCTAGTTCTGGTTCTGGTTCTTGCCCCCCCTGCCGGCCCACGTTGCGTATGCGTCATATGCTCAATGCATAGCAGCGGGAATCTGAATCAGTGGGATTAGCCACAAAGTTTGTCCAGCAGCTTAGCGGCTGAGTTAATTGTGCGAATGTCAAGACAAATTGCGTTAATACAAGCAGACTTCTGGCACAGAGCAGTTTCAGAATGGAATGGAAACAAGGAGCTGCAGCTACCCCACACAATCGGGAGAAGGTCAGGGAGCGGGAGCTTATCCCGCCGCGTGAGTGTCGCAAAAGTTTTCAAAAAGTATTTTAAGCAAAATTTATGCAAACCACAAGGCAAACTGGCACTCTCCAAGTGCTTATTTATGCATGTGAGTGTGCGTCTGTGTCTCTGGGAGTGGGTGTGTGTGTGTGCCGGGGAGTGCTCTGCTAATCCCCGAGTAATCAAAGTTTCGGTAATGTCACCAGAGACAGGCAAAACACGCAAAGGAAAAAAGCTGTGGAAAAAACGTAGATGAGAAAATTGGGAAAAACTGAAGTCCACCATCTCCACTCCCCAATTTTCCCTTTAAGGTTGTGTGTGTGGGGAAAACACTTTTCCAATTAATGAAATCTCTAAACTGCCATAAATTTGGCCCGGACGCAAATAATTAAATTTCGTGGACAACACGAACACGCACAATAGGCTCACACAGACTGGCCCAACGACTTGTTGACTTACAGCTGTATGGGTGTAGCTGTGACAGTGTGCGTGTGTGTGTCTGACATTTCTGACCAATTGCGCGCTGACCGCAAATGTAGGCGGTTCATGTTCATGGCCAACATTGTGGCTGCCATATTGACAAGACACGCCAATGTGAAGGGATGGGTCCTTTATTAAAGAGGTAGAAGCATTTAAAGAAATCACTAGTTGGTTAACCGAAATGTTGAACATAAGAACTAAGATTTACATAGCTAATTGTTAACACCTATCAGTTTTTTTATTCCTACAAATCAAGAATATATTATATTTTTAGCTCACCTGGCTGACACTGGCACTGCCCACCTCCAGATCCTCCCTCTCCGCTGGCCGCTGCTGCCGCCGCCTCTGCTGCCTGGCGTCGCTGCTGGCGTCTCGTGAGCTGCAGATGCGACACATCCCGTCGCAGGCGGTGTAGCTCCCGTCGCACGTGCAACTCGAGGTGCTGGCTGCCGTTGTTGCTGTTGCCACTGTCTCTGTCGCTGGGATGGCTGGCCAGGACCTGGGTCTGTTCGGCGGGCCAGTGGAGCAGCTGCTGCTGCTCCAGTCGCAGCTCCAGCTCCACGATGCGGGCGTCCAGCTGTTGGAGGCGCTGCATCCGTTGCTCCAGCCGCGTCTGCCGCACATTGCCGTAGAGGGCGAAGCTGAAGGCGCACAGGCACAGCACGTAGCTGGCCACGTGCAGCAGGGATATGAACCGGACTGTGGGGCGAGGTCGCTCCTTGCTGCTGCTGCTGTTGCAGCTGTTGTTGCTGCTGTTGCTGTTGTTGTTGCTGTTGTTAATGGGATGCTGACAGGGGGGCGGGGCCAGGCGACTAGCTACTGCTGCTGCGGAGGCATCCGCTGCATTGTGGCCCAGTAGCAGGCTCTGCTGTGGGGCTTCCACGGATGCGGCCGCTGCTGCTGTTGCTGCGGGTGATTCTCCGTTGCCACCCGATGGCTCCGATTGCGAATTGTCCTGGGCCATTGTCCTTGGACTGCCGCTGGGCGGCGCTTTGTGTTTGCGCATACTGCTGCGTCTTAGTTGGAAGGCTCTCCACGAACGAAAAACTCGCGTATGTTGCTGTCACTTGAAGTGTCCTTGTGGCATCACAGAAAAAAAGCACAGCGATAGCACATATGCTGCACCGCAGTGGTTATCCTTTTTTTTTCTTGTTTATTTTCGTCTCTACTTGTTTTTTTACTCTTTTTATTTGGGCAAGGCCTTCGAGTGATTTTCTATTCTTCGACTGCGGTAGTTGGCCAGAACATTGCGCCCCGTTGCTGCTGCAGTTTTCTGGGGGCCATGGAACGGAAAAACAACGCTAAACTTTTGCTGCTCGTGCCACTCGAGCGGGAAGTCCTCTCAGCTAGTTGGGCTTTGTTTTTGTCCTGTCAATCGCTGCTGTGGCAGCTGGTCCTGCCAGTCGTCGACAAGTCCTGTTCCTCGGTTCGCACTTGTCCTTTCAGGGCTCTTCACATTGCAACTTATTTAGCTCTGCGTTCACTTTTCTACTGCAACGACATGGAATGAGAAGAAAAGTGAAAAATAAAGTTGGGCGAAACTTTTTTTAAGGGTACGATGCTACTCGTATATACATATACATTTTTTACCCCATGAATTATGTGCAAACTGGACCGTCAACGGTGTCGCCACATTTTCAATAATCAGCCGGGCTCGGCGACCGGATGATGTCCCGCCGCCGACTTGGCTTCACCGAAGTTCAACCAGGCGGACCCAACGCGCAGCCACGGCAACTGAGTTCAGTTCCAAGCACCTCGCAAGACTCGGGCAACCGAAACTTTTCGCACAAAACTTTTTTCTAGCTCAAGTAGCAGTAACAGCCACTGACAAAAAAAATACGACCAAAAAAAAAAACAGCGACGACGAGCATTAAAAAAGAAATACGCAAAGAACATGAAACAAATAAAAAAACATCCGAAGCAGCAGCGACAAGACGTGAAGGGGCATTTGACCCATGGACTTGTCGTGTCAAAAACATTTGTTGCCTTCAACTCTGCCCCACATGCCAGCGCCAGCAGAAGGGGATATTGGCGGGGAATGGGGGCGTTTGGCAATACAAAAGTCATAAAGTGGAAATTATTGCGATGGGGATTGCCGGAGGGGAAGACAACGAAACTGTAATGCTCTTTAGAGAAATGAAATGAGCTTGGGAACTTTTTAACAAGTTTTCCATATAAAACAACCAAAAAAAAAAAATGCAACCGCTTTAAAAGTATGCCAAAGTTGACCAATATGGTGGCCCAGGCAGAAGTTTTCAAAAAAAGTTGAAAACTATAACTCAAGAATAATTAAAAGGAATTCTTAATGATATATAAGTGATATAGCAGAGGTGGGATAATGAAGATCAGTATGTGCATTTTAAACTCCATTTCTATCAATCTTATTTTCTCAGAAAAATGCAAATGTGTCAACTATTTCTTTTCCCAACTCGCTGATTCATTAGGCGGCCTAAATTGCTGATTTAACATTTCCACACCCACACAGGCCAGTCTGTCGCACATACATACATATTTAATCATCTAATATTACGTATTTTCTGTGCGTTGGCATTGCGCAATCATGCGCTTAACAACCAAAACAATAATAAGAGGAGCCCCAATAAAACTCAAAAAACAATCGTGCCATTGAAAAGGCCCCGCACCATCATCACCAAAAAGGCAGGAGCCGCCGCAACCGCAAAAAGCGAAAATTGCGCCAAACCCGAAAAAAGCATAAAAGTCAAAAGGCCAATATCAAACAGAAGCAGCATCGGCATCGGCATCGGGTCGAAAACAACAATGGATATCCAAAGCCAAAGCCAACCACCTCCGCCCGCCGAAAACCCCCTTGATTTCGAGTCAATGGAATGTTTGGAACACCCTAATAAAACTAATTGAAAGTCTTGTGCGCTCCGGAGCCAATAATGGCAAATGAAGACGACGATGATGAGAATGAGAATCATCATCATGATGATGCTGATGATGACGCCGCTGGCCGGGAAACAACAATAACAACTGCAAGGCGATGGAGAAGCTTTTAATTTAACAAATATGAGCATATATGGTTGTTCATTGTTCGTTCAGTGGCTGAGCTGAGTTTTCGAGCTGACACTGCAATTGGCTGGCTAGTGAAATAACCCAGCCCAGCATCTCTGCCATATCGATTTCGATTTTACACACAATGTAGCTGGCAAAGGTTAATGCTATTCCGGCATTCCCCGTTCTGGTGGACAGCTAACTCAATTTAAAATAAATTGATTTCAAATTTCGAGGAGCTCCATGGAGCGCAGCTTTTGTCAATTACATGGGGAGTTTGAAGATTCGAATCGGTCAAGCAGCTCTAAAAAGTATGCTATGCATTTGTGCTCCCTGCCAAGCCAAATTGAATTACACTGGTGTGTGTGTGCGGCCACTTAGCACACACATACCACTGATAGGCGTGTGTGTGAGCGCGTGGGTGGGTGGGTGAGTGCGTCCAGCTGGCAATTGAAAAATTTGATTTGGAATTGAAATGCAAATCAAGACGGAATTGAAATGGTTTTAGCCGGACTCCTAAAACGTAGTGGAATCCTGGCCCAGAGGCGAATGCTTTCTAAGCCATCCAACAATGTTGAGTTAAGTGCCACACGTACGTGTGTTTGTGTGTGTGCCTGCCAGTGTGTTTGTGTGTGATTTGTGTCCGTATTGGTGGGCGGGTTACAGTCAATGGCTGTAAAAAGCTCAATTGCAATGCATTCAAAGGGATTATTGTCCTTATTTATATGGGCAAATTTATTCGTTACGCACAAATGCGCAAACCAAACCCAAATAACCCGAAGAAGAACATGGCCACGGGTCCGGTTCGGTCGTGGCAAATAAAAACATGAAATGAAATGACGATGGCAAACAGCACACAAAGCTGAGAGCAAAGAGGGCCAAATCAAAGTAAATAAACAATAAAAATAATCGGGCCGTTAGCAACACATGTGCATTTTTCATCATCATCATCAACATGACCATCAGCATAGCCCAACACCAACCCTAATGTACAACGTCATCATCGTGGTAGCCAACTTTCGAAGTTTTACACTTGGAAAAACTATATGAAATGAAATGAAAGTATGCAGAAGCGCTAAATAGAAACTCCTTACTAATAAACCTTACCCTTAACGTTTCCTATCTTTTCAAATTATTTTAGCATTCAAAACAAATAAACATTTTAGTTCTTATCTTATATTGGCATTCGATATAGCAATAGCAATATTTTCCATTTCTTGAGGTGTAAGTTGTTCCTGCCGCCGGCAATATCAAAGAACTTTCTTGATGCCACTACAGAAGTAAGCAACAGCAACAACAACAAGGCGACAAGAAGCCCAACAACAACAGGGCATCCCTGACAGCTTCGTCTGGATTTTTGGGCGAGGCAATAAATAGTTGTCGTGCCATAAGAAAAATGCAAGAAGTGTTTAAGTTCCCTCGTTTCCCTTTCCCAGTTTTTCTTCACTTTTTTTTTTTGCAGCCAGGACCCGTAACCCCCAACCCCTTTGGCTCAGCAGTGTGAAGCGTCATTTCCTCTGCCGTTCTTGCTCCCCCTTTTTTCCTGCTCCATCATTTAAATTGAAAAATATTGAGGAAGCTGAAGTAGGGAAGTTTCTTGAAGTTAACTGAAATAGGGCCAAGAAAGGACGACAATGTTGCAAGTAAGGTGGGTGGTGGGCGGTGGGTGCGGGGTGGTGATGGAATGAATTGGCAAACTTTCGATTTTGGAAGACAGCTACCATAGAAAGTGTTGAACCATTTCGATTTTGATTAAGGATCCGCTGGCAGGAACCCAAGAAAAGAGTTGCAGGCCAGCAGGCTGGCTGTTGGTGAGGAATTTGAATATTTTTAGCAGGGTATTTAAAAGGAATGAGTTGTGGTTAATGAACTTTTAACAATTAAAAACCTTTTTTCGAGAAACCGACTTATACTTGTTTAAGGAGAATAAGATTACCCTAAACAAAACCATTTAATTCTATGTATTTTCTGGGAATGCCATCCCGGAAAAGTTTGGAGCTGCTTAGAGCCTCATAAAACAAGCATACTTTATAACATTTTACATCCTGCCTACATTCCACGTGTATAGTCCTCATGGTTCCACCATTCATTCAACTGGTCTTTTAAGATATTCCTGCACTTTTTTATGTCAGCTCTCTAGTTTAGGATTAAACGATGCGAGTCACCAGATACACTGGGTATCTTGGTGTTAGCTTTAATGTCCGTAACAAAATACTCATGTGTGCGTCGTTTGCTATTTCCCTATAATTTTTACAGCTTGTTCTCATGTAGATGCGGTTGCTGCTACTCCAAACAGTTTGGGGATTTTCTTTTTATGTGCCTGCTTTTACAACAGGCAGCTTTTACACACAAACTATTAGTGCAATTCATTGGCAAGCCTTGTTGTTGCTTTTGTTTATTTTACTGTTTGCGTTGTTGCCTCGTTGGGGGCGTTCTTTGCAACACTGCTGGGCGTGGCCAGCTCGAAAAGCGTGTGTGTGTGTGTGTGTCCGTCCACATTTGGTAAAGATTTCGAGCTGAAGTCGCCCTTGGGAGAAATTACTTAATTTTGGAATTTCAATTTAGCACTTAGACAGGAAACATGGCACCAAGGAATGGACCCAGACGGAAGATGAATACAATGGGGTGGGTGGGTTGAACTGAGAGTGTAGTGGTGCGGTTTAGTAAGTGTGTGTGTGTCTGCTTGTAAAAACCCAGCATACACATGCTGTGACTTAAAAATTTCCGGAATTTTGGCACGCAATGTTTGCTTTTGTTTACTTGGCTACCCGACTTCCGTCACTCCTTTTTTCAACTGCCCGCACTTCAGGATTTTTTCTAACCTCATCTCTTCCATTGCACAGGTATTCCCTTTTTATGGCCACCATTCACTTTATTTGATTTCATTTGAGGCAGCTAGGTGCTTAACAACCTTAACAGGAATCGTAATTAACTCTTGGCCAACACAGTCCTGCAAATGGTTTGTTTAACCAACTCTAATAAATGTCCTTTTGCGTACTGAAAAAATTCAGTAGCCATGAAAGTGAAATATAACATTTGCAGCCATATTTTTGTCATTTAAGTTAAATTAAATAGGTACAACTCTAGTAAATAAATAAGTTTGTTATTCGACTCATATTTTTGTTATATTTGAATTCATTCAATATAGTAACATTTTATACATTTTTTTTTTTGGTGTATCTCTTTATATTTGCAGCGTGCACACACACAACAAAGTCACACTTATTCAGTGAGGCAAAAGTCGCCTACTGCCAACCGGTGAACCCTCCCATTTCCCATTTTCCATTTCCACTTCGTTGTTAACCCTTTCTAGTACTCCTTTCAGGAACTCCTTTGACTCACTGTGCGGTGAGTGAGCGAGTTTGTTAAACAGTGTAAAGTTACACGCAACTAAGCACTTAACTGCATAAAAGCTCGAGCACAGAAGGCGAGTGCAAGGTGGGTTATCATAAAAGGTGGGGTGGTGGACCATGGGGTCTGGTGGGCAAAAGGAGGAGATGGAAAAACCACAGGCGGGGCAACCTTCAACTTGCAACGCTTGACTTTGCGTGCGTTTTTATGAATGAGTTGGCGCCGAGAGAAGCAACAAATGTAAATCCGCGACCCCGTTGAAAGGTCGTCCAACGGACTGGCCGAGCCCGCAGGGCCACCACCGCCTCCACCCGCTCGTCTGAGGCGCAAATTGAAGCACAAACCGGGACGAGGAGAACATAAAACGTTGTCCAGACGGGTTGCTAAAGAGCTGTGGCTATGTAAACAGACACAGCTGGACATTCGCCAGGGGACCAGGCGTTCTTGGTCTCCGACTCCGACTCCTCCACAGTCTGGCCAAATGCCCAGTCCTTCTCTTTGAGTCCGCTCCTCTGGTTTTGCCCATTTCATTCTCTGTGTGGCATTGTCATGTTGCGGCTAAGGCGGGTTAAAGGCTCTGAGCTGTTGGCCATCAATTGCGCTCTGATCTGGCTCTGAAGGCACAGGAAAGCGCTTAACTTCTGCACTGAAGGCGCACGAGTTGCCAATGAGAATGCAACCTGAGCTGGAAAAAGGCCCCACATCGTGGGAAATGGCAAAGAGACAGAGAGTACATGGAGGTGAATGAGATGTGATAAGTTAGATGGATGGTCGATAAATCTAGCTGGCTTCTGGTGCACACTAAAATAGATTCAAAGGGGCTATGAATTCTAGCATTCTGTTTAGATCGGAAGCAGTTATTTTTCTGGCAATTACCTCATATTCTCAAACAAATTTCTCAAGAAATGATTTACTTAAAAACCAGGCAGAGATAATCTGCCCATAAGTCCCAAGACTTAAAGTATCGATAATCCAGGAATTAAGCTGACCATTTTGATCCGACAGATTAAATGAGGGAAAGAAAGGACACATTCAGTGTTATATGACTGGCGCATGATTACACCCCGAATAGAACTCTGAAAATGTTTTCCACCATTACATATAAAATAATAGATCTTAGTTTCTTTTTCAATCATTAACAAGAACTAAATACTTTAGGAACTAACATCACAACAATGTCGCAAGATTGTAATGGGAACCGAATGAACTGGATGGTCCATAAAATGTTGTCTCATTTCTCACCCAGCCTCGTATCGTATGTATGTGCCACCAGTTCGTTGCGGCCAAAAGTGCAAGGTAACCGCAAAGGGAAAGAGTTTCCAACGGAGTTTCCGCCATCGCCCGCCTGCATCCGTCTGCGTCCCTCGCCAATTTAAATTTTCACATAAGCTTTTGCACAGACTTTTCGGCTTGGCATTTAAGTAATTTGTTGCCTGCAACCTGTGGGCTTCCACCAGCCACCCATTGGATCCCTTTTCCTTCTTTCGTCTCTCACATCCACATCCTCATCCACGTCCACGTCCAAATCCGTCTCCTCTTTCCGTCTGCATACGGCTGCTGTCGCCGTCATTGGTTGGTAATTTTTCACTGGCTGACAAGATGTCGCCTTTCCGTCGACGTGGTCGCTGCCGTTGCATAATTGCTTTGTGGTTAAAGGATTATTTACTTTTTTCCAGCAACGCCCATTACCATGAGTCGGCGGTCTTCGTCCTGCTCCTGCTCCCGGATGCCTGCTGACTCACTTAAGACACAGTTTGTCCTCGTCACTAAGCCGACGGCTTGTGCTGATTTGGGCTTAAATGCATTCGGCTCATTTAATTTGCAATGCACCGCAGAAACCCGCAGAGCCCGCTTATTCGTATACCCTCCCATGCCAGCAAAAGGTATCTTTACTTTGCAAATGAGTTTTTATGGTCTTTCTCTATACGTTTTAAAGCAGGAATATTAGAATAATGGCTAAATTAGTTATCTTCTTTCAATGAGGTTGTGCTCATTTCAAAACCCGATTTTCCGGGTATTATTTCGTATTTGGATAGATTAAATGTTTGACTACTTGCATGTACCATAATTTAAACATATCATCTTCTGAAGACGATCTTTATCGTTACCCTGAACTACTTTTCAAACTGGTATGAATAAATATGCTGCCGAATAGAAGCAAAAATTATGAATAACTAAATAAACAAAACATGCATTAAATATTGCATCTATCTATAGATCTCTAAATGAAATGGTAAGGGTGTTTTAACCAATCTAAATAAGCTACTTTCTATAGATTTTCATGCAAATTGTTTATACATTTTGAACAGTATAATTAAAAGAACCTTTTTACACAATAAACTATCTAGTTTTAAATTTTGAACAACAAACATATACATTTTTAAGGGCATTTCAACTTCAGTTATTTGAATCTAACGAACTTTGTCATGTTTCCTTTTTGGTTGGTCTGCCTGTCTCCCTTTTTTAGCGCTGATGTCTCACAAATTATATAATTAAGTTAAAGTGAGCGGCGGCGGGCAATTTACGAACAGCTCCATCGGCTCCCAGCCGGCAGCTCCAACTCGCCACTCGATGCCTGGATGGGATGGGGGATGGGGCATGGGGCATCCGACTGGGTAATGGGTAATGGGTAATGGTTAGAGGGTACTGGATAGTGGATACTGGGTGTACGCTAATTTCTTAATTCTCACCTTCCGCTCGCAGGGCGGACGTGGACTATTCCCGTGTGAAGGCAGTGGCAGCCCCAAAAATAGCATTTCCGTATTGCCATGTCTATCATGACTTTTATTGTTGAATGAACCCTCCGGACTGGCGGCTGGCACGCCAGCAATAGTCCGAGTGCCCATCCGATTCCCGGTCGGTCCAGGTCCAGAGCCATGCCCACCAGTCCCTTCACCCGCCCTCTTTTTCGCCGAATCCCCCATTTCGGCTGATTGCTGTTCATTCGCGCGTTAAATGTGGACGGTTCGAAGCGGAGTGGATGCTGCTGATGCTTTTGAAAGTGAATCCCCCATCCCCATCCCGCTGCCATTCCAGTCCAGTCCAACCCCTTTTCGCCCCCGAACTCAACTACTGATGTATTTTCCTGGACTATTCTTTGACTCTACTATATATCTCTCGCCCCGGCTCACTGGGCGTTTAGTGTTCAATTTAGCGTCATAATTTCGTTTATTGCATGGCCTGCTGCTCCCCAGTTCCAAAATCTTCGGCTCTGCTGTCAAGTGTTTTTGTTGAGTTCATCAAAATTGTCGCTGGCCAACGATGACATCCACTTAACGCAATTTTCAGCGCTGAAAAGAGGCGAGAGCATCACTGCCACTGGCAGCTCCACTCGAGAGTCATTCATTCATTCGTTCAAGCCGCTCCTAAGCATCCATTCATGCCGTCATTCAGCCATTCGCTCACTCGCTCATTTCACACCATTTACAGTTACAATTAATGTTTGTGTTTGCCTGTCTCCCGCATTTTTTGCCACCCACCCTCACCCAACCGAAGACGAAAAGTAAGAACATCAAAGGGCTCGCCGAAAACGAGGATAAGTCACCCATCAAATGCCACCCAATCTTATCTTAAAGCTGCAAAAGCTTGCATATTTAATAATTGCTCAGCTGAAGTTCATAAAACCGGGTAAGAGCACCCCCCAGGGATTTTGGCCAAAAGGTACCCCAGGGGAATGAATGCCCCTGAATGGAAAAGGGTCGAGGGATAGCAACCAAAAGCGCAACCTTAGCCCGCTCATAAATGAATGTTTCTGCTACAGAATTTACACCTCCACCTTGGAGGATGGGGCAGCTGGAGCATCGTGCGGCATGACTGGCGTGCCTCTGGCCCACCTGCGGCATCCCCATAAAGTATCTTGAATATTTTAGATGTGCTAGCAATTTAAGGGCCTGCGTCGCATTCAGCTGCGGGTTCATTAGATGTCCACTGCAACTTCATTTGCAGGGGCGCAAAAAAAGCAGACACAAATCTTGACCGCCTTTTACCCTGCCAGCTGGTTGGTTGCCAACTTAATGTGGATATATCTTGGATATCAGGGTATATAAATGGGCAAAGGTAAATCGGGAAATAAAAATACCCCTCAAAGATGTTTAGGCACATTATAGAACACGTTTATATCACACATAAATCCAATTAGTGAGTGTATCTTGCTTAAGTCTTAACTTATCGAGTTTCAGGTTAGCAACTCGCACAACTCCTTATAAAAGCAACTATATGGTTCTTGACCTCAAATGCTCCTGAGATGTTTAATTAAACTGAAAATGTTAAGAATATTTGGAAATAATAAGATTTAAATATTAGCAAACTTTATATACTCCAATAACTTTTGAATGAAGTAAAGTCTTTCCTTAATTTGTTGGTTGTCCTAATTAAATTAAGATAATATTGTATAGAGATGTGTAGATATTCAAAATAAAGTTTGATACACCCATGACGGGTATTTTATGTTTTTAGGACCAAGAGATCAACAAACAGGTGCACTTAAAAAACTTAATTGAATATTATGGCACCCGAAATGCCCAAATGTTTTTGACGCAAAGCCTAATGAAATCCAAGTACCCGGTATCCCAATAACCATAGCACCCAACTTTTGGCATCCCAACTTGTTGTTATGGTTTTTTATGCTGCTGTTATTTTTTTTTTTTTTTTTGGCTGCAGAGGCTTAGCCTGTGACGACGTCAGAATTTCAATGTTTTTTTTTAGTTCTGTTTTGTTTCTGCCAAGCCTGTTAATCTATTTTTTATGCGCTTTGCGAGGGCATTCGCCTAAAAGCTAGCCGAGTATTTTTTTCTCGTGTTTTTGTTCCTTTCGGCGGCCTGTTGGTTTTCTGCTTTTGATTTGATTTCGTTTTCGTTTCGCATTGTGGCTATGTTTTCCCTCTCTGAATGTACACATGTATGTGTGTGTGAGGTTTGCTTTTGTAAGCAGCCCCGAAAAAAAAGGTTTTTGTTTTCTTTTGTCCTCCGGACCAGCCACCCTAATTTGTTGTTGTTTTTTGTTTGTCAACCTTTTTGCATACAAAGCGCACGCACACGTCTTAAATGCGATTTAATGCACCCCGCTTATTATAATCAAACAGTTTGTTTCGTTCACCTCCTACGTACCATACTCTTTTTCCACTTTTTGCGCTCCGCTAACTCTTTATGTTTGCCTCTTCCACGCTTGCTGTTTCGTGCCGCTTCCTTTTCACTGCACCTTCTTTTACTGATTTGGGGCACTTAACATAATTTAATTTCGGCAACTATAAATTACAACTCCTTGCACTTGGCACACATTCAACACACTGAAGTTGTTTTTGTTGCTCAAAACATTCTGCTTCTTCTTTTCTCTACTTTCCTCTATCGCCCGCTTATCCTTATGTAAAGGACAACGGAAAGGTGCGGGGTAAAAACACACGCCCGGAGGATAGGAGCCCGCGACCCTCACAAATGCGAATTTTCACGAATTCCCGAATTTTTACTCCGACACGCAAACACGTCCGCACTGGGCAACATATACAACGCTTTTGGCGTCGCTGTTTTGGTTTTGAATTTGGTTTCGGCTCGAGCGGGCTCATGCTCGAAGCGAGCCAGTTCGAGTTCGAATCGAACTTAAGAGAGCAAACTAAAAGAGTGGGTGAAGAGTTTGAAGAACAGTTTCTATACGTTATATGTCCAATTGGAAATTCATTTGTACCAATTGATTAAACCAATTAGAAATATAAATTTGTAACTTCTAGAAAAAACTACTAAATTTGTTACAAATAATTATTGTTGTAAGTTAAAAAAAAGACGGCGGACGGAGAAAGCAGCAACAAAAACGCGATCAACCGGTGGGAGTAAGCATACTGCACTTACAGAAATGAGCTCAGAATTACGTAGTTATAGTGTTTAAATTACTTAATTACTACAAGTACAAGCAGAAGCACTAATTGCGAGCTTTGTAAATAAACTGCTAGATTTCAATATTCTCTGCACTGCATATGCAGTTTACAAATTATGTTATTGTTTATGTACTAATACAAGTAATTTCTGTAAATTAAACTGTTTTAATGTAGTCCTTTTCTGTTAATAAAAAAGTTATTGAAAACCTTTAGGTGTCAAATTTCACTGTACATATTTACTGCTTTAAGAAGATAAGCAACGGGAATACATAAATTTCAGGTGAAACTTTGCATTGTTATTCCATAAAAGTGCGTCTGATAAATCATTTCATTTTGAGCATTCAGCAGCAAGTGCATTTTCGGAATCCCGCCCCAATAAATCTCTCCTTTCTCTTCACCTTTTCGAGCTGCAAGATAAGAGCAGATTTCAGGTCACTGGAGGGGCAACAGCTGCTTTCGGTGGAAGTAGTGGCCAAGGCCCCTCGAGAATCAAAGGCGATTGTTCTGGTTCTGAAAAGCCGGCTAAACAACTTTCCTGCTCCCCCACCCACTGTTTTTTGTTTTCTGATTTGGCTCTTCAGCTGACAGAAATATTGATGTCGCTAATTGTAATTACATATCAATTATAATTGGCATCCAATCAGGGGTCGTAGGAGCAACTTTATTAATTAGCCGCAATTGTTGTTATGCGCCACAAGTTTCCAGCTCTCTCTTATGTTTCTCTCTTAAGCGCTGAGGTACATGTTTTGGCTGCACCGCAACAAAAGATTTCTTTATATGGTTTCAATTTTAAGTAAAATAGTAAATAACTTAACTTTGACTTATTGTTTTTATACCATATTAAACATAGCTGTTCAAATATTTCACAACAAATTACTAAATCGCATACAACTTTCTCTCAGTCTGCGGTACACTTCATAACGGTACTCCTTCGACCTTAGGACGCCATACTCATTTCCGGTTTCCGTTACTTTGTGTGCGTGAATATTTGAATTGCGTGGCAAAGTTTGCCGCCCATTGCCGCTTTTTTGCGCATCTGAATTTTATTGAAAACACATTAAGAAATTCCCAGTAGCAGCGACACTTTCGCCGGAAGTTGCCAATTTCCCTGACGAGCGCCCCCTTTTGTGGGCGTGACCCGTCGGGGAAATCAAATTGTCTGGTGCAATGGCAAAGGGAATTGTATTTCGCTACCAATAAACGTAACTTCCCCTCGAGCAGGCTAATCAACGTTGGGCAAGAGCCCGAAAAATACCGCGGCGAGCGAGAGAAGATTCCACCCCAGCAAGCTCAGGCTGATAAGACGGCTGCATTGATTAGATAAGATGTTAGGCAAACGGGAGCGAGAGCTTTTTTCCGTTTGATATGTGAAAACTTCTAATCGTGCTTAGTCACAGGTTGCTGCCAAAGCGCGCGGACGGTCAGAAATGGACGACACCGACTTCTCGCTCTTCGGGCAGAAGAACAAGCACAAGAAGGACAAGGCGGATGCCACCCAGATCGCCCAGACGCCCACCTCGGAGCTGGACCTCAAGAGGATCATAATCTCGCGCCCCACCAACGAGGATACATACGAGAATTGCGCGCGGGCGGGCATTGCGCTGATCCTGAACCACAAGGATGTCAAGGGACAGAAGCAGCGCGTGGGCACCGAACGGGATCGCGATGACATGGAGGCGACGCTGCAGGGATTCGGATTCGATGTACGCACCTTCGACGATCTGACCTTCTCCGAGATCAACGACACGCTCAAAGAGGGTGAGTTTTCCACGAGCTCTACTGTTGCAACAAATTGCTAAAAATATATATACCTCAAGTTTTTATCTACCAACGGAATCAAGTTTATTTTTGTATTCCACTGTTAAGTACGAGGTAATGTCTTTCTTCACGAGTAGTTAAATATATTTACTCTCTTTCAAGTGTTAAACAAAACATAAAACATTTAATATGCAACTTAACAATCA
Organism: Drosophila mauritiana; assembly: GCF_004382145.1. Classification (NCBI taxonomy): domain Eukaryota; kingdom Metazoa; phylum Arthropoda; class Insecta; order Diptera; family Drosophilidae; genus Drosophila; species Drosophila mauritiana. The sequence continues at coordinate 10,492,683 of NC_046670.1, forward strand.
CTGTGATAGTCATCGAATTCTAGCTGCACTCAATCTTGTCCATCGAAACTGGTGACATATTTCAAACACATATGTATATCTTATCATTATCAAAACAAAGTCACTATTTTTACGACTGCAATAATTATGAGATAAAGACAGTAATCGGTTGGTCGGATCAATCCGAAGCCAGCAAAAAACTATATATACATATGTATATATTGAAAAGTTTATCGTGCATTGATTATTGTAAAATTTTCTTTTGAGAGAAAAAGAGTTTTTAGGCTATTTCAAGGTCTCGGATTTTAATATTATTAACTACTTAAAAATGATGTGAACCTACTTTATTTTAGTTGCTCGCGAGGATCACAGTCAAAACGACTGCTTTGTGTTGGCGGTGATGTCACACGGCACCGAAGGCAAGGTCTACGCGAAGGACATGGCATATCCTGTGGAGCGCCTGTGGAATCCCTTCCTCGGCGACAACTGCAAGACACTCAAGAACAAACCGAAACTCTTCTTCATCCAGGCCTGTCGCGGTGCCAACCTGGAAAAGGCCGTGGAGTTCTCCAGCTTCGCGGTGATGACCAGGGAACTGGTCCCGGAACCCGCTGCCGCCGTTCAACCCATCACCTATGCCATTCCCAGCACGGCGGACATGCTCGTCTTCTACTCCACCTTCGACAGTGAGTGTGGGCAAAAGTATTAATCATTTTCAGTTTCACAATTAAGTGAAACTTGTCCAGGCTTAAAAAAGCTTTGAGCGTCAATCAATTCGGGTTATTTCTGGGTTGAAAAGGATTGTGTTCCTTTCAATGAATTAGAATACTTGAGGCATACTTAAAACACTATTTCGGAAGATACTTAATCCAAAAGATAGATACAGTTTGTAAATTATCCTTATCTTGCTATTAAGTTTCAATTTCAAATATTTCCTGATTGTATCTTCTTCCTCCACCTTTCAGAATTCTTCTCATTCCGAAACGTTGACGATGGCTCCTGGTTCATCCAGAGCCTGTGCCGCGTCCTCGACCAGGCCGCCGCCAACGAAGCTGCCACGCCGGATGGCGTCGAGCTGCTCCGCCTGCTGACCGCAGTGAATCGGAAGGTGGCCTACGAGTACCAGTCGAATACGAAGAACGAGGCCCTCAACCAGATGAAGGAAATGCCCAACTTTATGTCGACGCTGACCAAAACGTTCCAGCTGCGTGTTAAGCCCAAGACCTGAGATCCGGTCACGGAATCAGCGACAATCCAATCGGGACTGTGAGTCAGTCCGCGGGTCAAGAACGAGGGACGCCACAACTCTTTCATTTAATCGTAATGTTTGCAATTTGTTAATAGAAATACATATCGATGGCACTTATCTAGAATTGGCTTAGTGCCTTTGGGACTGCGATAGCGAGCTGGCTGACAAGTAAATAGATAGGAGTCGCGCTGCCGGGAGGTCAGTTGCCCGGAAAATGTCACGATTTCCGCATGTCTGCGGTCTTTGCTTGCTGCTCAAATATTGGCAGATTTTGGCCTTGGCCCCGTTTCGGACTTCCGGGCCAATGGTCGCCAGGTGCCAGCGATGGGTGACCTTGATTGCGGTCTTCAGATGGCTACTACTCACATCAATGGCGCCCTTTGTTCTGTGGAAAAGTGCTGCCATGTATGAGGCAACTAATGTGCGGCACTCGATGGTCTTTAAGACAATCGCTTTGGCCACCATGACGGGTGATGTCTGCATTTCACTAGCTCTGTTGGGAAACCACCTTTGGAATCGCCGGGAGTTGGCCAATTTGGTAAATGACTTGGCCAGATTGCATCGTCGCAAAAGACTGAGCTGGTGGTCCACTTTGTTCCTCTGGCTGAAGTTGCTACTCTCCCTCTACGACCTGCTATGTAGTGTGCCATTCCTCAAAGGAGCAGGCGGTCGTCTGCCGTGGTCTCAGCTCGTGGCCTATGGAGTCCAACTCTACTTTCAGCACGTGGCCAGTGTCTATGGAAACGGAATATTCGGTGGAATACTTTTAATGCTAGAGTGCTACAACCAATTGGAGCGCGAGGAACCCAACCTGGCTAGACTCTTGCAAAAGGAAGGCAGCTGGCTGAGACTGACCCGCAGATTCGTGAAGGTCTTTCAGCTGGGCATCTTTCTGCTGGTCTTTGGCAGCTTCGTTAATATAATGGTCAATATATACGCATTTATGTCCTACTATGTATCGCTGCACGGAGTTCCCCTTACCATATCCAATAACTGCCTAGTCCTGGCAATCCAACTATATGCAGTCATTTTGGCTGCTCATCTTTGCCAGGTGAGGTCGGCTAAATTGAGAAAAAAATGCTCGCAACTGGAATATGTGCCCGAAGGATTGACACAGGAGCAGGTGGGTTAATCTAATCAAATTTAAGGGGACTAATTTTCGTTGCTATTTTTTCAGGCCATGGCTTCGACTCCATTTCCTTTGCTCACGCCCACTGGCAATGTCAAGTTTCGTATTTTGGGCATTTTCGTTCTGGACAACTCGTTTTGGCTTTTCTTGGTCTCGTATGCGATGAACTTCATAGTGGTTATCCTGCAGACTAGCTTTGAGCATATAAATCATGGTGAAATCTAAGAGGAAAGTGTATGACTAACTGACTAAAATGAATCTCAAATCTACTTATCCACAGTTCCTATTTTAATACGCTTATATGTTATAAATGCGCTTGTTGAATCAAAACAAATAATTTCAAAATCATGAAATCTGTTTTTTATTTATTTGAAGCATTTGAACCATTTGTATTTTAATATATTTTTTATAATATTCCTCAGTGTAAGTAACAGTGGCGCCAAAAAGCAAGTAAGGAACATGTGGTTGTTTTGGGAAGTAACTTTTTTTTTCTAGGTGGCGCTTTTGTAGTTCCAAAAATAGACAACGCAGTGAAGATGGAGCTTTCGACACAAATTTATGGGCGGGCAGTTTCAAATGTGTCTTTTGTCCATGTGGATTTCAATGAATACATTATATTATCTGTTGTGGTTTTAGCAATAGCATGAATAAAAGACAAAATAAATCAAAGCGTCACAATTTGTTTAAAGGTTGCGCTTGGACTACATTTTTGCGATTTTCATACATTTTTAACCTAATAAATTTAAGTAGAGCAGGTGGTCTTGACTAAGCATTCGGTGTAATCTTGATTTTATCAAACAAAGATTGATGGACATAAACTCCATTCAATACATTTTTGTCGCTTTTGCTTGCGCGATCAGACGCATTTGTGAATTTTGATACGATATTTGTGAAATGCTTTTGTCACTTGACTAGCCATTGCGTAAACTGGAAATGAAAGTCGGAGCCAGCAAATCCCAAAAACTAGTTGAAATAGATTTGCAGTCAAAAAACATGAAATCGTTTATCTCTGCCACCAAACTGCAGATTATGATGTCTATAATTGATCATTAATTGCCATTGGCTTAGGCCAAAAAAACAGAAAGTTACATAACGTGTGTAGTGTAAGGCAGCGGCTTAAAAAGAAAAGAAGGAATGTTAAATGCAAATGTACAATTTAATTTGTTATGTTTTGAAATCCCTTTAGCCCAACGATGCATGCCCAATTTGCTGCTTGCCTCACTTCGAATCGAATGACTGATGTGTAATCTGATATGGCGGCTGAGTTGAACGATTAGCATATCGACTTACCCACCGTTTGTCTTCCTGCTTTCACTCGCCGACTTCTCGAACAGCCCTCGCTGATTAGCATTGATTCTTCCAGCGAAGAGCTGTGGCTAACCACAAGCGGGCCCAGAAACCAGGAGCATTCGCACGCGCCAATTTTCCAAGCCGCTGACTCGATCGGTTTGGTACACTGCAAGAGATACTTTCAACTGTTTTCTATCTTTTATTTAAATTTTTTTGAAAGCGTTTAATTTACTTTCCGACTTCTCTTAACAGTTATCTATTACTCTGTATTAGTAACAACTTTATGCACTTGTTAATTGATCTCTAAAAATGCTTATGATTTAACGCCTCATCTGGGAAAATTTCCATTTTATTAGTTTAAATTGATTGAATATTGTTAATACCACCAGGGCAACAACTTTTTTTTTCAGTGCATGGGCTTGCGTAGGTTGTTGTGGGCTGTCGGTCAGTCGCAGCTAGTGCTTTTGCTCCGACGCCGTTCGTCTCCACTCAGGTGTTATGTAAAGCTATTAAACCGCATAATGCAAACGCTGCTCAGTCTTTCAGCCTCTCCGTCTTCTACGGCCTTTCTTCGCGGCTGTCTTGTTAGCATTTTTCCACTGCCTATGGGCTCTCCCTTGGTTCTTTTGTTCTTGGCAGCGGCGCATCGACTCAAACTTTATATCTAAGTTAACCGTTAAGACGCTTTTATTGCAACTGCAGCGGTTTCCATTCGATTCATATTGGATCCACTGCGGATTAACACTATATTGTCCATATTGTGTCTGATTTCTGACTTGCTCACTCGGGCTTTCCATTGCGGCACCTTGGTCAACATCAACATCACCATCTCCATCTCCATCATGGGGCATCATCACCATCAAAAGTGCCTAGGGCTACCGGCCCCAGCGAACTGCATGTTTATGCTTTATGTTAATCACTTTTGTTGTTTATACTTTTACGGCTGGCTTTTGAGCTATTGGACCTTCCTTCCTTGTTTCTCGCTTTCTGGCTGGCTTTCATTCATCCATTGGGCCTGGCTTTTGTCTTTCAGTCAGCACGCAACGCAGTGAAGAAATAACTAATACATAGTAGCGCAACGGTTTCTGAGCGAGTCTGCAGAGCCAAGGATACGCAGACACAGTATTCAGTTGCTGGTGGAACTCCACACACCCCTGCCACATTTCATTCCCAGCGCTTTTCCTCAGCCACTTGTCGTGGCTTTTCTTGTTTTCTTGTGTGTGAAAAACTAGTCTCATCGCTAGTCTCGGCTTTCAGCCTGCAGTTGGGAAGATAGCTTCAGTTGGTCGCGAGGTGTTAGCGTTGTCGGTTGTTTCGGTTGCAAGCGCGATGCGAGCGTATGGATAGTGAATCATATCCAAGGAAAAGTTCAGTGAAAATACCGCAAAAGAAGCAGGCCAGTCAGGATATGGCAGTCATATGTGTTTGGGCTATGCCCCTAGCAGTTTTTGGGCTAATCGCAATAGGCCAAGCTGCGAAAACGGGACAAGTGCAAGGCAAGTTGCAAATGGTCAAAAGCCGTTATGGCCTTTTTAAGTTGGCGGGATATGTTCATAAATCTCCCGGCTAATGTGTGTGTCTCCAGCTCTCAATCTCTCTGCCTGAGTGCTAATGTGTGTTTGTTCGCGTAAATCAAGTGCTGGACGCAGTTTGTCGCCTAAGTCTTTCGTTTGCTCCACCCCTTCTCCTTCGCATGCAACTTGTTTGGCTCGTTTGCAGACCGTTAAATAACCCAAATTTCGAATTTAAATGCTGGTGCGACAGCTTTTCCTCAGGCGCTGGCGAAAAATGTGCAAGGAAATCGATTTGTTTTTTTAAGGCTATTATCTCCATGCTGCAAGCAACCTGTCAATTGGTTTATGCAATGCCTGACAGCTGACCCACTTTACCGTCCATCCATTCATCCATCTACTCCCGAACTGACCCATATCGGTAACCCGCTCCTGCACCTTCCACCAGCCAAGTTAGTAAATCTCCGACCGCGACCGCCCCACCGTGAACTCAATAACCCGACTTGGGAACCCAAGTGTCGCTGGCGCAGTGAGTGTGTGGCAATGTTCTAATTAAAACTTAATTTGTTTGTGTTACTTGGAATGACCGCCTGAGCTTAATGTTCTAGATGATGGCTAAACTCGGAGCCAAGTATGAATGGGTAAAGTGTTGCTAGTCAACAAGTGCTAAAGCGTTCGGGCCGCATGTGAATGGTGGATATGAATTATGATACATATAATTTCTGTTTTATGAGAACAATGCGAATGACATTTATGTTGTGGGAAATGAGTTGAAGAACCGTTACGAAAAGTCTTGAAAGTGTTAAGTGCAATCGGAATAGAACTGCATAATTAATTAATAGAATGTGACTCCATATGGGTTTAAATTAACTGGAATATCACAAGAAAAAACAGCGAATGGATAACAAGAAGGAACCTATGGCACTATTTTGGAATACATTGTTAATTAATTCATTATTTGGTTGAAAAGAGGTTGTAAACATTGAATTATATAAAATAATTAGAAACTTGATAGCAATTATAGTTCCTGTGGCGCCTCATAATATTCAAGAGCACCTTTTTCCTAATTATTTTGTATTATTTTTAGTGAATCCCATTCTTTATAATTTAAATAAAAATCACAAATTCAACACTGATTAATAATTTCTTAGTCAAATTTCGGTTTCTGCTGCACATATCTGCCCAGGGAAACCCTGCAACGCAAACCGTTCACACCGAAGTGAGCCAGAAACTGCAAGTAAATAATAGAAATTGCAGCTCAAATTACAACTGCGGCAATAGCAAGAAGCAGCTACAGCGAAAATGGAATAAAACTAAGCCACAAATAAAACAATAAAACAGCAATGCCCACGACGACAAGGGAAGACCGACAAAGTCGCTGGCTGCAGTAGAAGATACTTGACGATGGCCAAGATTTCACTGCATCTGCATCTGAAAGCAACAATGATAATTTCCCGCTGCAGGAGATCTTCCGAAAAATAGTTATACAAAAAAATAAAAACAAGAAAGAAAATGAAGCGCGGAGAAATGTCAGCGAGTCAGACGACGATGTGGTGCGCTCGTCTTCTTGTCACTCGGAACGCATTTGGCTGGGATGCCTATTGGGCCAAACGCCAGCCGAGCCGTAGGCAAACAAAAAATGCTTAATTATGTCATGAGGGTGGGAACTAAGGCAGCAGAAAATAATTTGCAAAGCCTGATTGCAGCCAGGCCGTGAGCAACATGGAGCCCTCCATCTGAGATGGCGAGAATCCGAGACAAGGAGACAGCTGAATGCATGTGGAAAAGTGTTGCAACTGCACATGAAAACCGCAGCTGAATGGGCCACGCGACAAACGTAGAAAGTTTTTGGTTAGCTGGCGCCAGTTCTGCCACGCCCCCTTTGCCACAAATGCCGCCCCCTTGAGAGCCCCACAATTTGGTCCGCACGTCGCTGTGCGGTGATTTTCCAATTGTTTTTCCCGGGCACTTTTCCGTTTTCGGTTCTCAGAGTGCGCGAAAAAATTTGCATGCCCAAATAAAAAACAACAGCGACAATTTGTCAAAGTTTTACTTTTCTTCTACAAGCCCCACACAACATATATAGTAATCTGTAATCTCGTGCCCCACTTTTCAGCCAGCTCCGGCAGTTGTGCGTTTCACACGCTCGACGGCGTCGCCGCCGAAAGCGAAGGTGTGCGCTTCATCCGACTGCGCGAAGACGCCCAGGTGGGCAAGGAGATCCTCCGGCTGCAGGCGTATCCACGCTCCACGGTCGCCCTCAAAGGCGCCGATGCCAGCGGAGACCACAAGTACTTCAACCTCACGGAGCACAATGCCACCACGCTGGTGGTCAGCCTGGCGCGCTCGCTGGAACGACTAGTGGACCGGGATGTGCCGCGCAACTTACTAAAGTTCCGGATACTGTGCGCCGGCAAGCAGGAGAAGCTCGAGGAGGTGGGTACTTCAGATGGGTTAGCACTATATTTTAAATCCTCCATCCTCCATATTTTACAAAAATATTTTAAAAAGAGTCTTAATACATAGCTAACGCCCTTACTTTACTTTCTGCTTCCAGGGTAGCTATCTGTCCATCACTGTTTACATCGAAGATGTGAACGACAATGCACCTGAGTTCCTCAACGTACCCTACGTTGTGGATGTGGATGAAAACACCTCCATTGAGAGCATCATCTTTGAGGGAGTGCAGGCCTTCGATCGCGACAAGCCCAATACACCGAACTCCGAGGTGCACTTCAGTATGTCCACGGTGCCAGAGCAACTTTCGGCCGATGGAAGTCCATACTTTGCCCTCAAGAGTCCTCATCGGCCACTGTTGATTTTAAAGAGGGAACTGGACTTTGATAATGGTATCAGGCAATTCAAGCTGCCGATATTCGCCTGGGATCGAGGCACTCCAGCCAACCAGGCCAACACTACGATCACGATAAACGTGCGAGATGTGGACGATTTGCCGCCAAAGTTCACCGAAGGCGTCTATCGCACCAGGATCAATGAGTTCTATCCGATGACAGGGGTCCCCATAAGAATACCTCTGTACTTTGCTCCACCCATAATGGCCTTCGATCAGGATTCGCTGAACGCTTCGCTAGTTTATGACATCATTTCTGGTAATGAGCGACAGCTTTTCCGGGTGAATCCCCACAATGGAGTCATGTATCTGCAGAAGGAAATTGATCTGGAAGAGGAGAGTCTGCCGGGCAACACTTTTGTGCTTCAGCTAGAGGCACGACAAAAGGACAATCCCCTCAAGAAAGCTCTAGCACGGTTAGTAAAACAGTAATCAAATTACAAATATATCTTTATTATCTGAATTATATCAACAGCATCGAAGTGGAGGTTTTGGATCTGAATGACAATGTTCCCGAGTTTGAAGCTGATTTTTACAATATTTCCATAGTGGAAAATCTACCCACTGGCTTTAGTGTACTACAGGTTAATGCCGTCGATCGGGATCAGGGCGAAAACTCGGAGTTCCTGTACAATTTAGTTGAGACCAAGGATGCAGTAGGTGCTTTTCGAATCGACTCCCGAACTGGATGGATTACTGTGCGTGACGATCGCCTACTAGATCGCGAGCAACGTAGATCTATTCAGCTGAATGTGGAGGCCTTGGAGCGGAATCCTTCGTACCTGGATGATAAGCATCTGAAGAAACCAGGACCTAGCAAAGTTCAAGTGGAAATTACGCTGCTAGACACGAACGACAACACGCCAAAGTTTGAACATGGAAATCTGTACGAATTCAAGGTGCCCATCAACGCACCCACGGGCTATGTGATAGGTCAGGTGGTCGCCCACGATCCAGATGAGGGTCCAAATGGCCATCTGCTATACGAACTGCAACGACCCAAAGGTAGTGGGTACATCCCATTCCGACTGGACAACAAGAATGGCACTATTTATGTGGGTGGACCACTTCGGAGGGGACGCATTGCAGTCTTCGTGGAGGCCACTGATCAGCCTACTAATCCCTCGGAGCGGCGATTCTCCTTGGCAGTAATCACCATTGAAGTGTATGCCACCATTGATGACCAGGCCATTGATTTCGTGGGTGCTCCATACGAGTTTTGGGTGGGAGCGAACACTCCGTTGGGAACCTCAGTGGGCCAAGTGCGAACCACTCTGATTTACGAAGGTGGCGATGAAATAATGTATGATCTTCTGCACACTTACTCGGAAGGGGTGCCTTTCGCCATCGAGGAGCGATCCGGCATTATCACTGTCATTCGGGAGTTATCTGATTTTAAACGGAAAGTTTACCAATTCGAAGCGGTGGCCAATTATGTAAGTTGACCTCATTATCATTGAAATCTTGGATTTCTGTGAGTTTCCATTATTGTTTGTTTAATGCTTTCAGCTATTTGCCAACTCCTCCCAGTCACTTGTCATGTCGCGAAGTTCATCTCCACTGACCACAATAGCCTCGCCCGCTGAACTCAGCGATGAAGGTGTACTCATCACCAATCTCACCATCCACATAGTCAACAAGCCGGAGCAAAAGGTGCCCTTAAGACCTGTCATAGAGTAAGTATTGTTTTTACTTTTATCAAATAATAATATTTTAATGTTTTCACCACTTAATTTTTTTCATATATACATAATTTCAGAGAGATCAACATGAACGTAATCAACTTCCACGTGGAGGAGAACGTTGTGGGTGGCATCATTGGACAGCTGCTGTACAAGAATGGCATCAATCTGGTCAACAACGAACTGGGAACTTACCGGGAAATGCCATCGGAGCCAACTGGTCGCAATCTCACCATGGGCAGTAGATTCCGCAGCCGAAACAGGAGTCGCAGTTCCAAATCGAAGCGCCGATTGCCACGACGTCTGGTGGGCGATGCGAATATAAAGCTTCGCTACATCATTGCCAACCAGCAAGAGGTGGTGAACAAGATCTCCATCACGGAGGATGGCACCTTGCTCACCTTGACCGGACTGGATCGAGAGCAGCAGCCCAGCTACGAGCTAACTGTGATCGTGGAGTACAGCACGGGACTTGTGAGTGGAGCTGGGATCTACCAGGTGAACATAAAGGTGGACGATGTCAACGACAATGCCCCGAAGTTCAATGCTCTTACCTATGTGGGTTTGATCAACGAAAATTGTGTTGTGGGCACGGAAATGTCCATGAATCATGCCATACTCATCCAGGATGCTGATGAGGGACCCAATGCCGAGTTCAGAGTACAACTCCAGGGAGACTATAGTGACGAGTTCAGCATAGAATACGTAAATGGTACATCCTCGGAAAACTCTACTCATCATAAAATGCCACCCACTACTGGGGCATTTAATATCTTCAACCTGACGGATCAATGGAACGATGAATTCAAATACCAGGAACTGCACACCACTTTTATGCAGACGAACTTTAAGCTCAGTTCGGGTCCGTATTTCCGTATCTCCTATACGGGAAAGAGGGGTTTGGATCGTGAGAAACAGCAGCTCTACAATCTCAAGATCATAGCCGCGGATACTGGTGGTCTCTCGGGATATGCCCATCTCACAATCCTAGTGGCAGATGTCAATGACAATGCTCCGATGTTTGAACGCATCTCCGTGTTCAAGGACTCGCGTTTGGAGATCCGTGAGTACACCACCGATATGGAGATCTACTTTGTAGAGAGTTCGAGTGGAATGACAGCTCCTCAGGCAACGGCAGCCATGATGCTAGCCCCACCTCCATATCACATTCCCGGATCACCGAGATTCAGTCTGGATAGAGAGAGATCCGTGGGCGCTGGACTGGGAGTGGTAGCTAGAGCTAAGTCACGGCGGAGAATGGTTCGTGCTTTGACAACTAAATGTCCTTTGTTTGCCATTTACGAGGATACTCCAGTGGGTACGAAAGTCCTCCAACTGAGCGCAAGTGATGAAGACTTCGGAAAGAACGCCCAGCTGCACTACGAGCTTCAGGGAGAGCAGGTGGAGCGGACACCTGGAATGCCCATGTTGCGGGTTCAGGGAGTGAAGTATTTTGCAATAGACAAACTCAGCGGGGAGCTGTCGGTCAACTATCCACTGTCGGCAAACATTGAAATTATGTTAAATCTGACGGTGACGGATATAGATGGTCTAAAGGATTCCACATGCCTGCGATTCACTGTGATGGATGTCAACAATCATGCGCCCACGTTCAAGAAGTCCTGGTATAGCTTCGATACCCCAGAAGGGGAGTATAAAGACAGTGTGCTGGGTCAACTGACCGCCATAGACATGGACTTTGGAGAGAATGCCAATATAACGTATACGCTCAGTGATTCCCATCTGCCATTTACCATCAAACCTGCCTCGGGAGTTCTGAAGATCAGTGGGCAGCTGGACCGGGAGCTGAAGGACAAGTACAGCTTCCAGGTGATAGCCACGGACAATGCCCCTGTGATGCAGCGTATGTCCAGCAGCGTGGATGTGGAAGTTAATGTCCTGGACGTCAACGACAATCGGCCGGAGTTCATTGGCTACGACGATCAAACGAAGGCGGTGAAGTTCATCCCAAGTGTGGCAGATCGCACGTTGATGTTGCCGGTGTATAAGGCATATCTGGATCGAAGTACTCAGCCGGGCACATTTGTGAGGCAACTCACGGCCATTGATAAGGATAATGTGGGCAATGGCAATGGACTGGTTTTGTACTCCATTCGTCATCAGGAAATGCAAGCACCACTCTTCCAAATCGATTCCCGGGATGGTACCATCTCCACAATATCCCGTATTAATGGCTATAATGACTATGAGCATCTGAATGTGTCTGTGATTGCCTCAGATGTGGGCAGTCCAGCTTTATCCGCGACAGCCGTTGTAATTGTGAACCTCCAGGGGCAGGCAGTTACGGATCCTCCAAAATCGACGCCCAAACCGGAACCTCCAGCAAATGTCACCGTATTCCAGCACGCCTATTATGAGGTTAAGCTCACGGAGAACAACGAAGCACCCATTGAGGTGATGCGCTTGAATCTAAGCGCTGGCCTTAATCCCGAGAACTACCGGTGGTCTCTGTGGTTGGAGGAGGGCTTGGATGAAACGGATGCCCATCCGCCGTTCGAATACGATGCCAAGAATATGCTGTTGTATGCCCTCAAGCCCTTCGATCGGGAGCACATATCCCGATACCAACTGAGGATTCGAGCGGATCGATTGAGTCGGGAAGCTAGAAACTACGCCAGGGTCTCGTACCCCGTGGTAGATGAACGAATAGAGGGTCTGTCGCTGAACGAGTGCCGAATTCTGGTCCACATTGCGGATGAAAACGATAATGCACCCAAGTTCCGAGGCAATGGACAACCGATTGTAGCCGTTCTACCGCAGAGCGCCAGCTTTGGATACCCCGTGACCCGAGTGGAGGCCAACGATCTGGATGAGGGGCTAAATGCCGAGATACGCTATCGACTTCTAAACGAGCCCTCTCGCTTGTTTGGCATCGATGAGCTATCGGGCAATATTCGCCTGCTTGGAGAACTTTCCCGCACCGAACACATCTACGGATTCGATGTGAAGGCCACTGATCGAATGGGTGCAGACGACGGCAGAAGTGGCATCGTCAACGTGTTCGTCTATATCATCGATGAGGCCAAGCAAGTGCGTCTGGTAGTGGCCGGAATGCCCGTCGAGGTGGAGCGTCGCATTGAGGGCCTAATGGAGGCACTCAGCGATGCCATTGGCAAGGATGTACGCGTCAGACTTTTGGAGCCGTATTCTGGAGGGCTGGAGCCTGCGTAAGTAACTATATAATCGATTGTATTCTTAATATGGTAAAACAATACTCCAATTAATTGTAGTCTCAGAATATTATTCTGCATGTATAATAGCATTATTTAGGCATGGTGCTTAGACCATAAAACGATTTATTACTAATCAGCGTATTTATAAGATTATCTAATTTAAATGGCAAAGTAGATAGATAGTTAGATGCAGATTAATGAATCGATAACTTGCGAACAATCCGTTCATGCTTTCTAACCAATTATGTTAAGTGTCAGATACAGATACAAGTTATAGGTATTTGGCTACATTTTAAACTATCATACTTAATTAATATGTGCAGTTTTGACCGCATTGCATAACATAATTGGCCATTAGTTGCAATCAAAACACTGCAGTGTCATCATCTAACAGGTTCTCTACCCTCTCCATTTGCAGCACCAATGCCTACATCTACGCCGTCGATCCGCACACGAATTCCATTATGGAAATGGAGCAACTGCAGGAGTAAGTTTTCCCCAGATTCCCCACACCGACTCCCTTCCCGCCCGGGGCTGCATCTAAAATCGATTGACCCAGAACTGTCATGCGAATTAATGGCCTTGAATTGCTTCTTTCAGCGCCCTGGCTGGCCTCCAACTGGACGCACTGCAACTGCAGCAGCAGAAACTCGACGGCGGCAAGCCCATGCCCCGCATCATCGAGCTGGCCGAGTTCGGACAGTTGGCCCGACCTGCACACGCCTCCGCGTCCAGTTTCATGGGAGGATTGGAGTTTGTGACGGTGGTTCTGCTTGCGCTGATCAGCCTGGGTGCACTGATAGCCGCCTGCTGCTACGTGTGCATGCGCCAAAAACGGTATGAATGACGAGTGCACGAGTGTCATGCAAGTGCAACTGCAACTGCAACCGAAAGACTGCTTACTACTGGGCGCTCAAATGTAGCTCATAGATGCATTTCATGTTAGCCATAGTTTTAGCCTAAGCTAAAGGCCCGATAATAAATCTTAAGTCAATTGCAAATGTTGTTGTTGCTGCCGCTGCTGCTGCTGTTAGTGTGTTTGTTGCTGCTGCTGCTACTGCTAATGGCCATGATCGTGGCCAAGTTGCTTGATGCCACTGAGCCTCTGCATAAACCGGCTGGCATTGGGCCTTTCCTGTCCGATTAAATTATAACGGTAAAAAGCAACAAACACAACATCAAATGCAACAATGCAGCAATAGCAACATGAGGCAATTAGATGAAGATCGTGTGACATCGCTGCAACTGCATCCCAAATGGGAAAGCCAATCAAATGGGATGTCATCTCATCAGCTCAGCTCATCCTGCACAGAGAAAAATTAATGATATGTTCGACGCAATACTATGAGTTAGTTACAATGAAAGAAACTGCGATGTTTATTTTAACTATTTTAACTATAAATTTACCTAGGGGCGAGTAACTATACTAGAGCTGAATGATGATTTAAGCCATTTATATAAGTTGTCCAAAACCACTACAACTTCTTCCCATGTCTCATTGCAGACGTCTCTGGTCGCAGCGTGATTTCTCCGCCTCCGATGCCGGTCTCACCTATACCATCGCAGGCATTGGATCTCCTCGTGGCCAGAAGCAGCGCCGTCAGCGGCAGCAGCGGCATACACAGCGATGCAGCAAGGGCAGCACCGGCAGCCAACGACCCACCAGTGCCTTCATGCCCGAGTCCGTCTGCTCCTCCGCCCAAACGCAGTCTACGGCCACCGCCACCGAGAAACTGGAGCAGCAGCTGCACCATCACCACCAGCAGCAGGCGATGGCCACGCAGCAGCAGCATCATCAGTACCTGAACGAGTGAGTGAATGGCCATGGCCAAGACCGCGTCTAGTCAAACGTGTTTCCATTCTGGACACTAATTGCCATCATCCCCGAAACAGGCAACAGCGACAGCAGCAGCGCGAGTACATAGACGTTCCTCTTCCCAAGTCCATTGCCAAGGCTGCGGCGGCGACGAGTGGGGTCGATGGAGCTGTGGGCGTCGGGAGCACTCCGTTCGTGCTCAAGTACAATGCCTGTCAGCCCGTTAACAATCTGTAAGTCTATATGATACATGTAATCTGGTTTCAAATTTGGCAAAATTATTATGAGCTAGACCTTACACACTAAATTGCATTCTTTTACCCCAACAGTAACAATTATGAAACATCGCTGTTCTCACTCCACTCGACGGGCCAGGACTCCGGTGTGGAGTTCCTGAGCAGCCGCGAGCTGTACGAGACCTCGCCGGATTCCTTTCAGCACGGTGGCTCTAAGCGCGGCAACAACACGGAAGTTCTATGCCCCAGACATGCGAAGGCCCACTTGGAGCTGCGCCAGCCGCATCCAAATACGGATAGCAGGTGGGTGGAAGAGTGACCTTCAGTCCGGATTGCCTCCTTAATATATGAAATACCTTTGCAACAGTGACACCTATGAGGACTCGCTGAAGACGGACGAGCCACTGGTGGCGCACAACTGTCGCAGTGCCAACTGTGAGCACCGCCAGCACCAGCAGCACCCCAGTCACCATCCCCACTACCAGAACACGCGGTTCGAGAAGCGCTCCTGCGTGCGCCACTCCTTCTCCGGGGTCAAGGACGACCTCATGCAGCAGTCGCCGCAGATTTCACTGCGCCCCCGAGGCCACGCCCTCCGCAACTCGATGAATGACCTGGAGCAGCGGCTCCACAACCTGGAGCAGTCTTTTCGCCGCCCGCTCGAATTTAGCAAATCAAATTCATTGTTTTAGTTCATTTCTTAGCTAGACAAAACGCAGTGCAATTTTTAGTTTAGTCAACATAGAATAGACTTTAGATATTAAGAAACAAGTGCAATAAATTTAAGAGTCGTTACAATTAATATTGCCTGCAATTCTGAAAAAGAAACTGATATATTTGAAATCCGGGAAAATCAATTGAGCAGTAGAAAAAATTGAAAGAAAAGTTCAAATCGAGAGAAAAGTCTACGAGCATTGAGCTTTGATTATCTTCCAGTATAAACCCATTGAAGTTAGTATATAGATATAGAAATATATTATATTATAGAAATACACTCTGATCATATACTAGCTTATGGATTTGAAAGGTGAAATCATATTGAACTTATCTGTTATTATTAATATTATTTCCAATCAGTTTAAGACTTGGATGGATTACCAGTCGCTGGGCAACACAATCTGAAGTTCATCTTTCTATTGAACAAATAAATAAAATTATATTCAAGCTTCGTGTCACGACTAAGACTTATCGATATCTGGCGCCAGTGTCACTAGTATTTGGACCATCACTAACCTTGGTCATAAAAATAAAAGCTAGCGTTCCATTTATTTTTCCCGAGCGCTGTTCCCAATCCATTAACACGTCTC
Source organism: Drosophila mauritiana (assembly GCF_004382145.1). Lineage (NCBI taxonomy): Eukaryota > Metazoa > Arthropoda > Insecta > Diptera > Drosophilidae > Drosophila > Drosophila mauritiana. Next base: position 10,508,927 of record NC_046670.1, read on the forward strand.
AATCCTAGAATGCACAACAACCGGTGAGGCGACTACCAAAAACAGATAGTCCGCCGCTGAGTGTGGGTGAATAAACAGTGTAGAAGCAAAGAGTCCAAAGGATACAACCGCAACCCACTTGCCAAACTGCACACTTTGAGTCCAACGTTGGAGGAGGAGCCGCCATGAATGCCCTGCGGCAGTTCTACCTGGAGATTCCGGTGGTCACACGGGCCTACACCACGGTCTGCGTGCTGACCACCTTGGCGGTGGTAAGTGCATCCCAGAATGCGTTCTAAATCATGGATGACGTGTACGTGTATTATCTTGGATTATAATTTGCCAACTTTCAAGCACCTGGATCTGGTGTCGCCGCTGCAGCTCTACTTCAATCCCACGCTGATCGTGCGCAAGTTCCAGATCTGGCGCTTGGCCACCACATTCCTGTACTTTGGCACCATAGGCATCAGCTTCTTTTTCAATATGGTGTTTACATATCGCTATTGTCGTATGCTGGAGGACGGCTCTTTCCGCGGACGCAGCTCCGACTTTGTCATGATGTTCATCTTTGGCGGCGTGCTAATGACCTTCTTCGGAATCTTCGTCAACCTGTTGTTCCTGGGCCAGGCCTTCACATTAATGCTGGTCTATGTGTGGTCACGACGCAATCCACTGGTGCCAATGAATTTCTTCGGGGTGCTCAACTTCCAGGCGCCGTACCTGCCGTGGGTGCTCCTCTGCTGCTCCATGATTCTGGGAAACACCGTGTGGGTGGATGTCATCGGCATGGGTGTTGGCCACATCTACTACGTGCTGGAGGACGTCTATCCCACACTGTCCAACGGCTACAGACTGATCAAAACCCCCTACTTTTTGTGAGTTCAATTCGAATTGGGATATAACTTTTGCAATAACGACATTTTGTCCTTAGGAAACGTCTCTTCAATGAGCACATCGAACGCAACTTCCAGGCGGCTGCTGAGGATCGACCTGGCGGTTTTCCTTGGGGCGGCGAGGGTCAGCCTCTGCTACCGGAAGAGATTGCGGCTGATGGACAGGATGAGGAGCCAGCGAATCCAGCGGCGCCTGTTGCTGCCGCGCCGCAATAGCTAAACTAGAAAATTGTTAAACGTTCTTCTGTTCAAAACGACGACGATGACAACAATGTTGTGTACCCTCCGCCACCTTCTGTTTGGTGCTTGGTGTAATTAGGCGTATAGTATTGAGAGAAAGGCGTGCAATAGTTAGCCAAAGTTGGTGCAGAGCGTGTGTGTATGTCATTTATTGGTTTGTTTTCTGATGCAGAGCCCATTTTCCATCCGAGATGTTCTTTAATTTATAATTTTTATAATTTACCCCCAAGGGATGAATCCACGACAGATTGAACCTACACTGCACATGTGATTATATATATACAAACATGCCACAAATAAATCATTATGTAAAAAGAACTCTGCAGTTTTAAAATGCATGAAATCGCTTCGGGATTGATAATGTCAATGCAGTCTCCAATCGCCATAAAACCATTTGATTATTTTTGCGAATGTCCTTTTTGGTGCTACAGGGGGATTGAGTTAGTAGATTTGGTTTGCGGAAGTATTCTATTCAAAGTGCCTAACTTAAATATAGTATAAAAATAGCATTGCACTTTTTAAGGTGACACTTCAAATGCGCGCCAAACTTTTGATACGTTGCCACCTGCCAACTCAATTTGACGTTAGCCAACTCTGGCTGCTACAAAACAGTTGTTATTCGCTCATATTTATTTTTTAGCCGGCTGCTAAACAGTATAGTATTAGCATGTTATATATGATTTAAACTCAGGATGTCTAGAATTTTGATGAGCCAACTGACACACCCGCAGCGCGTCCGACTGCTGTACAAAACAATCTTGCGACTGCACAGAGGTACGATGAAAGATTCCCTATTGCTATAAATTGCATGCATTTCAACTAAGACGTCTGTACTCCGTAGGACTTCCAGCCGAACTACGTGCTCTGGGCGATAACTATGTGCGGGACGAGTTCCGGCGACACCTCAAGTGCAATCCCATGGAGGCACAGCTCTTTATGACAGAGTGGGCCGTACGTTTTACGTAATAAACAAAAAGGCGCCATACTAAGCAAATCTCTTATTACAGCGATATGCGTCCACAATCACCCAACAACTAGGGATTCGGGGCAAGCCCAAGGGAGAGCTGGGCGAAGAGATTGACCCCAAGACTGTGGAAATGCTGAAAGACGACCAAGTAGTCCAACTATACGAGCTGATGCTGGCGGCCAAGGGAGTAGAAGATGCGCAAGGCAAATAAATTAGTGGATTATTTTATTATGACTGTTTCTCCAAAACCTTGTACTCGAATTTGATGCCATTCTCCTCCTGCACACCCAGTGGCATGTCGGAATCGGGCACGACCTCTCGAAAGCTGTCAGGGATCGCGGGGAAAAAGGTGTCGCAATCGAACTTCTGCATTATTTTGGTAATGTACAGTCGGTGACATCTTGGCGAGGCCATGGCCTCCTCGTAGACTCCACTACCGCCCACAATCCAAATGTTCTCCACTTCGTTCTGCTCCTCGAGGATCTTCATGGCCGTCTCGAGATTGGGGCACAAGAGTACTCCCTTGGGCAGATCACTCTCATGAAGTGTGGTGCTCAGCACTATGTTCAGTCTATCGGGAAGAGGCCTCTTGCTTTCCGGTACTCCGAAGTAGGTTTTCCTGCCCATCACAACGGCATTGTGCTTGGTGGGATCACTTGTTCGCTTGGTGGTGCGGCTGAAGTACTTCAGTTCAGATCTGCGGGTACGAAACCTTTAGCTGCGGTGGAATCCTTGTTACCAACTCACTTAATGCGCCATGGTAGATCGCCTTTGATGCCAATTCCGAAATTCTCACAAACTGCCACAATTAAATTGAAGCGAAGCATCCTTAATCCTTACTGAGAACTTTATTTATTTTCATAAACTTGAAAATTATCTTCCGAGCTATACAATTAAAACAGCTGATCAAGGCAACGCTGGAACCGATTTCGATCGCATCGATTACTTACCTATTATCGAAAGGGACACTCTTATAACGATCTTAGTCAGATTACAGGTTGGTTGCGACCCATTCCTACGTAAACAATATTTATATTACTCAATGTGTATTGAATTTATTTTTATATTGATCCACTTTTATTTTACAGAGGTTTCGTTTACTTTTACCAAAAGGTCCTGTGCCAAAACATTAGATATAAGAGGTTTTCGAGCCTGATTATTTCCAAAAGGTTACAAGATTTTCTGTCTCAATATATGTAGCGGTGATATTTTTGAGTTGTTCCGCTGGATTATCGAAAACAAACATATCTCCAGTTTTACTCTGGTCCCTCCAAAAGCCAGTAGGTCTCCATCTCGCCCTTGCCCTTGACCTTGACGAATCCCCGCGCTTCAACCTTATAGCCCACCTTTTGCACCTTCAGCGCTGTGTAGTTGGACAGCTGGATCATCCAGGGATCGCTGCTGCTCTCCATTCGCGAGGCGGTGTTAACGGTGTCTCCAAAGAGGCAGTATCGAGGAACCTTCATCCCAACCACTCCGGCGACGACGGGTCCCGAGTTGATGCCCACCCGTATAGCCACTCCGGGAAGTGCATGGGCTTTGACCTTCTTCATCACCCTCAAGGCCAAGTCGCAGGCGTGCTCGGCGTGAAGGGGATTCACGTCAGGCGCTCCCGAAACAGCCATGTAAACCATGCCCACAGTCTCCACTTTGTAAACGAACGGGGAAATGATCTCTTCATCCAATGCCGAAAACACTTTGTTTAAGGTGGTCACCGCCTGCATGGCATCCTGGATGTTGTTGGACCCACTGTCATAGATATTCATCACCTCGATAAAGATGACGGATACCTCCTCGAAACTCTGACACACGTGCTCCTCGCTCTTCCTCATTCGCTCGGCAATAGGTCGCGGAATCATAGAGTATAGTAGCTCATCTCCCTGCCGCTTCCAGGAATCTGCCAGTTCCAGCGACTTTTCCAGCTCATCCGATCGCTGCTCCTCCTTCTCGAACATGATCTCCAGCTTGGAGCAGTGCTGCCATCCCGCCATCACAAGCTCTCTGCTCAGCCCATGCGGATTGAGATCGTTCAAATAGAGACCGATTCCATGCAGTTCATCGAGATTTTCGATTAGAGGACTGCACAGGAAGATCAGCGAGTCCACATCTTTGATGTAGAACATTTGACCCTTCAACAGGATGGATCGGAGGCCCACCGAATGGCGTCTCTGTCCCGTGGCGGGATCGATTTCGTCCTTGGAGGTGGCAGCTGCAGCTGCCTCTTCCTTGGCGTTTTCCGCACTGAACTCCTTGGCACTGGCCAAAGCCATGGCCTGCGCCTCGTTCAGGCTGCTGGCTTCATCAAAGTTTTCAAAGTCAAAGTTCAAGGCCGCATCATAAGCGGCACGGTTGTGACCGGTGCGGATGAGCTCGAACTCGAAGAGTACCGTTCGCATCTGCAGAATGGTCTCCCATTGGATTTGAGTGTCCTTGGGACGGCGGCACTTAAACCGCTCCAATATGTGACTGCCAATGAAGGTCTTTGGGTTCACCCCAGGATTATGCAGAATCCACGTCTCGACAATCTTCTCGCCCGCAAGTGTGATTTTCATGTCGTGATCCAGCACAATGGTGAAGGGAAACAGTTCGAGGAACACATTCAGGTCCACCGACGGCATCTTGAGCTGCGAAGGATGAGCAATGACATTGACCCGCTTGGCCATATAATCACGATTATCGAAGTCCAGCCGATACTTGACAATCACGGTCAGAGGACCCTCCGTAAGCTTGATGGGACCGGCTGTGCCACCGCAGATGTCATTTTGGCTCTCCAGGACGTAGGCAGTCATGTCTAGGCCATAGAACTCCTTGGCCACCTCGGTCATCTGGCCAATCAGGTACTTGGACATGCCAGTGCGGCCGCTGCGGTACAGAATCACAGCCCCATCGTCATCCATGTTGGTCAACTGCATGCTGGGCGACTTCATCTTGGGATAGGTGAAACGCATCTGCACGTGGATGTTGTCGATGGACTGCAAGAAGTCGCAAAAGTATCGACCTGTGGAGCGGATCATCTTGTCGTAGCCAAAGTTGCTGAAGAACCGCACAAAACAGCGACCGAAGAAGTTCATGCAGAAGTCGAAGGACTCGCCCGTGCTGGCGGACAGGGCTGCCGCAAAGTCCGGCATCAGCTTGTCCGGATAGATCTGATGCGTCTTGAAGCTCTGGTGCTTGCAGTCGACAATCTGGCAGACCTTCCGCCAGGTCTCCATGCCGTACTCCTGCTGGATGTAGTGCTGCACGCTCTCGTACAGCATTCCGTACATGATGGGGCAGGATGTGAATGTCCTTGGTCCTGTGAAGTCCTGCCTATCGTCGAAATTGCCTTCGTAAAAGTTTATCCTGTAACGAAACAAAGTTGGCAGTCACATAATCAGGGGTGAGGTTAGACAAAGTTTTTCCATCGCTCTGAGCTGGTAATTAGGTAAACTGTGTTCGTACCCCGGAGGATTTGGGGTAATTTCGTTGCGTTGGGTCAGGGATTAGCACAACAAACTCGTACGCAACTCAAGTGATTGATAGTAGGTTAGGAAAAAGTCTTGCGCAAATTTAGTTTTTAGTAACTACTTAGGGTGAAAGTAAAATTGTACTCAGTCACTCTTCTTATGAATGAAATCTATTTCCTATTTTTAGAGACATGCATTTAAAATCCATTTAACAAGTAATTAATGTGAGGTGACATATTTATGTTTAAGTTGTCAGAGGATATCCTCTTATCTAGCCTTCAACAACACCCAAGGAAAACCTGCTTTTCCTTCGTAGCATTTGATTTATTGCCCCGACAGTTTAATTTGAGTTCATGTGGCAGACACGCGGAGGGAATCCTCCTACTTACCACCTCAAGGTCCTTGAAGCCTGTCACGTTCTTGGCGAAAGGAACATAGCTCATTGTGCTTAACTTATTTCCGTTTCCTATTGCCGGTAATTCGCTGGTGGCAATGCCGGTTTTTCATTTTTTTTCTACTCAAACTAACTAACTGAGCCATAAATTCTCGAACATCTTTCCCGAGTTTGAGTGTATTTAATTTTGACAAAAACATGCAAATTTCCGACAAGCCCAAGGTCGTAAAACGTGGATAAAAATGCTGTTTGAAAATGCTAACGTTTGATTAATGGTCAGGGAATCCACATAGTCAAAATAAACATAAAGGCAATGCTTAACTTCTGCTCCTTTATACTTAAGTTAGATTTAATCGCTCGTAATTTATGGTAGCTAGAAAGTGGCAGGGAGAACCCTAATCTATATAAATTGATAAATAATGGATTGGATGCTAAAGTTAAATGGACTATGGTGTAATAATTTGTGGCCAACTCAATTGCTACTTTAACTGTTTCTCATATTGCTTCATAATCCTTTAAAGAACTGCCTTCTTCGGATGTATGAAAATCCCCTTATTTCTCTCTATATATCTCTTTGATTAGTGAACCGTGAAATTAGCTTATTATATCCCGGCAATCCTTTCTACCTTATATTGCTTTCCGGCTCGTTCCAATCCACCAGATGAATCACATGAAGTTCTCCAGCATCGGAGTCGCTTGTCGTTTGTGTCTGTGCCTCAGAAAGAGTTTTAATTATATCCACGCGGCATTTGCCAGTCGCTTATTTATAATTTAAAGAAGGCCTGCACACGCACAGCATCCCCGGATGCGTAAAGTCGGGTATATATATTTACGCGCACTCCACGGCGAACTCTCACTTTTCCGGACTCCGTGTTGCGTCGTCGGCAGTTGCTATTGTTACACTAAATTTGTTTTGCCGCCTGTCGCTGCTTCCTTGGCTTCTGGCTGCCTGATTTGCTTTTGCTTCATGATTTCCTCTGACGGACGAGCTTCGTGAGTCTGTCGGCTCTTTGGCATCCGTCGGTTTCGTCGGATTCCCCTGGAGCTTTCCCTTTTAGCCGGGACGATGTCGGTCGACTGAAGCGTGCCTCTGTGGCGGTCAGGCCTTTTATAGCCCACCCACTAGCCAAGTTGCAGTTGGAGCTGTATTTCCGGCCCACTTAGGACCTACGTGCCTGCGCCTCGACACGCACTTCTCTGTTTGACCATCGTGATCATCATCATCATCATCGGTATTATTACAGACCAGGAACATCGGCAGTCAATGCTCTTTGCCACAATTGCCACTTTCTCTCCTTCCGATACAGTGAAACATTGTCACACAACCGAAGGAGTAATTTTTCTCCCCGTTCATTTCCTTTTATGGCCTCACTCCCCCACATCGATGTATACATGTATGTATGGGTGCGGTGTCCTGGGAAAGCATTGTCCTTTGGGTCTTTACCAGGGCTGAATAACACTAAGTAATAGACTGTGACGACTAAGTTAGTCAGTTACAACAGAAATGTGGCTTATAGAAATATTAAATTTTAACTTTTAGTTTCCTTGAGATAATTACTTTCCAACTAAATTCTCTTTTTAAAACGCTGTTCTTATTTTCTGAGCCATTTCTTACAATTTAAAAATACTCGAGTACTTAAAAAGTTTATCCCAAGCCCTGAAGTATCGAAAACCGTCTGTCAAATGTATCATTGTAACCGAGTTTTTCGCTTTGGCCGTTTGCCATTTCCCCGATGGAGAAATGGTTTTGTGGCTCTGTTCATAATGCTTTTCCATTTTCACGCACTTATATATACAAATAGATGTACATACATATGTTAGCCTGAATCCTCCACATATTTGATGTGTTGTTTTAAAGCAATTTAAAAGGGATTTCACAGCATCGAACAAAAAGCCTTTGTCCCACTTAAACGAAACGGATTTTAGGGCTAGTCTATTAAATAAACGTTGACAATTTTATGGACAGACCATTATTCGACCGAGAGGACGATAATATGCCTGGTTGAATAAAAGAAGGAGATACTTCTGCCACTCAAAAAGCCATCAATTACAGATGCGACAGGCACGCGTTGCATAACTACAAATATATTTTATTTATGTATATTGTCTCCGCAAGAAAATAACTCGATATAATCAAACAAAAACAGCTCTTAACGGAGTAAAAACTAATGACGATGGCACCTCAACACACGAATGTTCTGATATCAACTTTTGTGACGAAAATAATTTTTGTTTTAAGCTAAGAAAATACAAGAATATTTTCCAAATTTTTATTTTTATTTTTTTCTTGAACCATATATTTTTTTAAAATATTCCTTTATTTTTGCGTTACCTGCCGAACATGAAAACTAGAAGCAACATGAGATCAAGAGTACTTTTTCCTGTGTAGTTACTATCAATATTGCACCGGAATTAAGTGGCCAACGTCCAGGCATTTGAGCTAAGGACACGCAGAGTGACTTAATTTAATTTTTATAAGGAACAGGCGAACGGAGGTTACTAGATGCTCGAATGGTTCGTCGTGGGTTGGAGATGATGGTGTGCAAAGTGACACGCAAACCGCCCATAAAAGTTATTAGAAATGGATTTTCCGAAATGAGGGTTGTCTGCGGGAAATGGCAGGAGCGGGTAGCAAATTAAGTTGGTAATTGAAGAGGCAGGATGGAGGATATTACAAGAACTTGAGCTTAAAAGGGGTGTATTCAATAAGACTCTATTTTTTTTACTTAGATAGCTGGTATTATTAGACAAATTAAGTTTGTCCAAGCACTAGCAAGAAATAGGTATTATTTATACTTTCAAAAAAAGTCAGAGGAGCAGAGCTAAATTCTCTTTTATTGCAACAAATTAAGAAAGCCACAGGTGCCGTACAATCCTTCAGTGCATGGTGCTAAAATTAAAGATACATTTAAAATTCTTATATGCCTAGCCTTCGGGACCCTCCAGCAGCCAGTAGGTCTCCATGTCGCCCTTGCCTTTGACCTTGACCGTGCCACGCGACTCCACTTTGTAGCCCACTTGGCGCACCTTATCGCCGGTGTACTTCGATAGCTGGATCTTCCAGGGATCGCTGCTGCTCTCCATTCGCGAGGCGGTGTTAACGGTGTCCCCAAACAGACAGTATCGAGGAACCTTTTGGCCCACAACGCCGGCCACCACAGGTCCCGAATTGATGCCAACCCGAATGGCAACGTCCCCCAGGTCATGAGCCTTGAACTTTTTCATCACCCTCAAGGCCAAGTCGCAGGCGTGCTCGGCGTGAAGGGGATTCACATCAGGAGCACCCGAAACAGCCATGTAAACCATGCCCACGGTCTCCACTTTGTAAACGAATGGGGAAATTATCTCCTCATCCAGAGCCGAAAATACTTTGTTCAAAGTGTTCACCGCCTGCATGGCTCCCTGAATGCTGTTCAATCCTTCGTCATAGACGTTCATCACCTCGAGGAAGATGACGGACACTTCCTCGAAACTCTGGCAGACCTGTTCCTGACTGAGTCGCATTCGTTCGGCAATGGGTCGTGGAATCATGGAGTACAGTAGCTCATCTCCCTGCCTTTTCCAAGAATCTGCCAGTTCCAGCGACTTTTCCAGCTCATCCGATCGCTGCTCCTCCTTCTCGAACATGATCTCCAGCTTGGAGCAGTGCTGCCATCCCGCCATCACAAGCTCTCTGCTCAGCCCATGCGGATTGAGATCGTTCAAATAGAGACCGATTCCATGCAGCTCATCGAGATTTTCGATTAGAGGACTGCACAGAAAGATCAGCGAGTCCACATCTTTGATGTAGAACATCTGACCCTTTAAAAGGATGGACCTCAAGCCCTGGGAGGATCGACGTTCCCCAGTGGCAGGGTCGATCTCATCCTCGCCCGCAGCTTCATCATCATCCACCGGATGGGATTCACTGAACTCTTGGGCCTTGGCCAGCGCCATAGTCTGGGCTTCGTTTAGGTCCATCTCGTCGTAGTTTTCAAAGTCCATATTCAAGACAGCATCGTAGGCAGCGCGGTTGTGACCCGTGCGAATCAACTCGAATTCAAAGAGCACGGCTCTCATCTGGATCAGGGTATCCCAGTCGATGGTGGTGTCTTTCGGACGACGGCATTGGAACAGGTCCATTACGTGGGTGCCAATGAAGCTCTTTGGATTGGCCCCTGGATTGTGCATAATCCAGGTCTCAACGATCTTCTCACCAGCATGCGTGATCTTCATGTCGTGGTTCAGCACAAATGTGAAGGGAAAAAGATCGAGGAACACATCCAGTTTCACGGTGGGCATTTTGAGCTGCGAGGGATGAGCCTCCGTATTGACGCGCTTAGCCATGTACTCCCGGTTATCAAAGTCCAGACGATACTTCACAATCACGGTTAAGGGACCCTCCGTGAGCTTGATGGGACCAGCAGTGCCTCCACTGATGTCATTCTGGCTCTCGATCACGTAAGCCTTGATCTCCAGGCCGTAAAACTCGCGGGCCACCTCGGTCATCTGCCCAATTAGGTACTTGGACATTCCAGTGCGACTGCTTCTGTACAGGATCACAGCTCCGTTGTCATCCATATTGGTCAACTGCATGCTGGGCGACTTCATCTTGGGATAGGTGAAGCGCATAATCAAGTGAATGTTGTCGATAGACTGCAGGAAGTCGCAGAAGTATCGCCCCGTGGAGCGGATCATCTTGTCGTAGCCAAAGTTGCTGAAGAACCGCACAAAACAGCGCCCGAAGAAGTTCATGCAGAAGTCGAAGGACTCGCCCGTGCAGGCGGACAAAGCCTCGGCGATGTCCGGCATCAGCTTGTCCGGATAGATCTGGTGCGTCTTGAAGCTATTGTGCTTGCAGTCGATGATATGACACACCTTCCGCCAAATGTCCACGCCGTACTCCTCCTGCACGTAGTGCTGCACACTCTCGTACAGCATTCCATACATGGTTGAAGTTTCTGAAAAAATTCAAATGTTTAAACAAGAAAAACACGATATTATTATTTAAAGTGAAAAACAACATAGGTACATTTTTCTGCATTAATTGCTTATTATTTTCTATACTTTATATACAAGTAATATTTTTGGAACATGTAAAGTAAATAATTATAAAATTGTTCTTAAGTTTTTCTAAGTGAAGTAAAGTTTTTCTATCACTGTTTTTTCTAAGTATAGTACAGATAAATTTTAAACAAATTAAAAAATGATTTTAAAATAATCTCTTTTAGTAGTTGAAATTATTTTACACCACAATACTTTTCCTTAAATTTCACTTACTTTGCTCAACAGGTTTCGGTGGTTAAGTTTCACTTTAGAATCTCCGTTTAATATTTATTCGCCGCCTTGTCAGTTCGTAAATTTCCTTATTCGGCGTTGCTTGTAATTCACTTCCTGAAAGTTCAATAGATTCCCACACAATCTGATAGCGCACATATGCTGGCTACAGTTCCCAAGGCACTAAACGCACGCACTATCACTCAGAGAATAGGTTTTCCATTGCTATTACTTTGATTTTTATTGGACTGATGCGCACGAAGAGGGTGCTGCCGATGCTGCCATGGTGTCCCTCGGCTTGGACTTTGTGTATCGCGATTGGGAAGCTTTCTAGCTGGCATCCAGGATGCGAATGAAGCGCCTGTCGTTCGTCGCCGGGACTTTTATAGCACCTCGGCAATCGTTTTAGACTCCTCCTTCCCATTCGCCAGCGGAGGGCAGTGTTGCCCCCTTTGGCAGTGTTACATTTCATGTCAATGCTCCTTGTTGATGCCAATTGACGGTTACTTTTCGATATAATATCTGAAAATGAAAGTTTTATTGCTTTACCACCAATAACTTACACGCACAAACGCAGCCCTTGTTGGGTTTGTCACGTAAATCTTTATAAAGGTTCTCGTTTGCATACGCCAAGTGCGTTAACATTTCTCGTTATTTTGTTTATCTCCCTTTTTGATGTGGGATTTTTGGACTTGTTATGCGCCACAATTTACATTTACATTTAAGAGGATTTAAAAATTCCACAGAATAAATCCGGCACAGGCACACAAATGTTGACATTTTAATGGGCATTCCTTGCAGGAGTGATGATAACGGTAAAACAGGACTTGTATTTGCCTTGGCGCCCCCTTTTTTTTGGTACCTCACAGCGGCGATAAACGTGACAACGTATTTAATTAGCGCCCTTCGCAAGCGGTCCCCTTCTTGTCCCTTCAAATTGATTGGGCCACGTGCTGGAAGGGCGTTGACATCTCACTTATAGCTCTCGCTCCCAGGAGCAGACAGTAGACTGCGGGTCTGCCAGGGAAACCCTAGAGCCCATGGGCAAACACGCAATCGAGGAATAAAAGTTGTAAAATGAACCAAACGATGAAAATAATGAAACCATTTGATTGATGAGAGGGACGCATTTGCGGCTTGGCTTGTATAGCTAACTAGGCTCTGTAATATTTACTTTAAAAATCCCAAAGCAATTAGGGAATGTTTCAGTCGGTGGGCTTCGGTTGTTGCTTTGAGACCGGCTCGGATTACATAATTCTAAACCAATTGAAATACCCAAGCATCTCATTTTCCACAATGTTTTATCGATGTGGGAAATATACTTCGCAGTGCCGAATTATTTTATATTCTATAAAATAAGTTTGTTTATCTGAAAGAATAGCTGTTTTCCGAAATAGCGAACAAAAGTTGCAACTTTTACTATGCCTTCTGTCGTCTAATAAGTATTAAAGGGAACGACAAAATAATTTATTTAGTAGAAAATAGTTTCTCTACAAAAAAAATAACCTATATTAAAAGTAAAAAGAGTTTTAGATTTTTTTCTTCAGCCTATCAGGCAGTTTTATAATTTCCTTTTTCTTTTGGATAAGCTTGACTTACTTAAAATAATTCCCAGGGAAATGGTTAATAAATCGCCAGGTTGCAAAGAAAATTCACAATACATTTTAAAATTCATTGCGAGCTGTAGTCTTGAACTATTTGCCCAGTCCGACCTTGTTGAAAAGTTTGTCCTTAACGATCTGAGCCATCAAGCCGTGTATCAGTTCAATGGTAGAGCGGCTGCAGTCTCGTGTGGCCTTGGACAGCTTATCCTCTGAACGCTTCTCGTTGACATCGGTTCCTGTGGATATTAAAGCGGGTAAATGATGTGCACAACTCTTAAATCGACCCATTATGTACCGCGACCTAAAAAGTTTTCACTCTGCTCCAGCTTCTCGGAGAGATCCATGATCTGACCGGTGGTGTACTCTGTGTTGGTGAGCAGACCGGAGCTGCCCAGTGTGTTTACCCAGTATTTGTTCCACAGAGAGTCGAGGAGCCTGCGGTCCAGAGCAGACTTGAAGTAGCTAATTTCCAAGGGATAGTACTGCTTGCAGTGGACTCCAAAGTCTTCGATCTTATTCAGCGGGATGGTCTGATACTCCGAGGGCTCCTCGTTTGGTGGCTTATAACCCTTTGGATAGGTGCGGAAAGCACCCAGACACACCTTGCCAGCGGAAACAGTGCGCACCGGATCAACCACAATGGCCACGAATGGCTCCTGGTATGTCTGGTTGAGCATCTGGGTGGACACATCGATACCGGACAACCAGCAACCGTAACCGGGATGGCTGTGATACCAGCCCACGGCGTGTTCCATGCGTCCCACCTCTTTGGCCGCCTCCATGTAGGCGGTCATGTACTCGTACGCTTGTGCCTGGGCATTGACGCGGGTTTCAGTGCCCTCCACTGGTAGTGCAAACGCATCCATGACAATCTGCAAGGGAAAGACTTATTAATTGAGGACCTTTTCCCATTCAATAACTCACCATTGTGTTGTCCTCGACCTTGCCAAGCATTAGACCCATCACCTCCAAAGTACCGCCAGAGCGAGCGTGCATCACCATCTTTAGAAGCGCCAGTGCCGAGATCTTTATGTCCTTAAAGAAGTGGGGATCCTTCTCCCAGGGCTTCGCATCGATGATCTGCCGCTGCTGTTCTGCGTCGTAGCGAAAGATCTCGTCACAACTGGGCAACGTCTGGATGTTGTTCTCCAGCTCCCAGGTCTTTTGTGCGGCGTCGGAGTCCATTGCAATTGTACTTATGCCAAAAATTTTAGTCTTTTGTTAAAAGTTTTTGTTTTCCGGCTCAATTCTAGGGATGACACTTGTCGGTACCATATGTACAATCAATTTCATGAAGGTACAATCAATATTTTGTATATCGATTATTATAAGTTATGAACTTAAAATAAATATTAAATAAATTGCAAATTTATTAACATTACCAATTTATTTGTTTAATAAATAAAATGTATTTTTAATCGTTAATATTTTACCAAGGAACGTTTTCTAATTTAATTTTTCTGTTTACGATACGCACTCTAACTTACAGCACTGCAAAAAAAATTTAAAACCTTATTTTACCTTATATTTTTTATTTGACAAAGAGATTCACATAAAACAGATTTCTTTTCACTTCTTGAGATTAACCATCATTAATTACCACAAAATATAAACCACTTTTAATTTAAGTAAGTTGTCAGTTCCTGCGCCCAGAATTTTAAATGTAACGCATAAGCCGGCGCATTAGAATCGAGTTGGCAAGGCTTGCGCGTCCATTGCAAAAAAAAAATTCCTTCACAGAGTCTTCGTTACAATTAACTATGACAAGCTGTCAGCCGTAAAAACAGTGTCTATAGGAAAAGTGTGAAAGAAATCAGTGAATAGTTTGTGGGTGTTTTGTGTACGTGCATTTACCGTATTATATCCAATAACTTTGCGGCTTTTCAAAGTGCTCGCTTCGGTATTCGTTTTCCCCGCACCCAAGCCGCATTTGCGACGCCGCTTGGAAAATGTCGCTGGATGGCGGCAGGTTGCGCTACGAGGACGAAAATGGTAAAACCGTGGTTCTGGCAGCCAAAGGGCGCACCTTCCAGGTGGGCTCCTATTACAATTGCGACCTCATCCTGGAGGGGCCAGAGGAAGAGCGTCTAATTTGCGAGATTAACTGCGATGCCTTCGGCAGGGTGAGTCTGGAAGGCATGAGTCCCCTTTTACCGCCTTAACATACTGCTTTTTCCGCACTTAGGTCATCATATACAACAAGTCCAGCGGAGATCCCATTCATCTCAACGACGTGGCCATCCATGCTTCAGGCAAGCGTCCTTTGCTACACGGTGGCAAGATTACCATTCGAGAGAAGGTCTACACTTGGGAGTTCCCGAAGTGCTCCGAGGTGCAGGAAGCCCCATGCACCCCAGAACGCCTATTGCCCAAAGAACAAGCGTCAAACTCCTGCCCTTCATTGAAGGTAAAAGCCGCCATCTGCTCCATCTAGTACAGTATTCCAAGACCTACAATTTTCCTATTTTTATTTGATTTAGCAATCGCATCGTCTACAAGCCGAAAAACGCCTGACAGTTCACAAGTAAGTGAAAACAGCAGGCAGACCCCTAACCGACTACCTGGCCAACCCCTAAAATGTCTTTGGGCAACAACAATAGGAAAAAGTTCCTACTGCAAGCATGTGTTGCCTGCCTGTTAATAGTCCCCATAAAACCTCATCTCTGCTTATACCTTTTCAGTTTTCACTATAGCATCAATTCGGACGACGAAGGAAATACTTCTATAGAGTCTCGTGATCAGAGTGAGTCTCACTTGGAGGATGTCTCACTGAATGAATCCATTCAACACAGCACAGAGAAGACAGCTTACGAGTCCCCCAAAGTAAATCTTCTAGAGGCTACGCAGAATAAGGAGAATACCGCAACGCCACCAGGTAGCCACCAGAAGCTACTAAAGCTGTGCGCCATCTCCGACGTGGTTATTACCTCTTATTCGCCGCGCGAGACTGGCGTTAAGACCGAGAAATCCTTTTCATGTGTGCGAAAACCTGGCTACACCACAACGTCTCTGGCAGTTTCCACGCCTAAGAGCATATACAGCACCCCCAAGGGCAATGTGCTCTCTGAACTAAACGAAGACAGCTGCAGCCGAGATCTAATGGACTTCAGCACGCCATCCACCTCAAAGAAGACCAAGCGGGATTCGTCTATGTTCCTGATAGACCTGACCACCCCATCAAAGCTACGACAAACACCCAAACATTCGCATGCATCCAAGCTCACACCCAAACAGACGCCTATCAGTGTAGACAGCACCGACGAATCATCAGATGCATCCCCATTAGTCATTGACATAACTAACTCTGACACACCGCCATCACCAAGCCCTTCGCAACGGTATAAAACTCCTCAGCGTCCGGCTGGTATCACCACACCCAATAGAACGCCCCATTCCCTGATGAAACGAGCTATGCTTACCAGCATTAAAAAGCAGATCGCCGCCAACCAACCAGATAAGAATACCCCCATAGCCACCCCCAAGCGGACATCTCTTCTGGAGGCTCGTCGCCACTGCCTGACTACGCCTCGGCGTTTGCCATTCCATCCACATCGGCGTACGCCAGTCCAGCGAGAAGGGCATACGAGTGGAAACGCACCCAAGACCTCGCCACGCAAACGTATGTCACTAATGGAGTCTCCCAGAGAGAACAAGGTCTCCCAGCTCAGAAAGTCGTTTGCGGCTGCCAAGCGTAGTCCCGGCGTTGACAAGAGCAACAAGCTCGTAGCCAAGGCACGTCGTTCGCTTAACTCGCCGAAAAGTGGCTCCCCTAAGCCTGGATCATCTAAGCCGTCATCGCCATGTCAAAAAAAAACAATCGATGTCTCCCAGATCA
Source organism: Drosophila mauritiana (assembly GCF_004382145.1). Classification (NCBI taxonomy): domain Eukaryota; kingdom Metazoa; phylum Arthropoda; class Insecta; order Diptera; family Drosophilidae; genus Drosophila; species Drosophila mauritiana. The sequence continues at coordinate 10,525,541 of NC_046670.1, forward strand.
AGAGTTCCACTCCGGAAAAACCGGACGATTCTCAGGATGAGCTGAGCCGCACGTTCACTATAATGCATGATACCCAAGGAAAGGATCAGAGTGGCGCAGCAATGGCAATTGAAGCGGTTACTGTTCTCATCCCTGGGGAAGTAGACGATGATGTATCCTTTCAGCTGAGTTCCCTAATTGAAAAGAGGCTTCCGTCAGTGAGCTCAGAAGAGCCTACACCTATCCGAGACAAAGTTGAGCCGATCGGGACAGAATCAGATGTGGAAGGCAAGTTAAAATCTGCACAAGAAGATGTGAATCCTAAGCCAGATGCGGCCGTACTCGACGAGAATGAATGTGACAAACATGAATTTGAAACCGGCAAAAATGAAGACGAATGTAAAGAAAAAGATGAACTTCCAGTCGGCAAACAACTAGAGAATGCTATTATTGAGGATAGCATTTGCGAAGAGGTTCATGCGAATATTCCTCAACAAACTAAGAATTGTAAGTATCTATAATATAAAATAAATATTATGAAATCTAAAGTTCCGAAACCGAAACAGCTAATTCTGAGAAAATAATCGAGGAAAGTATTTGCGAAGAGCTGCCATTGGAGAGTACTACTGGTAATTCAAATTCAACTGGTAAGCAATTTAAATTTGGAAATTCCCAAAATACATTTTTATTTTATTGCGACAGGAGGGACATCTCAAAAAGAGAACCAACCATCTCCAAATGCAGAAACCCCCGTGGTTCGCAGGAGCTTGCGCCGTCATTCTGTTGAGCAGAGGGTAGCGTCAACAACGCCACGGAGAAGCACTCGGCGATCCTCGATGGAGGCCAGCAGTAAGACATTACCCGAGAAGGACAACAAGCGTTCTCGCCGTGCATCCTGTTCAGCAATGGACAGCCAAGGCGCTGTTACTCCCCGCCGCAAGCGGCGATTTACGCAAGAAATGTCCACACCAACGCGCCAATCGTTGCGTATTTTGAACACACCCAAGAGGGAACTTCAGATGGATGAATCTGTGGGCGATATGGGAGTCATATTGGAAGAAGTTGGTTCCGAAGATGGTAAGCTTACTCATAATCATTTATGAAATGGAATGGCTTATTTGATTTAAATTATATTTTTTACAGATAGTAAATCTGTCATCGCTGACGACGAAAATTATGGCAACGAGCTGCCAGTTGATGATATCGACAAGGTAGATTTCCACGGCCTACGGGATTTATTGAAAACACCAAAAAGCTGCAGCACACCACGCTTTAAAGGGCTAAGGGAACTGATGCGAACTCCGAAAATTCCTGCCTCGCCAATTATAGGAAATATGGCAGAACTATTAGAAACCTCTGTTGGTAGGACTCCTTTCCACGATAGAAGAAGCACTGCAGTATCCCGCATGGAGCAAGAAAAGCCTCTGGAAAATGCTCTGAAAACGCCCAGTGCCCGGAATATCATGGTGCCAAATGAACCAGCTAGCGCAGTGTTAAAGTCTCGCAAGGATTCTCTGGCGGCAGCCACAGAATATGATCTGAATGTGACGAACAACACATTGCATTTGGACAAGATTTTCGAGGACGTGCCCGAAACGACTGGGGCCAATATGGAAGACACGGAAGAGATAAATGTGACAGCGATCAGCACAGCCACTGGAGTTGATCCTCTGGATTCAATAAATCAGAACAAAACAGTGGCATCAGAGGCACTGATGAATGTCGGGCATACAGCCACAGCGAGCGCTTCCCCAAAGGATCCTCTGACAAGCACCACCTACAAAGCTACCATGCATGCCAATCCCAATCTTAGCGCCTTTGCAGATTGCGGCTTCAGGTCTATTTCGCCCAACACAAACGAGATGAGTGGAATTCAGTTGCTGGACCAGACGTCGGACTCAATGTTTTCCGAAGCACTAGTAGTTTCGGGCGTAGAGTCGTGCGAAGTCACCGTGGATGAGACGAGACCTTTAGGCCAAACCAATCCACCTATTGATAACATTGAGGATCGCTCAGATACAGACTCAAATGTCGGCCTTACTGAGCCCTTGGTATTTAGTGATGATGAGGAGGAGCCAAAGAAATCGGAACCAACTCCCAAACAGTCTGACGGTTCTCAGGAACTATCTATAGCCTACAAGCTTGAAGAATCTGTCAATCTGACGGAACACAACACTGTCGATGAGAATTCAAGGAAAGTCGAAACGGGTGCTATCAGTGAAATTTCACTAATTGAAGTGGAAGATACCACAATTGAGGGAAGTACTTGCGACCAAAATCTCGAAGGTGGCAAACTTCAAGAAGAGAAAAGTCTAGATATCCCATCAGTTAATTCTGATGAAAATATTGAATCTGCAGTGGTGGAATTGACGATCGTAGAGTCAGAGATATTTCCTTTAGACACAACAGCGGATAGTTCGATCAATTCTACTAATGTCATTGACAGTAGTGTGGAAGAAACTATACCTGACCAAAATCTCGAAGGTGACAAACTTCAAGAAGAGAAAAGTCTAGATATCCCACCAGTTAATTCTGATGAAAATATTGAATCTGCAGTGGTGGAATTGACGATCGTAGAGTCAGAGATATTTCCTTTAGACACAACAGCGGATAGTTCGATCAATTCTACTAATGTCATTGACAGTAGTGTGGAAGAAACTATACCTGACCAAAATCTCGAAGGTGACAAACTTCAAGAAGAGAAAAGTCTAGATATCCCACCAGTTAATTCTGATGAAAATATTGAATCTGTAGGGGTGGAATTGACGATCCTAGAGTCAGAGATATTTCCTTTAGACACAACAGCGGATAGTTCGATTAATTCTACTAATCTTCTTGACAGTAGTGTGGGAAAAACTATACCTGACCAAAATCTCGAAGGGGACAAACTACAAGAAGAGAAAAGTCTAGATATCCCACCAGTTAATACTGATGAAAATATTGAATCTGCAATGGTGGAATTGACGATCCTAGAGTCAGAAATATTTTCTTTAGACACAACAGCGGATAGTTCGATCAATTCCACTAATGTCCTTGACTGTAGTGTGGAAAAAACTATACCTGACCATAATCTTAATCAAGAAGATGCCAAGTCCACAAACGATGCCCAAGACACTTCAGTTACAGATGAAAAATCCTCCACTGACTTATTTCGTTCAGTTGGCGAAGTATCACCTTCCAATAAAAGTGAGGTGCATACAGATGAACCACCAATCATAATATCACCTTCTAAAGAACTGGCAAAAGAGGCAAAATCTGGTGATGAGCCCACCGACAAAGACACCTCCAAACCATCTATTGAGCGCTCTGAAGAACTTTTCGATAAGCAACCATTGCATGAATCACATTCCGATGAACTTGTAAAAGAAACCAACTCCAATGAGGTCTCAATTGATGGCGAAGTCATTCAACCAGCCATTGAGACTTTGCCTTTTATGGAACAAAAACAAGAACCTGATGTTTCTACTGATGCGGAATCTAATCAACATTTCATCGAAAGTTCGCCTCTCAAAGAACTTTCAGAGGAAACCCAACCGCAGAAGGTACACTCTTTAGATAATACTAAACAAGAAGTAAATCCGTATCCCGTCAAGGATGTTTTAAAGGAAACAAAAACTGATGAATCTATCCAACCCGTCACCAACATATATCCAACCGAGGAACTTCAAGAAGAAGCTAAACCTGATGAATCACCTACTGAAATTGTTCAAGGATCCAACGAGACGAAAACTGATACTATTAAACCAATAATCGAAACATCAACTGAAAAAGAACCTCCAGTAGAGGCACATCCTAATGAGTTGCCTTCTTCTAGTGAAAAGGATCAAGTAATTGTCGAAAAGCCATCTGATGAAACTAGGACAATCATCGAATCTTCAGGTGATGAGCTACTTTCAGAAGCAGGAACTGATGAAGTGCCTGATTTAAGTAAAATCGATCAACTAATAACTGAAAAGTCACCCGCCGAAGAACCGACTGAGAAAGCAAAACCTGATGAGACTCAGGAAGTCGTCGAAACATCACCCGGGGAGAAAGATCCAATGGAAGCCAGTACTAAAGAGGATCCATCTGTTAGTAAAATGGATAATGTAGTTGTGGAAACTAATCCTCAAACAGATGAGCCAATTCCATCGGATGAAATTAAAAACTGCGGGCCGGTAGATATGTGCATCGATGAGGTCCCTTTAAGCAATTCCAGTGCAGCATTTGAGATCGAACACTCTAAAAAAGTCGCTATGACTTCTTTAGACTTAGATACTTCCGATATAAGTAAAGAAAAGGGAAATATGGAAGCTTTGCAGAATGACGTCGCTTGTGTTAAACAGTCTTCTATAGCGAGCGATCTTGCTAATTTAAGCTCATTAGAAGTATCAACGAATTTATCTCCCAATACTCGTCTATGTGGGACATCAATGTCACAGGATGAAAGCGCTCAAATTGATGAACAGAATGAAAACGATTACGTCGAAGAACACGTCGCAATGGAGGCATCATCAAATGAAATTATCGCTGCTCATAAAGAGAGTGATGAGAAATTTGAAGAAAATATACCTGACGACGCCTTGAGCGTTGTTGAACAAAGTTTACATGATGAAAATGCACTAATTCATCAATCTCTAACGGACCAGAATAAAGAGGTTTCTATTATAGAGGAATCCGAAGCTGTTGTTTCAGAGGAACCTAAGGAAAGCCAACCAAATCAGGATTTCAAAACAGAGGTGATTCAGTTAGATGCCTCCATAATTGTTGAGCAAGATACACTAGATGAAGGTACATCAGTTGGAGAGGATAAAGATCAATCCACAGAAATGTCCATGCTTAAAGAACAAACTAATGCCGACCAAATAATAGATGTTAACTCGATGGACAAAAAAGAATCCACAGATTGTAACCCCAAAAAGGATTCTGACGATAAGGACAATGACGATGAAGTTATTCAATTAGATGCCTCGAGCTTAGATGAAAGTTACACAGAACCATCCGTCTTAGTCGAAAAACATTCAGATATGGAGTTGAACACTAAGGAAACGGAGAAATGTAATCAAAATCAATCTGACGATGAGGTGATTTCGTTAGATTCCTCAGGCATTGCTGAGCAATGTCCTTTAAAAGAAGATTCATTAATTGAAGATCCAAACGATGATTCCATTATAGAGGGTATCGTAATAGAAGACAATGATGTAAAAGAATGTGTGTCTGAAGAGTCATCTAACCAAAATGAAGTCACTGAACCAGCAAATCATATTTCAATTATAACTGAAGAGCCATCCGAAAAGGAAATCTGCCCTAAGATATCAACTGTAAACGCTGCAATCTCTTCACCACACCAAGTGGAATCACAAAAAATGTACGAACAAATAAATCAGGTAGAAACTCTCATAGGGTGTAACACATCTGTACCCGCAGTAATAATAAATTCATCAAGTCCCAATGGGGAACTTCTTAATGCTTCTTCGGAACGTGACATTGAGCTTCCTATTCCAAAAGTGGAAGACGTATCTGATGCAATGCCAGATTTTCCATGTGCTCAAGATGGCGGTGAAATAGAAAAGGTTGATATTATGTCAGAGGACATTGCCAAAGACCAGCAACCTCAGCCAGGAGACCCAGCTAGTTCTAGCTCTACAGGCCACGAACCTGAATCGACAGTACCTCACGATGATGCCGTTGATAAAATAGAACCTGCCCCATTCAATTCTACTAATTCTTCTGTGGTACCTTCAGAAAACGAGCCACAAGAAGTAGTCAGTATTAAAGAATCTGCCGACTTCACAAAATCAAGGGAAGGTGGAGACGCTACGGATAATATACAAGAAAAATGCAATTTACCATCGGAACGAGATCAAGAGCAAGAAGATGGAACACATATCAAGCCAGTATCTGAAGATAAATCTCTAACAAAAACAGAGTCCAATTCTGCAGTTGATTCGGATCAGGAAATGTTAGCCGTTAAAGATGATGCTAGGTGTAGCCAGGAAAAACCATCTGAGAAGTCTATTCATAGTACTTCAAAAGATTCCAAAAGTAAAGATCGAACCGACATTATAGTTTCCAGACTAACAATATCCCCCGAGCCCACGGAGATGTCCGGACTTATCAGCAAGCCTTCAAAACAAGAAGAAAAGTTGACGCATGAAGATGCATCTAAGCCAGTAAAAAGAGTGACCAGAAAGGGATCTGCTTCCGCGGATAGTGCGACTGAGGTTGAACGTCCAAAAAGAGTGACGAGGAAACCATCTGCTGAGGTTTTGGAAATAGAAGACCATGGAAGCGATACTAAGCAAGAAGATGATCTCAGCATTAAATCTAGGGGACGAGCTAGAAAACCATCATCAGATGTAAATGAGGACAAAACGGAAGCTATTACAGAAAAAAGAGGACGAGTACGCACTCCATCCGTAGAAGTTTCTGAAACCACAGCAAATGTCGAACAGAAAGAAATCGCGGACCATAAATCTGATGAAGCTCTTAAACCCATCCTAGAAGAAGAACCAGAGCCAGAAGTTGAGAAAAGAATCAAGTCAAATGCAGAACAGGCGATCATCATAGACAAACCCAAAAAACGATTAAGGAAGGCATCTTCAAAGGAATCGGATACTCCATTGGATAATAAAGAAAAAATTAATACGGACTTAGAAGTTGCCAACGAACCTGGAAGTACTCATTCGAATTACAGCGAGCAACGAGATGTTCCAGAGCCTTTTGTATCGACAACTAAATCAGAGGTGGAAGGCGATTTAGAAGGTAAAATAGAAGTGCATGAAACCAACCAGAAACAGACCACTAAAGAACGACCCAAAAGACGCGGAAGAAAGGCATCTGCTAATGAAACGGACGACGCATCCGAGAAAATTGAAAAAGCTGAAGATCATTTGAAGGCCATTAACAAAGATGGAAAGTTAGCAGTTGTTTTACCTACTACAAGCAATGAAATAGAGAACACAAATACAGAAATTGTAGCAGACTTAGAGCTAAAGCCAAAAAGACGGGTGCGGAAAGCATCTGCAAAGGAAACAAACACGACGTCGGACAAAAAGGAAAAGACTTTAGATATTTTAGCACCAGTCATAGAAGTTGAACCCTCGCTGTCCAGTAAAGAGAATTCGGATCACTCGGATTCAAAGGGGCCTGCACCGGTTGCTACTTTGAATATATCCAAGGAAGAACAAGATCCCGATAATGTGTCAAATGTCTCATCGGAAAACAGGGCGCCTAAGGAGTCAAAGAAGCAGGAAGATGTGTCCAAAGAGACAGGTAAAACTCGCGCAGAGAGACCAAAGCGAAGACTTCGCAAGGCATCCGAAGATATAGTCAACGAAGCAAATGACGCACATAATCCTGAAACGGAGGAGGCTTTGGCTTCCGTCCAAGAGGATCACTTAAATCTAGCTGATCAAGAATTGCCGAAAAAACGTGCACGAAAATCAGCAGAATTTATGGTCGCAAATGTAGAGGAGCATACTAAGGAAGAACACGTTGAAAGACCGAAGCGTAGAGGACGCAAGCCTTCTCAAGACATTGATCATGTTTCCCAAGATGTTCTGGAAAAACCAAAGCGGAGGGGTAAAACACCAGCAGATCGTGAAACTCACCCTCTGGGCGATGAAAAGCAGGAGCCATCTTTGCCAGTTGTAGAGCCTGCGAAGAAGACCAGACGTAATGCACGCAAAGCTTCTGCGGAAACTGTTGAAGCCGTTTCAACTAGCGGCGAAGAGCATCTTGCGCAAATAAGAGAAGAGGCGACCGAGCCAGTCACAGAATCAGAACCGGCACCAACTGAATTACTTCCAGATGAGGGTGAGGTAAACAAGACCCAGCGACGCGGTCGTAAGCCCACTTTGGATACGGATGAGGGGATTAAAAAGACACCACCAGAGGATCCAGCTCCGCTTCCCTCTCATTCACGCAGACGTGGACGCAAAGCCACCGAGGATGAGGCCTTACCAACTGCAGATCTGGCTGTGCCGAAAACAAAGCTTCGTGGACGCAGGGCGTCCATGGAGCCAGAACATAAGGACGAGCTCCCAGCGGAGTCTAGTTCCGATGTCGTGGAACTGCCAGCGGCCAAGACAACGCGCCGCGGTAGAAAGCCAAGTGTAGATATGAAAGCGACCACACCGGAGAAGAAACCACCATCTCGACGTGTGCGCAAGGCATCAGCGAGTGTCGATGAGGAACAGCCAGTGGCCAAGAAAACGGCAATACGTCGCGGTCGTAAAAACGAAGCTCAAGACGAGGAAAGAGAACAGATCGACTTGCAGGACTTGCCTACCGAAATTGCTTCGGCGCTCGTGGACACATCGGGATCCCCTTTGAAGGCTTCCGATGCCGAAGAACTTACTCCACGCCGCCGAGAGGGACGCAACTTGCCACGTAAAAACTACGAGGAGGCACCGGACGATGAGAAGCCGCATTCAGGACTGCGACGGGCACGCAAGCCACCAGCGGCAAGCAAGGCCCTGGCCAACAAGGCGTCAGAGCCAGATCCAGTTACACCTTTGCCCGTAACCAATCAACCACCCGTGAAAGCAGACGATACACCCGACAACGCAGCTTCTCTTCCGGAGCCCACGACCTCGCAGCGACGCGAAGGACGAAACCTACCGCGCAAGAACTACACGGAGGATCTGGACGACGAAAAGCCTACACCGGCTCGTAGTCGCCGCGTACGCAACCTGACTGCAAAGGCGCTGGAATTAATTGTGGACTCTTCACCGCGGCCAGCGACTCCGAAACGGCCGAAGGGCAAGGCAGCCAACTCTGAGGAGCCACCGGCAAAGAAGGCCACCCCAGAAATTCCATCAACAACAGAAGCGTCTGGGCCAGAGCATGAGCCGATCCCAGCAACCAAGGGGCGTGGAACTCGTCGAAAGGCCGACGACAGCGATTTGGAGAAGCCGGATGTCAAAACAGCCAAAAAGACCGTACGCGGCGCGGGAGGCAAAACCAAAGCCGAGACTGAAACGGAGAAGCAACCACCCATCAAAAAGCCGCGAGGCGGAGCTCGTGCCAAAACACCATCGGAGGAGGCTCCTCAGGAGGAGGAACAGGCAAAGAAGCCTGCCCCTCGCAGTCGAGCAAAAAGCGCCAAGGCAGTAGAACCGGAGCAGCCCGCCGAGGAACCCCAAGTCGAAGCTCCTCCCGGCTCCTCTACATCGACGGCGGCAGTTCGAGGTGGCCGAGGCCGGAAGGTACACTTTGAGACCGCGCCGGAGACCTCTGCTGTTGAGGGTGCGCCACAGCGCGCAACTCGGTCACGACGAAAGTAATATCACATCTATTTCATTCATAAGCTTTGTACTAATCTGTATAATTTTTTGATTTAGTTTTTAATCTAAAATTTAAATGAACTAATTTTACGTTAACTTGTGTAAAAAAAAAATTCATTTATATATTAATTAATGAATGCGTGTTATTTTTTAATTTTTCTTGTTAATCAACCCATTTCGGTGGGATATCGTTGGAATGGCTCCCCTTGCTCAGAACAAAAACTAACCTTAATAGATTTAAGGCATTTAAAAATATTAATACATATATATACATAGTTTATCACTTAAGGCATTATCAGAACTCCCAAAAATAATAAAGTTTCGTAAACCAATTGGAAAAAGAAAAACACATTATTGAAGAGGTGTATGAACTTAAATCAATCGTTGCAATCATTTTATTTTCTTTTACAATCACAATAAAATGTAGTTTTTATTAATTCTGGTTTTTGGTATAGACATACACATATAATGCTGGTAAACACTTTGTAGGGATTTCATGGATTACATTCGGGTAACAAGGGGAATTGAGGAAAGCTTGTTGTATGTATATATAGCATCCAAAAATCATACGCCATATAAGGCATATGATTGTTTTGAGTACATAGTAGAAATATTGTACATCATACAAACTTTGAGAACATTTTCGTATAAAATACAGAAGTCATTAAACAAAATAAAACCATAAATAACAACATAAATAAATTAAGACGTCAATAAAATGAATAAAAGCTTCAGCTAAACAGAAGTAAAGCACATAAACTAACTAAACTATATCTTCCATTTCACTGGTACCGGTAAGCTTGGGATAATACTTTCTAAAGCTTCTACAAAAACACATGCGTACTTAAGTTTGTCTTAAGGGCTAAGCTCTGCCAGCTAAATGCAAACAGTTTGTGTATGTGTGTGCGTCGATCGAAGTCGTTATCGTTCGTTTAAATCCTCAAGGACCCTTAGGCTTTCATAAGTAGGTGTGGCTCTGACCGCAACGAGTCTGTAAGGTACTGGATCTTCATGGTCTTTTGGAAGTATCTTTTCTCGTTGGGTGAGTTAACCATATAGACTATTGGACGGACGCCCACGTTGCGCCACAGATCGGCAATGTGGCTGAAAAATAAACACGATACCAAATGTCTAATAAATAATGTCTAGTAATTACAATTATATTATCTTACAAATTGATCTCATCTTTGCTGAGAAAAACAACGCTTATTCCTATCACGGGTGCAATTATGTTGCGAAAAATAGCGCCATAGATTGAGGTAATAAGTGTAGAGGACTTGAGGATGGCCAGTGACAAGTAGGTCTCGTGCCAAAGGCCGCAAATAATTTCTGGCTTAAGTTTTCGTAGCTGAAAGAATGGGATGAGTAAAAATCCAAGAAAAGAATACAAAACAATTTTTTCCACCTGGTAAATAGATAGTGGTGATCGACTGATGACAATTGTGCGCTGAGTGAACGACTCGTCGGCAGTCATAAACTTCTGCAGTTGGTTTATCATCCTGGCGCTGTTGTCGTGAATTCGCAAAAACACTGTGGTCTCAGCAGCCTCCGCCTCCAGGAAATCGGACAATTGCCTGAGGGAAGCCACCGTTTCCTCTTCGTACTGCGACCTGTGTGCGATGATTTATAACGATTTAAAGGAATTTCCAGTTGATTAATTGACTTACCCCATTGGGTGTTGCTCCGTGATGTTTAGCTTTTGCAACTCCACCAGCGGCTGTGCAACGTTTATTTTTGTGGGGTTAGCCACGACTATTTCACCGCAGGACGTGAGGCCGGCATCCAGAAGCACGTTCCGATATCCACGTGCGAGGCACTGTTTTTAAGGGGGTGGAAAAGGGGATGTTATTGATTTTCGTGCTGCCAACCACCCGGCTCGTGACGTCACTCACCTTCTTAATGGCTGCCTTGGAGTTTTCGGGCGCATCAAAGCCGGCCGCCCGGTTGGCGATTGGCCAGTAACTGGGCCATTCCTCTGGAGAACTAAGAAGACTTAAGAGTCGCTTCTCATTGGGACTTCGTTGCAGCTTGACGAACTTGGAGGCGATGCACACAACGAGCAAGGTGAGAGTGCACCACGGGATGGCCAGGTTGCAAAAGAGCCAGAATACGTTGAAGCAGAAGAAGATCAGGCTCACGGAGCAGCACAGCAGCTGGTAAATCATTTTGAGCGCCAGCCACAACAAACGCCAATAGGACATTCAGCAGAGAACTATGTGGAGCAAATATATATATGGACATAAAGGTTGCTGCTCAAAGGTGTCTCGTGCCTATGTGACCACTCAGATGCACTTACCCTAAATAGAATGCGTGCCGCCACCACCACCCGTTAGTGCACCACTTGCCACTCCCTCCTTGGATACTTTCGATTATGCACCGTTTCTTTGATTGTGTTCAAACTTTCTTTTCCGTGCAGTCGGCCTTGATTTCTTTATAGCAAAGGGCCACTGTTCTAATAGATTCTTTCAATAATATCCGTCGAAAACACAAATCAAATTTTGCAAAGAAGGAGCGTACATTTTCTCAGCCAGTTTTCTATCGCTGCTTGGGCTTATCACGTATCGTTATCGTCTTTCAACCCCAATCAGCTGTTCGAGTATCGATGGAGCTTGGTGGCTAAGGCGCGCTTTTTTGAACTAAGAAAGTGAAAGCATAAAGAGTAGCAATATCATATATTATAGAACTTACTATTTATTTATTATAGGGCAGTTATAGTCCCTAAAAAGTAATCAAGGTCAAAGAAAATAAAATTTAATTTAAAAATACATCAACCAATTTATGCAGCAATCTTTTAATGTATAAGTTCCATTTAATCAGCTAAAAATCTACAACTTTGTGAGCAGGCGTATCCAACGGCGAATAGTAGGATGGGCCAGGCGGGTGTAAACTCCTGGATAGTACGGATCCGCGCAGCCAACTCCCCAGGATACGATTCCGATAAGGGTTCCCTGTGCGCTGATCGGACCTCCGCTGTCGCCTGAAAAGCAACGAGGTTTACTGTGTCGATTAAACGTAATTGTAATTAGTTGGGCTCACCTTGACATGCGTCTGTGTTTCTGGCGGCCGCGCAGAACATTCTGAAAGATAATGTTAATTGGGAATTAATTGGCTTTGTCTTACCAAAAAACACTTGAGAACAATAAATAGAGATCTATCTTCAAAACCAACTCCCTTTTGAAAATTTTTAAAGATAAATAAGGAGATAAACTGTTCATTTGTTCAATCTAAAAGGAATAATATGTAGGGGATAGTTTCTTGGTAAAACGGATCTTAAACAAGGAATATGATTATCCTTCTTACGCTTCGGTGACGCCTCCATGATGGCGCAGATCGTTGTGGCACTTCTCCTGGTTGACTGTCAGCACCGTAGTGCTCTTGAGTACCGACGACAGGACGGGATTAGAGGTGCTCATATGTCCCCAGCCAGAGACGACGGCGGGCATGCTTTCCGAGATGGCCTCGCCAACGCTGGGCAATCGAATGGGCGCCACTTTGCCCAACGGCAGGCTGAGTGCTCCGTCCGCTGTTCGTAGAAGGGCCACGTCGAAGTTCATGTCCGCCCGATCGTAGGCCGGATGCTTGTAGATGGCCTTCACCGGCTGAACAGTGCCGCCCGAGGTACGCATTACGCTGCCCTGGCGGAGGGTGAATTCTCGCGGCTGCTGCTCATGCCCGTCGATGCAATGAGCGGCCGTAATGGCCCAGTTACTGGACAGGATCGAGGCGCCGCAGATGTGTACCGTTTGTCGGCGCAGCGAGAGTTGGTATGGAAACTGGCCTTCGGTGGCTTCGCGCCCGTTTACAATCCGACTGTCCGGCTGCCGAGGGACGGCAGCCTCTGTGCGGGATGCTTCTAGGATCACAAGGATCCCAGCTATGAGAAGAAACGGAATCGGAGATCGGCACTTTTGCATGATGCTGCGAACGAGTGGAAACTAACCAGCATTGGGAATCCGTAAGTCGATATATTCAATGGCGCTTTATCAATCACGGCCGTTATCTAGTGGGGTACACGATTTCTGTAGAAGCTGCTCCGTTGCCCGTAATTAGCCATTGTCGCTTGGGTTTTTTCGTTGCCTATCTTCCAGATTCTCTGATTTTATTACTGTTTACAGCGGTGACGACGGCAATGAACTTCCGCAAGAGCATCGGGGATACGCAAAAAGGGTTAACCCATTTTGATAAAAAAAAAGGTAATTTTTATCTTTTTAAAAGTGCGCTTCTCATGGGAAGACCACAATGAATTATGAGATTTAAAAAATCCAAGTATAAATAAATGTATGATGGATATTTAAATGGTCTTTTGTGTAAGTCAGTTCTATTTATTAACTGATTCGGATTTTTGAAGAATTAAAAACATATATATTCTAATACTAGTTAAAACTAGTTAAAATTAAAAGAAACTATAAGAAATACTAAAAGTAATTTATCCTGTAGCATGACAGCTTAGAATAATAGTTATGTTATTTTTTAAGGAATTATTTGTAATATTTTTAATGTGTAAAAATTGTTGTAAAAAATACTGAACCACTTGCCCAACATCGATAGTTCTATACAAGTGTCGATGTTTCGATAAAAGGGCAACACAGTGGAATACTCGCCTAACTCAGCTGCGGGCACACTTAGTCTGCAATTTTCAAGAATTACACACGCGCGGATGTTTTTCGGCTCGTCCTAAGAAACATCAAATTGCAACGCAAAGAGCAGCTTAAAATCGCGAATTGACCTTTACGCACGCTTAATAGTAAAAATAAAGAGTTTACATCGTATACGATTCTCATTTATCGGCACAACTGGTGCGAGAGCGACAACAATAGCAGGCGGAGTGCAGCAGTACGATTGCAGCGAAGCGAAGGAAAAAACAAAAGAAGTTATTAATTTCGGAGTGGTGCTCTGAAAGCGGCTTAAAAACACAAATAAACCATATACTTCGGTATAGTTATGGCAGCCTGGAAGGGCTAACAAATAACTATACGGAAAGGGAGTTTTCGGCCCCGCGTAAGAACAGCAACAACAACAGACACTGGAAGAACAAGACTGCGACGGCCACTCCTTTTGTGTCCGACTTCGAGATGTGTGCGTGTTCGTGTCCGCGTCCGCCTTTGTGTGTTGAGCAATTGAAAACTGGTGATTGCTGAATAAATTAAGGTAGCTAAATTAATAATTAGCAAAGCAAGTGGGGCCAATAAAAAGTGAAAATCTTCTGCGTTTTCGTAAAGCGAAAGAAACTACAGCTACAGTTAGAGATAAGAAGAGCTCTCGCACACATACACAAAGCGCAGGCCGAACGAGCGAGTGTGCGTGCTTGTGCATGTGTTTATGACTCACGGCTGGTTCAGTGAGAGAGAGAAAGAGAGCGAGAGTGGTGGCTTGAGTAACAGTAACATTAACAATACCGAACGCAAAACAACAACAAATCCGCCGAGCGTTTAGAATTTCCCAAGTCGAGCGTAACTAAACGCATTGAAGAAAATCCCCCCGCACACACACACACTCTTATACAATAAAGAGAGAGAAAGCCGCTGAAAAATGAGCTTCACCAAGTGGTTCAAGAAGAAAGGCGGAGATGGGGGATCGATCTCCGAGATCGGTGCACCCACAAACTTCCAACGGCACTTCCATGTCTCGCGTAACCAGGAAACCGGCGACCTGGAGGGGCTTCCAGCTCCATGGGTGCGCCTAATGAACTCACAGATCACTCGCGATGAGCAGGACAAGAATCCAGATGCTGCCTACCATGCCGTTAAGTACTACAACTATTCGATTAAGAAGAAAGAGAACGAGGTCTTCAAGCCCTTCATCACCGAAGATGTGATCCACGAGGAGTCCAAGGAGATAGAGAACTATGTCAACTACAAAAACAAGCACAAATCTCAGGATCCCGAAAAGTCCGACGACGATGGCAGTTCGACGGCCACGGAGACGGAAAGCAGCAGCGGTTGTGGCTCCTCGGCAGGTAATAGCAACAGCAGCAGCATCAACGACAGCAGCCAGCAGTCGACGGTGCCGCTGGACGCCCTAGAGGAAGTGTTCAAGGAGCTCAAGACCAATCTGGAGCACCGCGAAACGCTGAAGGCCGTGCCGCAAGAGCCTCCACCAGTACCGCCCAAGAAATCGCCCCACACCATACCGCCCAAACCGCAAATCAAGCCCAAGCCTCGTGTCACACAGAAGTTCTCACGCACTTCGGATATACGTCGAGATGAGGACTCCGACAACCAGCACAAGGTCAACACGGACACAATCATCATCAAGCCAGCCGGCGGTGCCCAGGATGCGGATGATAATCCCGATGAGACGATACTGCGCCGCTCCAAGGAGAAGAGGGCCCAGAAAACCGATGCCGAGATCTACGTTGAGCTGCGGGCAATTTGCAATTCAGATGACCCAAGGGAACGCTACAAGACCACCCAGGAGGTGGGCAAAGGAGCTTCTGGCATAGTTTTCATAGCCGCCGATCTGCAGAACGAATCGCAGGTGGCCGTCAAGACCATCGATATGAAGAACCAGTCCTCAAAGGATCTCATACTCACAGAAATCCGTGTGCTTAAGGACTTCAACCACAAGAATCTGGTGAACTTCCTGGATGCCTATCTCCTGGAGCCCGAGGACCAACTGTGGGTAGTCATGGAGTACATGGATGGCGGCCCACTGACTGACGTCGTTACCGAGACTGTGATGAAGGAGCGCCAGATTGCTTGCGTCTGCCGCGAGACGCTCTACGCTATTAGTTTTCTGCACGCTAAGGGCATTATCCACCGGGACATCAAGTCAGACAACGTGCTGCTGGGCATGGATGGCAGTGTTAAGGTGACGGACTTTGGGTTCTGCGCCAACATCGAGGGCGATGAGAAGCGCCAGACAATGGTGGGAACGCCGTACTGGATGGCACCCGAAGTGGTCACGCGCAAGAAGTACGGCAAGAAGGTGGACATTTGGTCTATCGGCATCATGGCCATCGAGATGATCGAGGGCCAGCCACCCTACCTATACGAGACTCCGCTCCGCGCCCTCTACCTGATCGCCGCCAACGGTCGGCCGGACATAAAGAGCTGGGATAAGCTGAGTCCCAATCTCCAAGACTTTCTCGATCGCTGCCTCCAGGTGGAGGTGGACCGAAGGGCCACCGCCGACGAGTTGCTCAGCCATCCGTTCCTCAACGACTGCAGCGAGGTCAAGGCCCTCGTGCCCAACATCAAGGCGGCCAAGAAGGTGCTCCGACGCAACGTATAGTTGCTATGCAATCACCGGACGGCCAGGCTGCTCTACGCGTGATCGGAAGCGGAATCGGGATCGGGTTCGGGATCTGCCCCGTGTGTATAATGAGTTTTCAATGTAAATTTGTTTTGTGTGGACGAAACCGGAACTGGAACTGGAATAGAATGCTGACCGTAGTCTTTGTAGTGTGTACAACCGTAGAAATGGCGAGAGCAGGACTAGGACCCGGCAACTCCCCTTCGAAAACAGGTAAGTCCCAGGTAGCCCATCTGGCCGAGCTCATTATTCAAGCGAAACGATATCCATTTCAACGGAAACCTTTTCGCAATCGCACATGTGGAAACAGAGGCTGTCGGTTTATTGGCCGATGGGTTAGTTTCTCTTCGCTGTCTAAATTTTGTCAAAGACCTAGACCCAAAACAGCGATAGTTGGCTATCTTGAGACTTTTAATCAGTAACTGGCTTCGGTTCGAACAACAGATTAAATTCGATCAAGGTTGCGAAGTGCACGAGGCTTTTGTCTCTGATTAGTTTTCTTTCTTTTATACCTGGGAAAGGGAATCTTTAACGCGGTCAATTGCTTGCAACGCCCTATAGAGCAAATGTGTTATGGTGCCGAGACAGCTTAATATAATTTAGAAAGTCATCCATCAGAGAAATGGACTGGGACCAGTGGTTGGATTTAATCCAAAAATGATTCACTTCTATGAACAGTTATACTTAAAACTCATGTTTTATTCAACAAATATTTAATTTTCTTTGTTTCATATGATTCAAACATGACTTGAAAAAACAGATCATTATTTGATAACTAAATGCTTTATTATGAAAGACACATTTCTTCACATTAAAAGAATTCTTTCGATAGATATAAATTTGGCATTTCCATAAAGATCTTTCCCCTTATAATCAAGTTTGGGATTTTCCTACATGAGAGCACACACCGTTACTTGGCTAGCGCTGCAATTGTTTATGTCTCATTCGTTTGGACACCTATTACGTATGCTACGTACAGGGTTTTTGCACAAACCATCCCATTGAAAACCGACAATGGACAAAAAAGCAGCAAGAAAAAGAAAGAAGCCGCTCCGGCAGTAACAACAAACAACAACTGAGTACGCAATTTAACACGCTCGTTCGCATTTCCTGTTTGGAATATCGCTTTGTCTGGCCAAAAAATATTCATACATCATAATAAAGAAAACTTTAATTCAGTCACACAGACAGCGAAAACACCTACGCGCAGCGAAATGCATTTGTATTGGCCTTATCAGGCGCGTACAACATGCTGTATAAGTGCTATTGTAATTCCCCCCAAACTGTAGAGAAACCGGAGCGGAATTTATCAAATTCTTGGAACAATTTTCGTCCATTTCCAATGTGATAAGCAAAGCTAAAAAATAGATCGTGAAAGTTCTACGAGAGAGAGTGAGAGAGTTTTAGAGAGGGGGCGGCGAGAGAGCGAAAGTGGAGTCAAAGTCAAACTGAGTGTGTGTAACACAAAGAATGAGAGTGTGTATAATTGATTCTGATGGCGGTTCTCCGGCCTCTTCCTCCCTCTCTCACTCTTCTTTAGTTCTTCTGCATCTTTGGTCGCCCTCCCACTTACTCAACTTAATTGCTTCTGTGGCAGGAGCAAGCGAGAGGGGGGATGGCGACGTCGCGACTCGGCTGCGCTATTTTTACTCTCTCCCACTCCCACTTTGGCTTGTCTCTTTCCCTGCATTGTGATGCACTGGCTCTGCATTTTCCAGGGACGGATCTGGAGGCTGATTTTTCAGTGGGTTTTAATATTTTAATGTGGTGACAACTGATGGTATAATTAAAAGATACTTTCATAAGCTAAGTTTAATTACCAAAACATTAGGGGAATATTCCTTGCAAAGCACATCTGGATCCGCCCCTGTTTTCTTCTCCAACTTCTACCGGATCTCTAGGCTCTTTATTTGTTTATATTACTGGCGCATACTTTTGCTTTCCGTTTTGCGGGAGAGTGAGGGAGAGATAGCGATGGTTCTTCTCACTTGCGGATATTGAAATCTTGAATTCTGCAAGTACTGGAAGCAGGGAGAAAGGAGGGATACGCTCAGGAATTTCGCAAAAACTGAAACATTTTCTTCGTTTTCCATTCTGGCTTCTGGGCGTGGAACCTCGATCTTGGGGCAAAGTACAGCTGGCTACACTGAAAAAATACTAGCTTAACCTTTGAATAATCCCTAATAAAAATACTTTTGAGAATCTGCAAAACATGCTAAGTTCCTACATCAAAAACTCATTATTGTACGTTAGCGTTGAAAGTATGTTCCACTGTTATCTATTCCACATTTAAAAACAAACTAATGGTTTTTCTCTGTGCATCCAGTTGTGCGTTAGTGAGTGAAAGGGCCTCGTGAATCCCCAGAGTCGTTTGAAAATGGTCTAGCGACGCCCCAAGACCCAGAAATAATGACTAAACCACTCACATATAGTTCGATTTGGAATGGCGCCGTCGAATGATAATTTCACCTTGCTCGAAAGGTTTTTCGGCTGTTTGCCTGCGTGTGTGAGTGAGTGTTTTTTCGTTTACTGAACTGAACCACACACACAAGTTGTTGTTTGGTAGCTATGCGGAATTTTAGATGATTCATTCATTACTTTGCGCCAGCGACTTATTTTTCCCATCGCCCGCTGGGGGGGGGGGGGGGGGGGATGATTTAGTAAACGACCGCTCCTCCCCCCGCGCTGATCACGCAAACCAACAATGCAAAAACTGTGTATTATAATGAATCCTATCCGAATCCACTGGCTTTAGTAGCATTTGCCAACGAATGTTTTGTCAGAGTCTCCAATGCCTGCGACATACTCATCCACTCACACACACGTACTCGGTGCAAGTACACTCGCAATAAAATTATATATATTTTTGCGGAGCCACTCAGTGGATTGCAATGTAATGTTCGCAGGCATTGGTACACGATCCACACGTGAACTTCTTTCGACCCTCTTTGCATCTGGAACACGCTCTTTTTAGCTCGACAAGACAACTGTAGGATGCACAGCAAGAAATTGTTGTATCAGCATTAGATATGGTTACTGAAAACTAATATTTATTTTCTAATACCTAAAATGTATTGTTGAGCTGGGCACTAAGATTTTCTCATCTCTGATTTCGTTAAAGGAAAATTGTGGGGAAAACTGAAAAAGCTCGTCAGTCCGCGTTTCATTGAAATCGAAGCGTGACTTTGGAGCGGGTGCCGCTTCACATGCTGATAAATATAACCAATTATTGTGCTGATAATTGACGTGCTCCGCTCTCCCATGGCATAACAATAGTTCTTTTCAGCAACAGAGATATCTGGGCGGGGGAGGCGGTCGAACAAAACGGGCGAATGACGCCAAAAGATTATGCAGATGCCCCCCAAAATAACACATCCAAAGGGGCGCCATAAAATGGGATTGATAATGCATTATTATTAATAATATGCAGTTCACCTGGCCTCGACCCCCCCTTACCCAAGGTCCTTTCACCTGTCGTGAGTGTAGCGATCTATTTTTAACGACTTCTTTGGCCAGCTATCAGCTGGTTGTATCAAATGCGGTGATAAGGAGCCCGCCGATAACGAAAAAGTGGTTTGATTAGCTCATTTGACTTACGCTTCCCGAACAAATTGTGTGTTCGACCTCATATTAAAAACTTGGCATTTAACCATGAGCTTGCTAGCATTAACTATTATAAATGCAAATTAATGACGTTACATGAAATAATTATGTGGGATGTATATTTATATAATCCCAACTGCAAGAACCACTTTAATGTGTTAAATTAACATGCTTTGTATTCGTGGCACATTTTAGTGCAAGCATCGAAATCTATAATTTTCAAGTCCATTTATATATTTCAGTGCACATAATTGTACATTCTTGGGTGATGACAATTCAGGGTGATGACAATTATTAGAGGTCGATGTGTTAATTATTCGCCATCCCGTTCCCTGTTTGCCCCTTTGCTCTTCTGCAATGCAGTAAACCGAGCTGAATACCTAACAACAATAAGTAATCATAGGATTGTATCTCTTATCTTGCAGCACCAGTCAGCGAAGGCGGATGAGCAGAGACCGGGAAACTCGTAGGAAACCGTCGCCAAACCGTGGATCCATATCGCATAGCTCGAGCAGTTCATCGATGGCAGGGGGGCGGGGTTATCGTTTAGATTAGATTGTCCTATGGCAAATTAGCTTACTTCAACAACGCACACAAACACGCACATATGATATACATAGATACTGTATTATTAAATGTAGGGACATAAGTTTGATTACTCTTTATATACCCGTATATATACATAATTGTGATTTAAGCGATTTTATCAAATCAGCATTATGCGACTCTTTATAAAATTCGTCGTAGTCAGTAAGTGCAAACGAACCCTAACAGAGAACATGCAATACTTGTTGTAAATTACCAAAAAACAAAAAAAAAAACGAAGGCGATAAATATAGCAAGTCGAAATGAGTGTAACAAGTGCCATTAGGACTAGAGCTAGCAGCAGCAAGCGACACACCAGTAACAGCAAGATTATCTCCACAATTTATGCATTTTCCATAGAATACAGATATCAATGCAACAGATAACTAATTAGAGACAGCTAGCCAGAGCTTGTATGTATATTAGCTGATATTCGCAGTGTGGACGGGATTGAGGGATAAATGTTTGATATTCCATTTTAATTAGTACAAACGTAAGACTAACCAAGCGCCACAAAAGAACAGATTAAAGTAGACTCCCTTGTTCCTTTCCTGGAGATATTTGCCATACGCACAAAGAAAATTGTAATTCTATACAGGCCCCTATCACAATAGAGATGTTATTTAACGCCGTAATGTGTGTGTCAAAGCTAAAGTGAAATATTGAAACGAAGAATGTCCCTAGAGGGACTATATACATAGATCATATAGAAGTGGTATACGTACACTAAACCTAGTCCCAACGGGAATCATAAGCAATGCCAATTGCCGAAGAGAATATATTGAAGAAGAACATGGTTTTAACTAACTATTTTTCCATTATCCTCTCAGTTCGATATTTTATGCTATTTCCCACCACCACAAGATCTATTCGAAAAGTATATCTGTGGCTAGTCGCCAGATATACTTTACTAAATCACAACGAAGGCGAATGAAAACAGGAGTGCATTCAAGGATCTTCCGCCAGCCGGTGTTAGCTTTCTTTATCTGTTATATATACACTTACCGATAGGGATTATATTTTACTTGCAATTTTGATATTAATAGGGAAAATGGATTGCTGCTGCTGCAGATCGGTTCATAGTTAAATTTTATATACGAAATGATATCCCAATATTTGGCCTACAATTATGCATTCATAATTTTTAAAGAGCTTAATTATTAATCGAAAATATACTTGATTTTCTTAGTTTAGCTTAAATGAGTATTAGGCAAGGCAACGAACGGATAGTATTTAGGGGCAGTAGAAACGGGGTTAGATGGCCTTTTTGGAAACCGAAACATACCCGACATTACATATTCGCAAACGCATTTAAGACGAACGCAAAACTTGCAATTAAAAACGTAAATGTAAAATGGAACTTAAGTCTTGAAACCAAACAAAGAACAACAAAAAGTAGCATAATTTTTTATAAGCAACTTTTATTGCAAATGTAAAGGGACGAATAGGAGAAAGAAGAAGCTGACATCAATTTTGATCGATTCGTAATTATATTAGTATACACTAAAAGAATTGGCTCTATTTCAATTAAACTTAAACGTAGATAAAATACAAAATGCATATTATTGTGCAAGGTCAACACGACTTGCCAAAATAAACGTAAACAGTATAATAAATAAAAAGATTTAGATATTTAGAGAAGCGGAGAAACAATAACGATACATTAGCGCTTACCAATCGCTTAAATTCAAAGAGCAAACCCCACTATACGTTTTATGTTTTATGTGCGCACGTTTAGTTTGTTTGAAACCTAAGTCGTAATCTATATTCTACCATTATTTAGATTTATTTTGCAATTTACCACTTAAGTCAACCTTATACACAGACCCAAATCCATTTAGTACTCGTAGTCCACATCCACTTCGATCATTGAAGATGGCCCTCACAATTGTATGTATTTAGTTTACCTTGCACTGTAATTTTTATTTTGTGTTGTTAAATATATCGTTATTTACTTATTCGACCAAAGCTTTCTGTTTTATAATTATTTACATTAAGGCTGCAGTCAAAATAATAGCAATTGAATTACAAACATCTGAGTGCAAATACTTGCATATATTAGTTACTCAAATGTGCAGGTGGAAGTGGTTTTTTTGCTTCACTTATTTTCAATTGTTAAAATAAACGATCTTAACCGTACGTAAAAACAACAAACTAAAAATTCTACAAACGACTAATATATTAAGGTATTTATAGGACTTAATTAGTGAAGCTTTTATTTTGACTGCACCTTAGACTTGTACATTACAGCCAAACATCTTCGCGGTATTTGCCCTGCTTCCTCAGTGTATTTAACAGCTGCGAAGCTTCGTCCTCCGTGAGATGCATAGCCTTCTGCAGGCATCGACATAAGCCACTTGCAATGGACCGCGAAATCTTGGCGCCATCGGCACAAATGTACAACACAGTCTCTGACTTCATCAGGAACTCGACCAGATCTTTACAGTCCTCCTCCAACATTTGTTGCACGTAGCTAGGGGACTCGCCTCGCGAGTAACACATCCGTAGGCGCTCGAGCAACGAGGATTCCTGCCAGGCCATTATTTTTTCACGCTTAAGAACCGCTTCTTGGGTCTTGGCACCAATGTAAAGCCAGGATTGTCCGCTTGCCTGTTGGGGCTGCTGTTTTAAAAGCTCTTCCTTGTGGGCTAAGAATCCAAGAAAAGGCGCCAGACCTGTGCCAACAGCAATAAGTATTTGGTTTCTGCCCACATCCCGCTCTGTGTAACGGAATAGGTTGCTTATTCGTGGGTAGATAACCACCTTTTTGATATGCTCTGGGCTGCTTTCCTGTGTAGCCGCCTCCAACATGCTGGTTGTGACTCCAGGTTTGAGGCTGAGCAGCGAGTAGATAACGCGAAGTTCGCGATTACCAGCCTCCAAAGGACTGTTGGCAATGGAGTACGGTCGTGGCAGCAGCCGTGGCAAGTGCTCTGCCAGGAAGGCCAGTGGTGGCCTGCAGTTGACGCACAGTTCAAGAATGTCTATGAAAAGCAGGCCTTGCTCTAAGATCAGCGATTGGTAGTACTCGGTGGCCTGTTTAGAGGATAGACAGGACAGGAAACAACGCTCTTTTTCATCGCTTGTAAAGCCGGCCAGAGCGCTGAGAAGCTGCTTCTGCGGAGCAAAGTTTAGGGACAGGCAGTGGGTAAGGATCTCCCGGGGAGTAGTAGTTGCTGGAATGTGGGCGGGTAGCTTAGCATTCTTATTGGCGCAGTTGAACACCAACTTTAGGTGGCAAGTGGTGTCGGCCTGGTCTAACAGTTCCAGCCGATTGAGCATACTTTCCACTTGTTCGAGTTTATTAGTAGGCAAAATTCCAATGGTGTCCCCAGGCTGGTAGTCGAACGTGGACTGCAGAGTCAGCTCCACCACGCGTTTCGTCTCTGTGGCCTTATCAGCAGCCACGAGCACCTTGCTCTCCTTTATCTCCACTGAACTTGGCTGGAAATCAGTGCGGGCGAATGGGAACTTCAAAATATCGCCGCATTTAAGTTGGCCGCAGGTTTCAGTGTGTCTCTACAAAGATAAGCTTGAATAGGCTATTCCCACGGTAGCTCCTAACTCACCTGCTCTCCGTCCGTAAAGCACACCTCCAGATTACCGACCAGCGGCTTGGCGGGGATGTATTCACTCAATTTATAAGCTCCTATGTCCATTTTTCCGTATTTACCATACCAGTTCGCATGGCCAGCAGTCAAAGCGTCAAAGCCGTAGTGTTGGAAAGAGTTTATCGGTCCGATGTTATCAAGGGATGCTGTAAAACATTAAATGTTCATTTTAAATTGGTTTCAAACTTTGCCAAATACAACAGGATTATCCTTAAAATATTTGTTTTAAAAATTATATGTGCCTAACAGGTACTTTTTAGCTTGCTGAAGGTACCTAAACAGAAACTGACCTTTCTCAACACTGTACGACATCGGTGCTATCGATAGACAAAATTATCGTTAGCATGTGAAGCTTTATTTGTTGCTGAACAACAAACCGAAACCTTCAGTAAATTCCGTAAGGATCAATTTCCAATAGAATGGCAGGCAACACCAACAGTGACGACGAGTTCCAGGACGCGATCGGGGAGGAGATAACAGAAAAAGAGGCCACCAGCACGCGGCAGAGCGAAAAGGACGTGGATGAGATCGTGGAGAAGCAAAACCAGCTGGCGTTGGATGACGAAGCGGAGCAGGGCGCGGCTGGCGGAGATTCCATCGCGACACCATCTACAGTGGACTCTGAGCTAACCATTGAGGAGTTGCGCGAACGGGAAAAGGATCTCAGCCCAGAGCAGCTGGCAGCTAACAAAGAAAAGTCCGATAAGCTGAAACTTGAGGGCAACGAGTTGTTCAAAAATGACGACGCCGAAGGCGCCGCCAAGTCCTATACAGAAGCTCTAGACATTTGCCCCTCGGCCAGCTCCAAGGAGCGAGCAGTTCTCTACGGAAACAGGGCTGCTGCCAAGATTAAGCTGGAGGCCAACAAAGCGGCCATCGACGACTGCACAAAGGCTTTAGAACTGTGGCCTGAGTATGTGAGGGTGCTTTTAAGGTCAATATTTCAATATCTCCCTTGAAACTTCGTATTCTAAAGTCTAATTATATCTTACAGGCGCGCCAAGCTTTATGAGCAAGACGACAAGCCCGACGAGGCACTGGAGGACTACAAAAAAGTTACTGAGTTCGATCCCGGGCAGCAGGAGGCTTGTGAGGCTCAGATTCGCCTGCCGCCCATTATAAACGAGCGCAACGAGAAGCTCAAAAACGAGATGATGTCCAACTTAAAGGAACTGGGCAACATGATACTAAAACCGTTCGGACTGTCTACACAGAATTTCCAAATGCAACGTGATCCCAGCACGGGATCGTATTCCATAAACTTTAACCAAAAACCTAGCTAGTAAATGCTCTGCAGATGAACAAATAAAGCTGTATTCGTGGATGATGTGTATAATAATAGTCAAGCTGTAGCAAATCGTGACAAATTCAGTTCTCTTACATTTTACACCTCTGTAGAATATGCAAATGTCAATGCATTTCCATAACAAACAGATTACCAAACTGTTTGAGGTGATAACAATTAATTATATTTAATGTAGAATGCATGGTATGATATGCTATTAATATATGCTTGTTCCGCATTTGACTGTTTTGTTCACCAAATATGTTTTTCAAAATTAAAACGGGTTTTTAAGAGGACATTTGCGCGATTTTTAAAAGTCGTGATCTAGTCGCAGTTCTCATGCAATCACAACAAAATAGCCATTTGTCATCTCTGGTACTTCGATACCGATAACCATTAATTTGGGCAGAAGCAACAGCTGACTGTGACACTTGTGTTCCCCGTGAAGAAGAAGAGCAATTTGTTGGAAAAAATCGCCATTCGCAAATTACAAAATTAGATTCGTGCAATCGCAGGCATTAGGTGCCCCCTTATTGTGGGCCAACCCAGTGGCGTGACCGTGGCCGGAAGTGCATGCAAATATCCGAGAGAACAGCGCTCCCGCACTCCCTACCCTGATATGAGAGCAGTCAGGCGGATCGTGGCCAGTTGATTCCATCCTAGTTGCCAGCATGTTCCGGAGTCGCAGCTGGTTCGGCGGACCCTGGGGCGGGCGGCCCAAGAACCGCCTGTCGCTGGAGCACCTGAAGTACCTGTACAGCATTCTGGAGAAGAACACCACAGTGTCGGAAAGTAATCGTGGCCTGCTGGTGGAGTCTCTGCGCTGCATCGCAGAGATCCTGATTTGGGGCGACCAGCATGACTCGCTGGTGTTTGAGTGAGTAAAAAGCATCTCAATGTAATAAACCTTAATATAATTATTTTCAACAGCTTCTTTTTGGAGAAGAATATGCTATCGTATTTCCTGCACATAATGCGACAAAAGAGTGGAGGCTCGAGTTTCGTCTGCGTGCAGCTCCTTCAGACTCTCAACATCCTCTTTGAGAACATACGCAACGAAACGTCCCTGTGTAAGTAGAATTTTCAACAGTTTTTATAATACACTCGACGTAATCATTCCTATAACGTTGCAGATTATCTGTTGAGCAACAACCATGTAAATTCTATCATGGTGCACAAGTTTGACTTCTCCGACGAGGATGTGATGGGCTATTACATACTGTTTCTAAAGACGCTAAGTCTAAAGTTAAACACCCACACAATACACTTCTTTTACAATGAGGTTTGCACTGTCTAAAACACATCTTTATATCCATTCAATGTGACATAATTCCTTTCAGCACACAAATGACTTTCCCTTGTACACAGAGGCTATAAAGTTCTTTAATCATCCCGAGTCAATGGTGAGAATTGCAGTGCGCACCATTTCCTTAAATGTCTACAAGGTTCAAAACCCAAGCATGTTGCGTTTTATTCGAGACAAGTACGACCTTTGCCTTCAGTCCCATGAGCTCCATTAAACTCTTTTCTTCCTAGAACGGCTGCTCCATATTTCAGTAATCTGGTCTGGTTTATCGGCAAACACATTCTGGAACTAGACACTTGTGTTCGCACAGATATAGAGTAAGAGTTATTGTAATATAGTCCCTCCTTTTATATTACTGACTTCTTAATTCATCCGCAGCCATCAATCGAATCAAAAATTGTCCAATTTGGTTGCCGAGCATCTGGATCATTTGCATTATTTGAGCGACATTCTCCTGCTGGAAATCAAGGATCTGAACGCGGTGTTAACCGAGCACTTGCTGCATAAGCTATTCGTGCCTCTGTACATATTCTCACTTACACCAGCTCCGCCCCCGCCCTCACTGGCAGTGGTTACCCAGAATCTAGCTGCTGTGCTTAATCGCAATGTTGACATCGACATACAGGAGATGCACAATCCGCGAGTGAGCTCCATCGTGGCCCTTTTCCTGCTCTCATTGGTCTTCCTGGTGGTTTCGCATGCCCCACTGGTGCACGCTCTGGCCTGGGTTATCCTCAATGGCGACCACAGCGTCTTTAAGGAGGGTGCTGCCGAGATTCTTAATTCATACGTTGAGCACCGCGAAGTGGTTGTGCCTGGCTTCGGAGAGCCCAACGAGAGTCTCGAGCAAGCCTTGGATACCGTCACCGGTCAGTCTAGCTCATCCAGCTATGCCCTCAGCGAGGACAGTGGCGTGGAGTCCTCATCCCCAGCCACCACAGAACTGGATTCTCAAGCGGATGCGGTTGAAGCGGAGCAGATAAAACTGCGCAACATAACTGACGAGGAAAAGCAGCTGCTGCAGAAGTCATCTTCCTCAACGAAGGCTGATTTTGCTGAGATGGCCAAGCCGTTTTTAGACACGGTCCTGCATGCTTTGGACTGTACCGAAAACGATTACCTTGCCCTGCTGTCGCTGTGCCTCATATATGCCATGTCACACAATCGAGGTAAGATTCATGAAGATGTCCCTTAACTTCATTTGACGTTTTTTTGGCTAATGTTGTGTAACTTTCCATTGCTCTGATCACCCCATTTCTGCTTCATTCTAATTGCTTTCTTTGTGTGTAATGAAAATGTCACATTCTGGTACATGTCCCAATCCGTTCAGATGGTATGTAACTCGTCCACCTCCCGTACTAATCAATCGTATGCATCCATCATGGTCTAGTTAACAAATATTTTTGTTTACCTTTCCATATAGGTATCAAGAATGAGTGGTTCGAGCAGGTTCTTGCAAAATCAACCCGTGGCGCCTTCAGTTATAAGACAGCCTTGATTGAGCATCTTTTAAACATCATCACCCAGTCCAGTCAGCCATGTATGTACAACTGGTCGAATTCCGGTTATCATTAGATCTTTAATAATTCCATTTGTATTCCCTACAGCGTCCCGCATTCGTTTGATTACCGTTGAGATTGCTTTGGAGTTACTGGTCACTTTCACCCGTCCCAGCTCTGATGATTCGCGCTGCATTACCGCCGCTCAACAGGATCTGCTCTTCAGCGCCCGCAATCAGTCGATGGTGGTGCTCCGTAACTTCTACAGGTCCGAGGACATCTTCCTAGACCTGTTCGAAGACGAATATAACGAGATGCGAAAGGCGCAACTGAACGTAGAATTTCTGTGTATGGACTCCACCATTCTACTGCCTCCTACGGGAACGCCCCTTACGGGAATCAACTTTACGCGACGACTCCCCTGCGGGGAGGTGGAAAAGGCCCGCCGAGCCATTCGCGTGTACTTCCTGCTGCGTCGCACGTGCCAAAAGTTTTTGAATGAGAAGGAATCACTATTGCCGCTTACAAATGTAGTCAATCTGGTCCAGGTGGAGAACGTACTTGATCTGAGTAAGTATGCCCCTAAGATGATGTATATATTAAGGCTAACCATTATCAATCTAAATAGACAATAGTGACCTAATAGCCTGCACCGTTGTGGCCAAGGACAGCAGCAAGCAAAGACGTTTTCTGGTCATTGACGCGTTGCAGCTAATTCTCGTCGAGCCGGATGCAAAGCTGCTGGGCTGGGGTGTGGCAAAGTTTGTTGGCTTTCTGCAGGACGTAGAGGTGCAGGGCGATAAGGATGACTCGCGCTGCTTGCACATCACCGTGCACCGGGGCGGAGTCACTCACAACCGCACTCCGTTGCTCTCGGCCAAGTTCCTGTTCGACGATCACATCCGTTGCATGGCTGCCAAGCAGAGGTTGACAAAGGGTCGCAGCAAGGCGCGACAAAAGAAGATGTACCAGATTGCGCAGCTCATCGAGATTCCTGGACAGATGGACTCTCCCGTCTACGCTGTTGGTGGCACAATGGTCGCATCCAGTAGCGGCGGAAGTGGTAACAGCAGTGGCAGCAGTTCGCGCAGTAGTCACCACCGTCCCATGTTCTCCACGGCCAATCGAGTGCCGGGATTTGCAGCAGTGCTGCGTGGAAGCAATAGCGCTGGGGTTAGTCGAACCCAGATGGCCCCGAATCGTTCCATCGAAGGGTAAGTTCAAGTCTCGGTGTGTCCTCATGTTCCTCCTTTCCATCCTCATCTGTGCGTCTTCCCGCAGAATTAGAAATGAAAGCGCTGGCCGCTCCCGACGCCGCAGTCCCAGCTCAACTTCGGGCTCGAATCTTAGGGCCGATCACTCAGATCGGGAGCGATCGCCTAGTGTTAGCATGGGCAGCCACAGCTCCTCGCAGTCGCGGGAAAACTCCCAGCCCAGAAGTACTGGAAATCGGTCGCGGGAGAACAGCCCTAGAATGCCCAGGCCGCGGTAACAATGAAATATTTTCGTTAGCTCTGTTGTCTTAGAATGGTTTTTGTTTTAATTGAGATTTGTAAAGTATTGCAGTATTCTAAACTAGTCTTTCTTTTTTTAATTGGATTACGTTCAAAACATCAAAAAGTTCCATTTATCTAGCTGTTTAGATGATTCTCGAAATTTAATGCATATTTTGGCTATTGGCCTGTTAAATTTCATTAAGATACCCTTAACAAAATCTGTGGGATTGACTAAGTTTGCTTGTAATACCACCTTGTATAATTATGTATAGAGATATCGTTTTTCGTATATTTTTATATTTAATTGCGTATTATTTTGACAAATAAACTACGAATAGCATGCATTAAAGCTCTCCATTTTTATCTGTCCTCGTTATGACATTATGTTTTATGCTGAGGTATTTTTTTCGTTCTTGTTAATTATAAAATTAACTAATAACCTAATCGAGTTATAAATAAATGTGTAATATTTTTTCGTTCTAGGTCGGAGGAGATTCCTCTCGAGGATTTCCAGCACTCACGCAACAACAGTCCGCACTCTCGCGGAAATCCCTCGCCTGCCTCCCGCTCACACACACCCATCCGCGTGCTCCACTACGATCAGCTATCCGCACACAGCGGCTCACCACGTGAAGCGTCCCTGGGGGGAACTAACGCCCTTCTAAGCCAGTTAAATGGCCTGGCCCGTGAAGTGCCCCCAACACAGAGCTCCGAGGAGACTTCTTTTATCGGGAGCGACGGAAACGAGGCCACTGGCGGATCGGAGGGCAGGCGACGGGGGGCCATAGAGACGGTCTAAGAGACTAGAAATTTTAGTATTACTTTGGGAGGAGCCTTATGCTTAGATTGTTGCTAAAATTTTGTTATTCCAGTTGATTAATAAGGTGGTACATACTCTAATTCCTTTTCATTTTAAATAAAAACTAACTTGACGAATTTGAGCTCAAGTCTCTCTATATATATTAGTAAAGAAGTACGTTTTTAAATCTTAAATAATGGAAGCCATACGTCATTCTGTTATTCTAACAAAAATTGGTTTTCCTTTTTTGCATTAGGTTCATTTGTATAACAAGGTTTTAATTTCAATTTCACTGAATTGACCATTTTCAAGTAAAATTACAATCTTATTTATTTTATTTAAGATCTTTATTTATCTTATTTAATGATATGTTCTTTGTTTGTTTTATAATAATCTTAAAAGTGACGGTTAATACAGGTTTCAAATTTAAGGAATGCCCCTAATATCGGCCTTTTGTGTGAATGGCAACTGCACTTGGAAATCAGCTGTCGCTTGTTTTTGTTTCGTGACATAACCGCAATTTACTAAAACTTTAAATTTAGAAACTCTTAAATTATTTCATGAAAAGAATAGCAAACTAATATTAAATATGTCCCACAAGTACACGGAGCTGATTAAGCTCGGCACGCAGTATGCTCGCCGGATGAACTACCTCTCAAATCGCATTTTTGGCGAAGTTGCTCGCACCACAAACGAGAAGTCCATGAAGGTGTGTTCCCGTATTCAATTTATTAATTAAAATGTAAACATGTCTTTATTCGGCCTTCAACAGGTGGTTCGCATGTTCTCGGAGGAACCAATTCACAAACGGGACTATGTGGTCAACTGGTATCCGCGGCACGTGGAGACGCACCTGCTGATGAAGAACCTGCGCGACTACGGACTGTTCCGCGATGAGCACCAGGACTTCAAGGAGGAGATGAAGCGTCTGCGCAAGCTGCGCGGCAAGGCGCCTCCCAAGAAGGGCGAGGGCAAGCGGGCCTCTAAGAAGTAGTTCAATAAATATTCTAAAATCCATTTTTATTGAACCAATGCTAGTCTTTTTGGTTGCGAGTCAGCAACTTGGCGCTGCCGGCGAAAACCACCTCGTCGTTCTGCCGTATGTCGTACTCCACGGTGGAAATCTTTCGAGATTGTAGCAGACGTACGGTCACCAGGGTGTCGGTCTCAATGCGACAGGGTTTCAGGAACTTGAAATTCTGCTCTAGGACCACGGTGCCCGGACCTGGGAGCTGGGTACCCATTATACCCGCCACCACCGCGTTGAGCAGGGCTCCGTGGACGCGGCGATCCTCGGTGGGTGTTTCCAGGCTATGGATGTAGTTATGGTCGCCGGTGAACTGGGCAAACTGCTCCAAATCGCGTTGGGAAAACCGCTTAACCACTTGCACCTGCTTCAGTGCTTTGCTGCTCAGCTGTCGGAACGTTTGTGGAAGCATTTTGCAGCTGGACAATCTCGGTGCGTGTTGCGAAATCTTGCAGCAGCAACTGACAAAGTTTAACGATGCGTTCATCGTGGGCCTTGACCCGCCACTCTTGCACCGTCCTTAGCACCGGAGGACTCAGAAGTAAATCCCTATCAGCCAACTCCCCAATTTCCAGTAATTGGTAAAAGAGCGCCAGGCTGTGAAGTACTATTTCCGGGTGATCAGTGCGCACAAAGAGACAGGTTATCACTTTTAGCTGCGCTCTGATAAATTTGGCAGCCGTTTTGTCTGTAAAAAGACTATGATGAACAACAAGATAGATTCTAGAATCAGATTTTTACGTACCCAGGCAAAGATTACACAATGCCGCAATTCCGTGGACTTTTAAAAGCTGATCCTGGGTCTCCAGCGATGCCAGGAATACATCCAGGGCGTCCGCCTCCAGGAGATGCGACCAGTTGATGGGATCGTATGCAAAATTGGCCAAATTAGCAGTCACCTGCTGCTGGGCCTCTAAAAACAAAAATCAAAAATGAATTCACACCGGCAAAAGACGTAAATAAAAACTTTACCGATGTTGGTTGTTGTGTAATACTCATCGACCAGGTGACCGATGTACTCCCGGCGGTCAATGCCCTGGGCAGGCGTCCTACGCTTCAATGTCCTGTGGCTGGAGAACATAAAAAGGATGCGAAACCAAAGCCGCGATTTCAAATCAGTCCCAAAATGCCATTCGCAACGAAAATTATTCCTGTTTTACCATTCACATATAAACGTGCTCAATCACAATAGGGGGCGAAACAATAGCTTTCGGTTTTAAAGGCATAGTTATAAAATTTATTTGTTTCATCTTATTTACATAATTAGCAAGTGGGTCACTGTTCAAAATCACATATGAATTTATTTGAAAACATAATAATTTTATTTCGAAAATATCTGACATAAATATTGTTTAGAAAACTTTAAACATTCATACAAGAAGCGAAAAATACAATATTTCAAAGATTAATTTATTAAAGCAAATTTAGTTCTTTAAAGGTAAACCACCATCCAACGAAAGCTCCTCATTGCGCAGCCTCCTCCTATCCTGAAGCCTTAACTCTCCTTCTTGCTGGGACTGTCCTTTCCCGAGAACTCTGTGTCATTGGAATTGCTGAAGTGGCTCCTGGCAGCTGCAACGGACTTTGGTGGGACGTTAAACAGTGGGTGGGTGGGCAGTAGCTCGTTAATGGTGTCGCCCAGGACCTGGGGGCTATTGGCGCACTCCGAGTGCTGGGCAATGGAAACGCCACTGAGGGTATAGCAGGTGTGGTAGAGATCCTGCGGTCTGAAAAAATGGGTTTCACATCAAAAAACATCACAAAGTTGGTGTTAATCCCTTACTTTCCGGGTTTGTCGATAAGCCCGCCGTTCTGCTTTTGGCAGCAGAGCAGGATATACTCCTGCAGGGCCTCAACATCGAAAAGGGTGTGCTCCATTTGCTTGTCGACGCCGGATAGCGTAGCCTGCGTAATGGGAATGGTGGCGCCTACCCAGAAGGAGTAGCAGCCATCAACCAGTTTGTTGGTCCTCCCTTGGAAGCCGCCTTCGTAGCGCATCTGACGGCGCAGTGTCCACTTGAGCAGAGCCTGCCTGTCACACTTATCAGCCTCGTTGAGCAGCGCCAAGCCAGCGATTCCGCAGAAGGTGTATCCACCATGGGCCTCTAGACCAGGGGCTCCGCCAAATCCTCCCTCGTATGTCTGACACTGTGCTATCCAGTCTCCAGTGCCGGCAAACAGCTCCTTGATCACTGGCTCGGGAAGATTTAGCAGTTTTGCGCAGGAGATGGCGCAGTAGGCGCCACGCACATCCGTCTCACCATCCACGTGGAGCCGGAAGGAACCGTCCGCGTCACGCACACTAAACAGGAACTGGACCAAAGTCGGTCGGTCGATGGCACGGTACGCCTGCTCGCTTCCGATGATGCACAGACTGTTCACTGCTGCATAGGTGGGCGCCAGATGGGCATACTGTCCAGGTCCTCCTCCAAAACCCCCAGTCGGCGTACGGCATCTATGAAAGAGTGACTGGAGCATTAGGGATGCCTATTAGAGAAATATCCCCCAAAGACGCACTTGCTTAGAAACTGGACCACGTGGTCTAATGTCTGGTCGTCGAAGTTAAAGCTAAGTAGCTGGGCCGCCTGCAGGATCCAGTAAACGCACCACGCACGACTGCTGTCCAGGCATTCGTAATTGGAGGGCAGCCGCCTTAGCATCGCGTCCAGGTAGTACTGGTGCTCCAGCCGGAAGATCTGGGTGAGGCGCGGGTTGGTGAACATTATCTGCTCGAAGCGGTCGAAGCATTTCTCCACCGAGCTCTCCGTCTTTTGCTGCAAGTATTCATCGGTTCTTATCTTTTCCTGGCCGACATTCGGGGCTTACTCACCTGCTCGCGGGATGTGGTGGTGGACACCTTCTCGTCGTCGAAGATGTATCTCTTCAGGCGCTGGAAGTTGCGGAACAGCAGCTCCTCCTCGGTTCCCATTTTTACTCCAAGCCGGTTAAATTAAATTAAATAAACTAAAAAGATTTGCCGAGGAATTATAAGTGAATGGTTTTTGTTTGTGTGATGAAAGTTCGACTTGCAACACTGCTTTTTATTTGATAAGGGTATTCCCTACACAAAAACTCGATTTGTTTTCTTTTGACTAGATATTACATTTTTTTTTTTACTTTATTGTGTAACATTTTAACAATGCATTAATATTCAATTAAATTTTTTATAAAAAGACCATAAATTCACATTTAAAGTTCTTAAATCACGGTTATCGATGTGACATCAAACTTTCTGTGGTCACGAGATTAAAGGCGGTGGATTGAGAACTGGAGTCTAACATAAAAGTCTCGGGTGCATCGTCACTAGTCCAAAAGCCATACAGTTCCATGAATCCATAGACAAATAGGCACACTATAAAATAGGCCGTCAGAGTGGCGAAAACCTGAAACACAATTAGCAATAAGATCTGCAATAATTGTATAATATCAATTTACATTGTTCGTGCACCGACATCACAAACTCACGAAAAAGCTTCCTCTGAGAATCAGGAACAACCAGCCCCTCCAATCCAGCTTGCCGATCCACGTGATGAGGGGTTCCGATCCCGATGAGACATTTTGTGGACTGGGATCACCTATGGCACCGATTTTTCCGTCTTCGCCCCAGTTATCGCTCCTTAAAGGAAGATACCAGTCGTAATAGAGCTGTGTTAGCATGGGCACCTCAAATGGCGACTTTTTCTTGATTTTCTTCTCGATTGTGGGTTCAACTACGAGCGGCTGTGGCTGACCATCCTGCAAGTGCTGAAAGCAGTCGTTAAAATCGGCCAGGGTTAGCTTACGCGAATTGTCGCAATCATCTGACTTCTCATGCTTGGAATGGACAAAGTGCCTTGTTGGTCTGGTTAGTTTCCTGTTATTTTTCTTGTAAGGAAGAGCCTTGTTGGCTTTTTGCTCATGCAGCTAAAACGTGAATTAAGAAAGTATAGTAAGATTAGTTTGGAATGATATACTTTAGTATATGAAAATAAAAGATTCATAGTAATGGAAAATATAATAGAAAAAATAATACTGGCACACTCAAATCGTGTTCCAATAGGCCCCGGCGAGATTCGAACTCACGATCTCCTGTTTACTAGACAGGCGCTTTAACCAACTAAGCCACGGCGCCATGTCCACGCATGTGGCAAGACTTTAGTTTAGTGCTGTCTCAACAACAAAATGTGCACACGCACGCACTGCTTAACCGCATTGTTGCGATGCAAGCAGTGCACGAGTTTCAAGCCAAATACGTAAGATGGCGCCAGTAAGAATGCGTGGATATGGAAACGCACGCAGATTTACAATGTTTCAGAAAAGGTAAAAAGAAAGTTATTGGCATTAAGAATATTTACCGATGGTGGCCCTCGCAAATCCAAAAAATTTAAGTCGAACTTCCCTTGCTTAATGAGGTCCAGCTCCTCCTCGGAGACGAAATTGCCAGGATCGACGCGCTCGTTGCTGAAGATGTCGTAGTACTCGCCTGGACCCGAGCAATCAGTCACCGGTTCGCACTGTTCCGTTTCCATGTTGAAATAGCTCCGTTTCCCAAAGTATCGCTCCTCGCAGTTCAGCGGTGTGCAGTTGCGCAGGTAATCCTTGTCCCAGTTGCGGCAGTCCTTGTAATCCTTCCGCCGGCGCAGCTTGTTGCTCTGCGGATCCAGGGTCTCGAAGCGGGTGTCGAAGTGCAGCACCTGCCTTGCGGTTGCCACTGCATCCGTAGCGTGGGCACTCGTGGCTGAGATCAGAATGGGGCAGCTGCCCACTCGATTGTACAGAGACTGTGAGCAAATGTGGAATGTGCAATATCATATGCCATTATGTCAATATGCAAGTGTAAATCTATAAGAATCAATGAACTTTGTACCTACCACAGTGGGCCAGACCAGGGAGACAGTTTCACTCTTGCCCGGTTCGACGGAACCGAAATCCCCGCCATAGATCCTTCCCATCCCGTGCACCTGCTCCCCATGGGTCGTGTTCACAGTGCATTCCCCATTCGAGACTACATTGAAGTCCAGCGTCTCCCTTTTGTCACTCCTGATGCGATTGGTGACGGTCAGATCTGTTGGAATCTGATTCCCAATCGGATGATCATAGCGAATCGCAATTGCAACTTACCGAAGATCAAGCCAATGTCCTTGTCGCGAGGCACGCGCACTATGAACTTTGTGGCACACAGGCTGCCTTCGGTGCGGCGTCTGAAGAGCAGAACGAAGCAAACCAGCAGGTACTGTAACATTTTGTGACTGAATTTGCCTGGTTACTAAAATAACAGAGTATTTTTTTACATTGAATAATATTCATAACGACCTATCTAACCATATGTGCATATACTGATTCATATGATTGATATTCTTGAGCCATTAGATGAGCCAAAAGATGTGTGTGTGAGCTTTGCCAAGTCTTTTTAGAATTACGAGCCTTCACAATTTTTTCTGACATCCTGATCAATTTTGTGGCCAGATCCTGGATAAGTTGATAGTCCCCATATAAAATTCCTCGAATACTCCAACCCTTTGAGTGCCCTTCTCCACTCGCTTTTGCGCGAGGGGCTCGTCACGATGTGGATCCTTAATGGGTTGTTGTTTAATTAAGTGTAATTTTAGTGCCAGGCAACCCTAACACCGGCTCCTTTCCATATCCTGGCTTACACTTTGCTCGTCCTGGGCACACGTAGTCGCTGTATCCGCAGCCACGTTTACTGCATCCATTGCAATTTATGTTTTAATCATCAAACGCGACCCAATTAATCAACGTTGCTGGCCTTAATTTATGCGGCGGAACAATGTTTTGAAGTAACCCAACGCGACATCGCACGACAGGTGACATTTGGCGGCGATAGGGAAACCTGAGTGCAATGCATATTCATAGCGAGCCGCTCGTAATTTATGCCGAAACTCAAAACTAATTTGACAGGAAATAATTAATTTGGCATCGAAAGAGTCCAAAATAAAAGTGCTGCCAGCCGGTGCCAATTAAAATTATTTCGCTTTCATTACCCAATGGAGCAGCCGTAATAAAAGTCTTACCCAAAGCCCAAAGCCCGAAAAAAGAAACCCCCAGCCTCTGTCCAATCCCGGAGACAAAGACAGCGAGGAAAAGGCAAAAACTAAGCAAACCAAAAAAAAGTTTAAATAATGAAATCACTTCGCACCATCTCGAAATTGCTCATTAACATTTTGTGTTTGCGATATCAACTTGTGAAAATCACAGGGCCCAGCAGACTCTCCGCTGTGGCTGGGCTGGAGTGGAGTCCGGACTCCAGGCCATACTCCCAACCGAACTCCAAAAGACCAGGCAGACCAAATGCAGACCCAGACTCCGAGGCAGCAGCAGCTACTTGGCTTTTATTTATTATGCCATGTTGTTGTTGTCGCCGTTGAGAGGTGTTGCAGTTGCTGTTTTCTCCTCTTTTTTCTTTTTTGTGAAGCTGACTCTTATTAGTTGGGTCAGTCCGTCTTACTTTTTTTTTTTGTTTTTTTCTGTGTGGAGGAGGTGTGAAATCGGTTGCAATCCCCTCTTGACCATCCCCTTCAACTAGATGGCCGGCTGGCTTCCTCCGCGGGTCGTGATTTGTCTGCAAAAGACACAAACAACTCCTCGGACCTCAACAATTTTTCTAAAGGTCGTTTGCTTTACCTTTGCATTTGCCTTTACTCAATGAAATTCGCTCAGCATCCCGAAACACGGGGAAAAATTTAGTATTGTATATCATGAAGCTCAAAACAAGAGATTGTCTATCAAAAACCTATAAATATTGCCTTAATACAAAGGTAAAATTTGTAACTAAAAACGAAATAATAACTATTCAATAAATAACTTTAGAAAAGGTGTCAATACTATACTTTCGATAATGTTTTATATTCTTTTCAGAAAATGTAATAATATCATATTTTATAAAAATCTAGTATTTAATTATATAAATATAATATATAAATTGTTTTGTTTTATATTTAAAATTTAATTTGATTTATATGTTTCATGATTTGTTATATTTTCCTTAACGCCCTCCAACGTGGCGTATACTTGTTTTCGGCATTGACCACCTCTTTTCTTCGGGTGCAGTGCATCACACACATCCCAGCAGCCAGGAGAACTGCAGTCAAAGTCAGGAGATAAGACGACTGGCTAACTGACTGGCTGACTGGGTGTATTTCAGTAGCCATTCGATTTATGTTAAATAAGCTGAACGCGAGCTCTGTTTGTTGTAAAATACCAATTGCCAGGCTCATCCGCACGGAGCAACAGAGACGGATGGACCTGAAATGCTGGACTTGAGGTGGGAGTGAGATTCCTCTGTGATTCACGTTTCTGCATCATTTTATTTCTTTTCGATTTTTTTCTTCATTCCATGTGTCGTTGTTTTGTGGCTGATAGTGCCTGTGTTGTTGTCGTCGGACTGCATCAGATTTCTTAATTTAATTGGCTTTATGCAAGAGGTTCTCATTTTCTGGTCGGGGGAGAACTTTATAGACAAACTGTCTGCAGGTCCTGTTCCTGCTGCTTCTCCGGCTCCTCCTGCAGGCCATCTCCAATCTGCGAGGCTGAGAGAATCGTGGGAATCGTCTATCTGGGCGCGTGTGGACTCGCTGCAAATGCAAAACAGCTTAACCCAATTTTTTTGTTTCTACGCCTTAGTGCAAAAATAAAAAGAAAAAAAAAACGAAAAATCAATAAGAAACAAAAGAAAATGCTGCACGTAATTGTAAGTTATGAGCAACAGCCGCCGCAGTCAAAACAAGAAAAACAACGGCCACAATAAAATGGAAATCGTTGAGGTTTTCCATCATCGCGTGCAGGTTGGCAGCGTTTTAAGAACAATTGCAGCGCATTTAAGCATAAATGCTAGCGAAAAATCCGCGCTCTCACACTCAGAGAAATATCTCCTGGAGTTTGCGGCTAAAACCATTTGGGAATTACAAGGGAAAGGTTGTTTAAACGATAACCCAAAAGGCTTATACGTTTTACTATAAATGTTGCAATTTGCATTCTGAACGCTAGTTAGTTGAAAAAGCGTTATAAGATGGTTATTTCCATAATTTTAACATTAGTAAGCTGATTTTAAATTTTTAGTGTGCTGTGCATGCAATTGTATTAGTACGTATTGGTATAGGCGACTGAGAGGGTGTGCGGCACTTAATCATCAGCGTGAAATGCAGAAAATGAAATGGCCAAGTTGAGGCCAACTGTGCACTTGGCTCTTCTTTCCTCGCTCACGAGGAGTGTACATATATAATTAAGCCATAAATTCTGTTTTTATGATTTTCCACAAAGTTATGAATTTATGGCAGCCCACAAAGCACTCAAAGCCAGACACACACACACACAGTCACAATAATTTGCGGCAAAAACGGAAGTGAATTTAAATGCGCGCGCATGCGAAATGGAAGCGAATCCCCACCCCCTCCGCCCTCTCGCACAAAACCAGAAAGAAAATGAAAAACCGACTTGAGTTTCCAGAAGAGAAGACCAATCGCGTAGAGTTGGCCCGGCCATGTTTGGCCCGTAAATGTGTCTAGCACTTTGTGCAGACCTCGTAAATTTAACGCTTTCAAGTTTTATTTCTTTCACTTTTTTCGCCCGGTCTCGCTGCTCATTTCGCTGATGAATGTTGGCCGTGGGGCGCAATAAAATTTAAATATTTATCGTACTCTATATTTTGTTGCCATGCAAATTTGGCCGAGGCCCTACATTTTTTATATGGAGCAAGCAGCTCGTAGGGTGTCCATTTTAGATGGCATTTCGGCTACAAAAAAGTACACCGAATTTGCGGCATTAATTGCATAAAATTGCGCCCTGTCGCTGGATAAGAGTCCCTTTACAAAGAGCCACTGCTCACTGGGTCAATTAGCATAATCGCTTTTGAAATTGCAACCCGAACTCAAGTTGCAACAACTTGGGGCAACAACTTGGTCGACGCGTATCTTCAAGTGGCTGGCTAATCGCCCTCGATGCCATCGATCGTCGGGGTTGTCAAAATCGCCAGTACTCGAGAGCCGCTGGAGTCGGGTGGAAAATGAATACTATAATTAGCGTAATTACGCGAAATGCTCATAACTGCCCGTGTCATGGCTGCTTCCTAATGCGAAAATAACGTTATTAATTTCGAGCCAAGTGGGCAGGCACTTTGCCGCAAGGGCCACTTGATCTAGGCAGCGTTACCGAGTTTAAAAAGCCACCCCTGGGTTGAAATTAACTACATATTACATTGCAATTATAAAAACACTCGAAATACTCTATTTCGATGGGGGAAACTGAAAGGTAGGTCATATTTTATAGGTATGAACATGATCAAGAGTTACATCCAAATAAACTTTCATAATGGAGTTTCTACTCAGAATATGGATGGATCCCACCATATCTTTTTTTTAAATAATAAACTTTAGGATTTAGATGTTAAATAGTTTTACCTTTTTAAATCAGGGATTGCATGGTATATATATGAACAATGGTAAAGATTATAATCACGATTAAAATAGCCATATTATTTTATACCCACTTTCAAAAGAGTATTGGCTAGTCTTCTCAAGGCAAGTGCTTGCTCGCATTATCCTTCGAAAGTATCCTTTTCATGCGAACCATGGACAGGAATATTCAAAATGACTTGTCACTAGCGCGGCATGCGCTAAATGGGCAGGTGCAATTGAGTCCGGCGACTGGGAGACGCGGCCCTTTCGTCGAGCGATGTTCTTGTTTTCATAAAATTGCAATATTAATGCGGAAAATCTTTGGGGCAGGGGCACGGAGCGAGGAGCACAGGGACAAGGTGTGCAGCAGGCCATCATTTGGTGCAACCCGGCGTCTTTTTGTGCCTCGAAAGCCGCTCCACATGCTTGACATTGATGCAATTTCGATTGCCGGCAGCTGACTGCAAGTAATCCCCCTTCTGGCCGACATATCCGCACTTAGTCGCAGCAATTAAACGAGATTAAATCGCCGGTGCAAAGCTGCTCCAAGTGGAAATATGTGCCCACGTCCATGTCCATATTCATGCCCAACGCGAGGCGCAATTATATTTGAAAATGCAATAAAATATGGCTGGAGGAGCTGCAACAAAGCGCAGCTTGATTTGCATAAATATTTTTTGTTGCACAGAACTCACTCGAAATGCGGCCAGAAGATGGA
Organism: Drosophila mauritiana; assembly: GCF_004382145.1. Classification (NCBI taxonomy): domain Eukaryota; kingdom Metazoa; phylum Arthropoda; class Insecta; order Diptera; family Drosophilidae; genus Drosophila; species Drosophila mauritiana. Next base: position 10,567,361 of record NC_046670.1, read on the forward strand.
GAACTGTGGGGCATAAATTATACTCATGGTGGGGCAGCGAGTTTACGGGAAAGAGTGCTTATCTCGGAAGGAAATTAGCTGATAATATGCAAAACACGCCGCCAAATTGCAGCCTGAGCCAAATTTCAAATTGTTACCCTGCGCAAATAAACACGAGCATGCTTATGAGCAGTGGAGCCCATTTAAAACCCATTTCGTTCTGAAATGCAACCACTAATTCGTTCTATATAGATGCATTTCTTGGCTAGTTCTATGCAATTAATTCCGTTTTCAGTTTTTCATTTAAAAATTAATCGTTACCTTTCATAGGCAGTTTTTACTGTACTTGCCCCAAATATCCTTACGTCTTTGAATAAATATTCTCGAACTCGTACAAGCAAATGAAATTTTGATTCGCTGTGGTTTTACGACGATATAAAGTAAAAGTAAAAAGGTGCAAGAAAAACATATGGAGGTGTGCATAAATTCCGATGAATTTGAGATCAGCATTAGTAATTTTATTTCTCCGTGCTTGACTGATGTTGTAAACTCACGTAATTCATGTAAATCAACCTTAAAGAAAGTCCAAAACATTCAAGACAACTTCGTTCTTTGATTAGTTCTTTAAAAAGCACCGAATAAATACATTTCCTATATACTTATGCATATAAGTAATAAGTTATTGTATCTAAATATAGATGATAATATATTTAAATTAGATTCGCCCTTACCAACATTTTGAAATCGTGTCAAGGCAATTTTTTAAGTGGAAGTTGGAAGTATTTATTTTCGTTGTTGTATCACCTGTTATCACTAAGATTGTTGAAGTTAGGAAGTATCTATAGACAAAATTTAATTATTTTAAGTGGAAATCATAAATAGTGCTCTACTTTTTAAGACATGGAACCTCATAAAGTACTTCTGAAAAATGCATGGTATATGGGCGCCGTGGCTTAGTTGGTTAAAGCGCCTGTCTAGTAAACAGGAGATCGTGAGTTCGAATCTCGCCGGGGCCTATCACAATTCGGTGATTGCAATATTTTTTATTTCCATACTTCCATTATTAAATATTTATAATTTAGATGACAATATATAATAATTCTACAGACCATTCCTTATAAAAAAACTATCTATTAGTAATCTTTGGTTGTTAGATAAGTTCTAGCCTGACCTCGAAGTTTATACACTGTACTACATTGTATTCATTCTTGTTTAGTATAATCTACAACATTTTTCCATTGCAACCTATTGTGACCATTTAAGCGCCTACAAATTGTCTCATTTAAACATTGAAACGCTTCTGATTTCACAATTGCAACGTCAATGGCAATTTGCTGTGTTGTCAGCTTGTGGAATTGAGATTCTAATGAGTTGATTGAAGGCTGTACGAGCAGATTGCAGTGGGGCGGAGGCCTACGTCTGGATCTCCCAGGCTATTTGATTAGTAGACCCCAACTGACCAGAATCCACTCCGGCGCAATGTGAAATGCAACTGAAAACGGCAAACAGAAAACGGCAGCGGCGGCAAATGTCCATCAAATGTCACGATCTGCTGCCTGTGCAGATCAATCGTTCGATCGATCGATGGATCGATTGCTCTGGGTAGGATAATTACCCGGATCACGCAACAGGAGTGGAGTGGTGGTGCTGCTGCAATTGCAATCGTCTAGCCTAGAAGCGTTGGGTGACCTTGCAACCGCATTTCCCACACCGCCTGGGAATTATGACTGAAAATGAAATTGGCCACTTGGCCAGCTGTTTGTCGATCCTCTGTCCGCATCCCTGTATTCCTGGCCCTGATCCTCCTGTCAGTGTCAAAGGCGTCGCTTATCCAGGATTAACTTTCTACGTATCCAGCACATGGCTGAGCGGCTCAGGTGCACTAAAGAAAAATTAAAACCGAAAAAAATACTTATTTGAAAAGGTATGCTGCTAAGTATCCTTTTGAAATAGAAACCATTCTTAATTCGATACAAATTAGCTAGAGATTTCAGAAAAAACTACTTTGTGACTTTAAGTTTGAATAAATAGAATAGAGCACAACATTTCTCCCAGTGTCTGGGGCGGAAGCACCTCGAGGGGCCTAACATGTGCATCTCTCGGATGCGAAGGTACATTGACAGGTTTGGGCTGCAAAAATTATGTTGCCAGCGTTCTGAGCGAAGTCTCCTGCCGATGTCGGCAATTATTTATTATCCTGTGTGTGCCCGCAGCCATTGCCACTCTTGTCCTGTCCCTTCCAAGCTCCTTCTCCCTGGAAGCCCCTACCCCTTTGTGGGCTCAACCCCTTCTGTCGTTCAAAATCAGTGCCGCCACTTCGTCGTCGTCGCCATTTAAGTTTGCTTTTCTGATTTTTTTTGTTGTTTGTTGCTTCCCTCCACTTTTGTGTTTCATAAATTGTCGTGGTTGATTTTTGGTTTTTTCTTGTTGTTTTTGTTGTTGCCCAGGGCGACGCCTTGCCTTTTGTTGTTGCTGCCACCGCCTGCTGTGACTGAGATTCCTTGTCTCCGCGAGAACGAGATGGATATACGGCCCAGAGCGAGAGGCAGCGAGGTGTCTCCACCCATATTCCAGATTCCAGTGGCTCACTTCCACTCGCTTTCGGATTTGAGTGGCAATTTGAGTGAGACTGCGACTGCTGCAGTCATGGGTCTTTCATGCGAGGCATTTGATTTTTCGGTTGGATAACATGCGAATGAATGTTTCCAATTGATAAGAGATAAAGTGCAGTGATTGTGGTGATTAAATAGTTCAATTATACCACAGCAATTGGAGCAAATTCGTCGAAAAGTTTTCTATTCAGTATTTTATATGTATCGCGAACGATAAAAAATAAATAATTTTGAATTCTGTATAATACGCTTATAACAAATACTAAAGAGATAAATGAAACCTTATTACAGTATATAATTTTACTTTATATGAACATTAAAAGGATTGAAGATAGGAAAGTTGAGGTTATCGTACTGCTTTTGTGAGTTATTTTACATCACAATAATTTTTCTTAAGCACCTGAATTGCTTTTTACATTTGATGGATTCTACACAACCCATATTTATAGTTCAAATTACTTTTGATTTCACAGGCCTGAAGACAATTTCTTTGTAATTTCCACTTAGGAGCCTGAATCATCTTCTTTCTTCTGTTTTGCTTCCAGCACTTTCGCATCATATAACATACTCGGCGAGCTGCCCCCATTTATTTTCATATAACAGCTCCATAATTTTCTTAATGAACGATTTTCTGTGTGAAGGTTGCCATTGTCATTGCGTTGCAATGTAAAGGGGTCACCAGGGGGGAGTTTGAAAAGTAGCTGGGCGGGGGTTAGGATACCCCCTTTTCAAACAGAACCTTTTAACGTTAGTTTGTTGCGTTGATTTCGAAGCAAATGACAGAATATTGCGGTTGTTGCCAATTACTCACGCACACCAACGTACTCGAATGCATTGGCCCACACGTACACATGTATATTCATGGATTCTAAATGTGCGTGTAAGCCCTACCCCACCACCCCCCGCCCTTCACCCTGCAATCTTGCCTTTTGTTGAATGCATTTTCAATGGCATTTGTGATTCGCAATTGGCTTGTAATTGCTATATTTAGCGTAATGGCAGTCAAGAACCCTCAGCATTATGTATTACGGAAAAAGTACCTAAGGCCAAACCGCCCACGCTCACCCGTACAGTGAAGCCCACACGAACAGGTGGGCTCTTCCTCTTGGGACTTTCGGTTTTCATATCATTAAAGCGGAAACCCCTTAGCAAAACTGGGTTACATTCCTAACATTCGCATGAGCATCGACTGCAGCCATTAACCTCTAGTTTAAGCTGGAATCTGTTGGCCATAAATCACACTCTTCGACAAATATTTGTGCCAAAATCCATAAGTTTTCAGAGAATGGTATCAAACTAGTATAAAAACACAAATCCACTGGCCGCAGGAACCTGTCCCTCGAAAGCTGCGCCTTCAAGGCTTGACAACAGCTTCTGGGCAAGAAGAAAGCAATGTTGGTAACTTCAATAACGAATATTCTATACTCTACATTATTCCAAACGTTAACCAATTTAAACCATCTTCTTTATGTTTTTTTTTTTTCTTATACCGAATCTTACCAAGATTTCTAGGTTAATTATGCAATAATGTTTAGTTTCGGATACCTTTCACTTCAGGTTTTTAACTGTGCCATTTTGCTGTCTTCATACCAGTTAATTAGATATGCTTAATGTTTTTGATTATCGGCAATTTTAATACTACTTAATCTAATTGTGTGCACATTAGCCAACTTGGTAAAGATTGATCTACAGCCCGAACATGTGTACAAAGTGTGTGTGTGTAAGCCGAGCTCAGATGCCCATTCGCAGTGCTAAGGGCATCGCAAACAACAAATACTCAACACATGTCCTGTGCCTCCGAACAGTGGGATTGGTACTGCTCTTGGATTGGAGTGGGATCGGATGGGATGGGATTACGATTGCCCGGCCAGCAAGCGCCAGTCCCCAGTGGAGTTGCGCCTGGGACACTGGCGCGGCTTTTCGCCTTGTTTACGCTAAGATGGCGTATTGTATAACATCATTATGTGGACTTCGTTCATGTTCATGTCATAATTTTGCACAGTTCAGGCCGAGGAGTCAGCACCAAAGTCAGCAGTGCATTCCAAGCGCCAGTCCCGCTCCCCCTCCCCCGTCACCATCCGCAATCTTCTTTTCCAGGCGCAGTCTCATCTCCAGCCGCGTCCTCGGTCTCCAGATTTGCAGGCTACAGGCTGCAGGCTATAGGATTGAAGCTCGGATTCGTGAATAGAATCGGCATCGTTCTGGGTATTGGCATCAGAATGTGGCGGTCGCTGTTTGTGTCATGTTTGGGGCTGCGTAATTAAAAATAAATTTTCGCCCTCCGAGGATTCAGGAGCGGATTTGTTAATATTGAAGCGTGGGTATATTAATGAAAATATGTATATTTCTTTATTAAAAAATATATTTTTATTCAAGATAAAATTAAACAATAATTAAATATTTTTCCATTTATAATACTTATTTTCTAGATTAGATACAGAATATTTTTTAATTTTAAAGATAATTTTTTGCCATATGTAGCATAAAATACTCAAATAACAACTAAGTAAAATATAAGAAATAATTAAAAATATTTCTTGATTTAAATTATCCTGCGCCCAAATGCTTTTTCAGCCCCTCGCAGCTGCGCTCCTGTTCGCCATCGGCTGCTACAACACTTTTCGTTACTTTTTTAATTTAATGAATATTGTGGGACAATTTATTAGCGAACATATTGATTTCAGCGTTTGCCGTGTTCCACCGATGTCTCGTGTGCATGTGTTGTTGTTGCTAAGTTTATACGGTAGTTACCAACATAAATAGCAGCAATTTGGCCAGACACCAACAGCAGAGGCATAGCGCAGCGAAAGAGGGTCCCATATGGAGGATCAGTACAATCTGTACGATTTGGACGATCTGTGGCACTGGTTCGATCCGGACGCAATCGCCGCTTGCTGAACAAGCGTACAATTAATATGCCCAGGCTGCCGCCGTCGCCGCCCTCGCCACAGGAGGTCCCCCGCAGCTGGGGCACAGGTCCCCAGTTCTCCCCACATAACCCCACATATACCCGCGGATGCCTGCAGATCCCGATCCTGGTGAGAGACTCGGCGACTTTCCGAAAACGCTCCGATTCGAGCCCAAACTCTGGGGGAGCCCTGCCACATCCCTGTGTGTTTTTCGGTTCGCTGTATTTGACTTTCGCAACGGCCGAAAGCTGCTGCTGAGTGCGATTTATAGCTCTTAACAAATTGTTAATAAATATTTTATTTATATTGATGAGACAACACGAAATTATTCACAATTTACTCATTCGAGTTTTGTACGTACGATGGAGTGTGTGCGTGCCTCAAACCTCTGGAATGCCTCCCGCAAGTTTTGAGCTGCTCCTGATCTTCAAAGTGTTGTGCCCATTAATTAAAAAAAAATTGTATCTATTTTGGAGTAAGAAGATTTATTTTATTAATCAATTATTATCAATATTTCAGATTTTAATGTAATAAATTAAATTTATTGATTGTATATAATTGTATATCCTTATGTATGAATCCAAGGCTTAACCCAATTTCTAGCATGATTTTGTAGTTAGAAAGCTGCCTTTAGGATTCCAAGATTATATTACATGTCATTTTGTAGTCGATCAGCATTTAACCAAATATTCCCGTTAATCTTCGTGGCGCTCAGTGTTGATGAAATAATTTCAGTGTTCATCTGCGCATTTGTTTCAATTACCGCGCAGATCCCCATATGATTGATCTGTGTCCAGTCCTCATCTTCCGATGGCACCCTGTAATTAGCGCGTGAAATGTATATTCGCTCCATTACTGTTGCTTATTTTTTTCGGCCAATTGAAATGGAATTTAAATGAGTTTGGTTGCGGGCAGTCGTGGTGGGAGCAGGAGTGAGTGGTAGTAGTGCACATCCCACACCCCCGCCATCCACCAGCCACCATACAACATCCAACATCCAACATCCCATATCCACTATCATGGTCAGCAGCTGTCAATCACAATGATTTATGTCGCCGCCTGTTGCGAGCGAGAGCATCTGAGCGATCCAACAGATCGCTGTGCATTTGCCTACATCAGCGAGTCAATTTATCTTTCCGCAGTTGCAGCGACGAAGCTCATCAAGCGTCGGCTTCTTTCTTCCATAATCGCTCACCTCCCCAGCCCCTTTCCAATTCCTTGCCCCCACCCTTTTGGCACCACCCCCCTCCACTCGAACTGGCGCTTATAAATTTTTTCATTTGAATTTCATTTCAGTTCATTGCTTAATTGTCGCCGCTTTTGATGAATTGTTTGTTTGGATTTGCCGCGACATTTGTTCGGTTTCTCAAAAACGACAAACTTTCTTTCTTCCCGCCGGAATGCGAATGTAAGTCATCAAACCATATGGGATGGGTCGTAATCCTGAAAAGTACGAAAACAATTCTACTTACTACTGCAATCTAAAACTAGGAGAGAAGTTTGCGTATCTATTCGGAAGTTGATACAGATAAAAAAGATATGATCTATGTGGCTTATAAAAGGGCTAATAGTATGCATGTATGTATGATCAAGTTAGTAATAAAAAATAATTTTTACTCACCTATATACAAACATTTTGCAGTAGTCATTGTGCTAAGTGTGCTTGTACTACTTGCCTTTCGTTATGAAATTATTACAGTTCCACTATTTGCTATAAGAGTACTTTTGCTAGAGGGGATCTCACAAAGTGATGGGAAACCCTGGCCGGGAATCGTAAAAAACTCAGCCTGGGGGCCTCTTTTGGCCGATGTGGCAGATGTTTCCCCTGTAATTTGGCATTGTTAGCCGTCTGGCGTTTGGCCCGATCCGTTCGTGCCGCAGCCACTCGATCGGCGGCCATCTTGGCTACCTACTGGAGCCATTTACATTCGTCTGGGACCGAGTGGATGGCTAAGACCGACCGGGGGACATTATCTTGGCTGTGGCATCACAATTTACCAATCAAATAACAAATGCGCCTCCAAAGATGCTTATTAATGGCGGCCAACGGTTGAGACGCGGCTCCGTCAAACTGCAACTTCTACTTCAACTGTGTACACCCATCCACATCCACATCCACATCGACATCCATTCCCAGCTCCAACTCGCCCCGAATCCGCTTTCAGTGCCAGCCGCACATAATTTCCACGAACTCTCCATTGTCGATAATAATTGATTTGATTGATGCTTCGACGGCTGCCGATGCTGCTGCCTCAGCCTCTGATCTTTCCACCGCTGATTGGTCCCCGCAGCTCCTGCCCCCTCCTCCACGCAGCCTCTGTTTTTGTTTGGGGAGCAATTATGGGGTTCTTCAGCGTCGTCTTTTATAGGGTCTCGGGAAAATGGCGTTCTTAATGGAACTACAGATACTCCTGCAAGATTTGGTGCTAACCATAAAATAGTAATATTTATTTATTCTCAATTCTTGCAACATATATTGTTATAAATTTGATTTGCTTATGGTTTGCTTAATACAATAAGTATTAAATAGACATAAAGAACAAATGGGAGATCTCGAGATCTTAATAATACAAACGCTCTAACAGATATGCCATCAGCTTGTGTACCCTTCACTATTGAAATTTGAAGATTTAATTTATTAAGCGCAACATTATCTCGCCCTAGATCGCAGATCTTGGCACCCTTTCCACATGCTCATCCCATTCCCCTTTTCCCTTGGCTTGTTAACAAATTACCCCAAAACAAAAGGCCGAAGGGGAATTTGCATGCTCATCACGACGACGCCGGGCTCAGATTACGATCGACATAGCCGCCAGCTGACCTTAACTCATGTCCAACGGTTTCGGGGGATCTGGGGGATCTAAGGAGACAAGTGTAAAGCGTTTCGGGCAAATTGTGCTAGTCAAACAGGACGACACATCGAGTGTGAAGGAGGTATATTGGGGACCCACCATCCGTATCTCCATCGAAGAGCCATCGTAGGCGTTGCTTAGTTCCTGGGCTCGGCAAGAAACAAAAGCGATGCTGAAATTCCGCTTAAGCACAACTCTTATGCCTTTCAAAACTAAATTAATCTTCATTGGAAGCCATCGACAGCCGGAGGAAGAGATGTGGAGGAGCTGAAATGAGGGCTCCGTTTGGATTGAAGCCGCCAAGAAAAATTGGCGCAAATGATTGACAGCCTAAATGGGAATTTAATGGTAAACTTTAGTTGAATTTTGCTTTTTCTGCCAGAGCATCGTTCTGAAGACCCCAAACCCAGAGTTCGCTATAATTTGCCGCAGAAATAACCCTGAAGGATCGGGTGAAATCGCTCGCTGTAAAAAGTAAAAGCAAAATTGTTTCCACAAGCAAAATTGATACCAAATTGATGTATCTTTTTCTTATTCTGTTGATGTTTTGCAGAATCGATTTAAAACAAAGAAAAGAGGCTGCAGAACCGTTATAAGAGCAATTCTTCCCACTCAGGTCAACGTGAATTCTTTAAAGTACAAATTCATTTTGGGCTTCGGAGTACTATATACCCTAGACTATAATTTTATGATCACTTCAAATTTAATCCAGACACTCAAGTTGGAAGATATGTACTTACAACTCAGTTAAAAAGAAATTTATGCAAGCATGTTACATATTAAATTTTAGGTATTTTAATACATATTCTGAGCCAGAATTTCCGAATCGGTTGATCCTGAAGCTCCAGTCACCCTTTTACCTCGACTCCGTCCAGACACTCTCCCTATCTGTGGGCATTTGAAATGCTTTATTTGCATTTTGATGCGACGAGAGGCCCGAACAAGGACGACCAAGGGGGTCGTGGTAGGGAGGGGGCTGGAGGGATGGGAGACAGAAGTGCATTTTTGCACGCAATCCTTGCACCTACTGCAACTGCTGACTGACCTGACGTCACTTGGCGGCAGCGGACAATTTATGCGCCTCTGCGGGCTGCCTTTTGCCTTTTGCCTTAAACCCCCTCAAAAGCCTCGACAACCTCGATCCCCCGCCCGTGGTTGGGGACTCCATCCCCCGTCCCGCCCTCCACTGCCCTGTCAGTCAGTTATCGATATGTCTGGGCAGCGACTTGGCCTGCTGGGTTCCATGTGCGTGTCATCAAGTTGGTCTAAAGTGACAGTCGCGATTTAATGGCGCAGAGTCGGTCAGCGAAGGCGTTCCCACCAGACCCTCCCCTTTCCACACCTTCCATCGGACCATCTACTCCATATCCATCCAAATGGACTGAGTACATATACCGAGTGAATAATCAATCGATTTCAGTTCAATTAGCACCTTTTAGTGTGCAAAATAGCGCGAACGAGGCCCAACTCGGCCCACTCGAAAGTTCCTGCGATTGCAACTCCTGTTCGCTGTCAATTTCGCTGTCGGCAATTGTCAAAAGTTAAGTGCTCCCCTCGAAAGTCGGCGGTTTGCAGCCGACTCAATGTCAGAGCTATATAAACACATAACTGCAAATTATATTTGCCATTGTAAGGCTGTTTTTTTTTTGTGTTTGATAGCGCCGCGCACAACCTTCACATAGAAAATCTCTCAACAAGAAAATTACAGACAAGCAGCACAAAAGTTATATAAGCGGGGGAAAAAGAGGACAGAGGCGCTCAACAAAGTGGGCAGTGCAAGTTATTTTCTATCTTTATAATATTTATAAAAGGGTCTTCGACCACCTATCTCTTTCTAAGTAGGGGATTAACTTGTTTCTGCTCAATTTTCGGTTAAGGGAAAAGGGAAACGAAACGAAACGAAATGAGGCGAAATAAAAATTGAAAATTATGATTGGCCTGAAGTCGAATTTTCTGTGTAATTATCCACACCGAAATTGAGGTCCTATCGGTGGGTTTTCGAATAGGACTTAACCGTCAATATTTTGCGGTTTCCGCTATAGAAGCCAAAATGAGAGGGCTAAAAAGTCAGCTGCCCTGTCACTCAAACTCAGCTCATTAATTCCCATAATTCTTGGCCGAAACCTCTACAAGTTCCCCCATGAAATTCCTTCTACTGGCGCCACAACAAGTCCACTGTTAATACTCTAATCAGAGACTTATTAATAAACATTAATGTTGCGATGGCTGCCGTTTAATTATTAATTATGCTATTTACATAACTAATTTAAATGAGTTGGCGGCAACATGTTCATGACCAGTTTTCATTAGATCCATCTTTTCATATCCCACTGATCCCCTTCCCAGTCTGTCGCGGCCAACAGACAAATTTTATACGCTCTTTTTTGACTAACTCAGGTGGCAACTAAAGCAGAAAACCGGATTTAATTGGCAAATTTGTTATAACGACTATTGGAATACCCTACGAGCGCAGGTGTACGCGAGTAAAGTAATGATTCGAATGTTAAGTCGTTCAGCCACATGCTTAAGATAAGAATTATGAATAGTTAGGTCTTGAATTCTTAAATTTTTTATTAATTCTATTAACTACTCCGACTATATCGATGCATTAATACCGAAGACCTAAATACCTACGTACCCCCCGTTTATCCCAGCCTCCAACTAATAAGTGGAGCACCACCATTGCCTAATTAGGAAAACTGTTGGGTAAGATTTGCCGGTCGGGCGTCGGCTAATTGCAATTAATTATTACTGTAATCCATCATACATACTCAGAGCCGTTTTCGAGTGTGAGTTTTTCAGTTTGGGCCGACTTGCCATCAACGTAGAGTCGTCTGCATGGCGACGGCGGCGGCTTCTTTTTGGCAACGAAAATAATGGAGGCGGAAAACTTTGGAGGGCCAAACACGCGAATGTCGTATAAGCAATTGTTTTTCCCTTAATTTGTTCTTGGGCTGGTTGCTTTTATAATGCAAAATGCAAATTAGAGCAGCCAACGAGCGACAGCTGAAGGAGAATAAGCGCCATAAAATTCGGGCAAAGTCATATTGGATTAGGGATTGCATCATGGAGGAAACTCGGCACGGCAAGATAAGAAATGACCGGGAAATATATATAATTCACTTAGAGTACTTGTAAAGTAATTTTACCATTAAGTAATAAAGTGTTTAAAAGATTCGGCTGTTAGTAGATGATTCATTTAAGTACGCATACCATGATTTTTAATATCAATCGATATTCCCACGGCCGAAATGAAAATACATAGGGCAGCACCTTAATTTTGAACTATGCGTGTCTTTCCCATTGAAGTTCAAAGTTTTTACGAACTTGTGAAAAGTGCGGACCCGAAATGAAATGTTATTTAATGTTGTGACGTGTACTTAAGTCCGAAAGAGAAGCAAAAAACGAAAAACGCACCGAACGCCGCCTATGATGAAGATTAACAATTGTGTGCGACAATTGTCAACTTTAATTATTTACTAATTGTGTCTGAATTATGAAGAACTGTGGCGGCAGCTTAATTGTCGGGTAATTAAGCAGCAACAACAAACGGTTGGCTTCACTTTTTTCGGTTAAAAAAGTGAAAAAACCTCGTACTTTACACGACCTCAAAGGGAAAGAGCTAGGCTCCGCCCACAAAGTCGTTGCTTTTACAAGCGTGAGCGAGTGAGTGAGCGAATGAAACAACATGGCGTTGTTCCAGTTCCCACTTTTTCCATCCACTGGAAGTTGAGTGGAACCCATCCACTCACTCTCGCACTCACACTCATAGAAGTTGAGTGGACCAAAACAATGCAACTTCAACGCCTCGCAAAGTGCAGACATCGCAGAAGAATGGAACAAAGGTAACAATTGCAATTGCACATCAACAGCCACAACAGAGTGTGAGTACCTGTGTTCCCTGTTCCACAGTTATTAATTATTCTAGTTTGGTCCCCCCACAAATGCTCTCCGAGTGTAAACACATTTAACCACGTCAAAGGGTCCGAGAACTGGGGCTTTTACGGGAATCGGGGAACAGAAAGCCCTGCATCTTGATAAGGAAATGCCACTGCGAAACATTGGGCTCTTGCTGCTTAATGCAGCGCAAATTGCTGGTGTTACCTGGACGAAAACGGGGACAATGGGATGGGACACAGGATAATAGCGATACAAGATACCAGGATCCAACAATTCATACTGCCAAATTCACTTTAGGATTATATTCTTAACCAGTTCTATTGAATTCATGATGGTTCTTAAAATGAAAGAAAAATACCTGAAATGGTCAAACGTCTGTAAGATGTAAATTAAAAGCACACTTATAAATGTTTAAATCCTTTTAAACACTGAAGTTTTCATACGTCTAACCCCATTATCCTTGTTTGACATTAACCGTAGAAATTGTTTATAACAAGTATGTATGACAAACAAAGCAGAACTGTCTTCAAAATGTTCACTGAAATTGTGAAACACGAAAGACAAAGTTATCATAAAATACAATTGCCAGGGCGGACAAGTATTAATTTAAAAAAAAAATGGAACATCACTTATTTATTTAGTAATTTTGGGAATTTGTCAGGTCGTGGAACTTGTTCTTTCTTCAGACTGTTCAAATAATATTTCATTTTAATTAATATAATTTGTTTACGATAATTGGTCAACAGACAAAAGTGTTTTATGGATCAATTGGAAATTTGCGTGCCAGTTTTGGTAACAGTTTAGTTAATGGCTTTATTGATTTGGCTAAGAGTGAGGGAGGGCCCTAAAGCTAGGATAGGGGTGTTTTTTTGTGAACACACTTTTCCTTTCCCTTCTCGGCTAAGTAATAACTCTTGTTGTATAAACTAAATTTTTATTTAACATGCGTTTTGCATTTGCATATGTAATGAGAGAACTGACTTATATATTTATTTATTGCGGCTATTCGGTGAGACAATTAAAACATAATAAAGTATTATGCATTTTACAATTTTAAATTATTTTTAATGGGGAGACTCACCTGAAACTCGAGGCACACCTCTTCTGGCTAACACTCATCGTCAGTAAATAATATTCGCATCAAAATGTGCAAATAAAAAAAGTGAAAAAGAAGAAGATGAAGAAAAGGAGGGAAAATGTTTAAAAATAAAGTCATAATTTCTGGAATGATTTATGAATTGCGCCGCGGAGGGAACAGGCCAGCAGACAGGTGAAGGGGAGGAGGTTGGGGAGGACTTTGGACCCAACGGGGTCTCTCTCCATTATTACACATTTATTTAATTTCTTTTTGTGGCCCGCTCTTATTGCAACGCTTTTTAAATTAATTTCTTCGCTGAATTGCATTTTTTAGCTCCAATTCGAGTTGGCTTCAATTCGCATTTCTCAGTCGTCGGGCGGGCGGGGTGGGTGTGTGAAAGGGGGGAAATCGGGGATCTCAGATCGGCATTAGCATAACCCGACACGCATGCCGTCTGCTGTCTGCCCGAGGGCTGGGTTGCCAGGGGGTGGGGTGGATTCTCTTACCCAGAGAGCTTGTTAAATTTCGACATGGCCTCTTATGATTAGCTGAATTATGCTTTTAAAATTTGCATTGCGATAAGATCGAGCTTAGCGCCTAGCCAGCTCCGATGCCTCCGACGCAGCGGCATTATCATTTGAATGGGATATGCATAAAGAAGCTTGTGAGAGGGCCAATGGCTTGGCAAAGGGTTGGCCTGATAATCAAACCATTAAGCTGTCTTAAAATGCTCCGACTAATTGCAGACCGCAGGGTTTCTCAGTCCTGTCTAAAGTACCAACCCTGTTCAGTCGGAGTTTGATAGTGAAAACACGATCCTAATCTATGCAAAGTTATTAAAAGGTGCTTAAGCACTGAAATAATAAAGTTCCTTAAACTATTTATTAGTTCTGTGCATTCAAATGCAATTTAGTTTGCATTTTGACTATAGCAAATAGATGGCTAAATAAACAAACGATAGTCTTACTTATCTAGTTACTAGAGTTATTCAAGTGGATCCATCAATGCATCTTACCTTTTCCTTTAGACCTCATATTGTATTGGAAATGCTTAGTTTGAAAATCAACCAAGTGGTCCAAGTGGCCTGGACTTATCTGTGGATATTAATTTTTTTTTAACTTGGCAATTGCAAATGCAAAACCATTTCTTTTGCCGACTGACCACCGCGGCCAACTTCTCATCCATGTTCCCCTGCATCTGAGGTGGCAATTAAGCGAGTTAAAATACTTCTTTCTTTTGGCTTTCAACGGTAATGAGATGACCATGGAGAAGGGGAAAGAAGTCGTACTACTACGCCCCGGCTTGCATGCTGAAATTTGCATTTTAAGTTGTGTTTAAATATAATTTTTTCCTCTGTTTCTTGGCGCAATTATTTATTGCTGAAAGTGCAACTAGGCGTATGCTTAACTTTGTTGATAATTGGAGTGAGAATAAATTTATAATTTATAATTCATATGTTGTTTTTCAGCTGCCGCTCGCAATTTGAAGTGCACAAAACATGAACGCTAATTAATGTGATTTTTAAGCGTTGAAAAATTGCAGTCATTTGTATGTACTTTTCTCTCTCCCTCTCTCTCTCTATCGCTCTGGTTTTTCTATTGTCGTTTCGCTGCTGTTTTTTAGCTATTTAGTTTTTTGTAACTCCGTTTTTTGCCTAAACGATTTTCTTTGACCGATTGTGGGCGCCAAAAAGGCGTGACAGACGGTGGCCAGCAGACCCCATGATTAGGGGCATTCAAATCGCCGGCTAATGGCCATCATCAGGGCAACCAACCACCCTGCATTGCCACCCTTCGACCATTTTGGAATCGTTCGCAATTTGCCATTTGTCAGCTATTTTGCATTCAAGTCAACCCCACGGCAAAGTGATTCACTTTCCTTGCCCCCTTCCTCTCTACGTCACTCACAAATGACAACGTGTGTGGGCGTCGAATATATCGGTTACTTCGCACCCAGCAAGCCAAACCAAAGCAAACCAAGTCAAACCGAACCGATCCTATACAGATACGATACGATACGATCCGAAACCATGTAGTGGCTGACAGCGGGCGACAGCCAGACCGCAGAACTCCGACTCCAACTCAAAATTCAATGCTCGGGGGACAACTTGCTAATCGGTTAAATTAGCCGTAAAAGAATGCACAAGTCATCGGGTTACGTACTCCCTCGCAACGTGAGAACCTCGGCCACTGTCAGGTGAAGTCCACTTGCGGCGAGTTGCGGCATTGAGGCACTTGCTCCTGACTTTTGCTAGACGTGTGCCATGGCCTCAGAGCGAAAAAAAAAAACAAAGGAGCAGAGGCGTGGTTTTCGGGATTAATCCTTATCTTAAATGGAAATATGTATACTTGTTAGTGATAGTTCGAGTACAATTATGACATTTATGACCCCTTGACATGTTTGAATGATTTCTTAACTACCTAGCTTATTTGTAGTTTCTTTGAACAATCTAAAATGAGATTATCAATACATTTATTTAAATTACCCATTGAAGATGCAAATACTTGCACTACTACTCTTGTTGAAATAATCAGCTTATTAAGGGGAGAAACATTCAGAAGAGCACACCATACAGATCCCAGCTTTATGAAATGCCTATCTGATCGGTAGCTGCCCCCGATCGCACTACGCACCTGCAGTGGAGCCAAAAACAGGGGCTACATACGAATGCGATGGAAGGAGGGGAGCAGCAATAGCGATACCAATATCAATACCATTACCCATACCAAACCAATATCAATGGCCATATCAATGTCAACAGGTTTCTGCCTGGCCAGCGCCTCTTTCTTGCGAGGATCTCGGCGATGTGAAGCGATGCGTTGTGGAGCGTTCCCGATACGATCTCGAGTTTCGCGCGACGCAGCCGCCGGCGGAGCTTGACTCACACTCCCAACTTTTTTCGGAATCCCATGGGATGGTATTGGATGGGATCGAATCGAATCGAATGGGTCGGGTTGGATACGATGCGGGGATCCTTTGGCGACTTAATCATTGTTATTTAGAGCCATTAGCCACAACGCTTTGGCTGCTGGTGTTTTCCATCAGCGGCAATTTTGATGACAATTCGGGGTCCTTCTAAAACAGATTACAGAACTTGGGTTATCATTAAGAGCAGTTTATTGAATACGTATTTTCCTTTTTGTTAGCTCTGATTAATGGTTGCTGCTCAGGCGCGACAGGTGGCCGAGGGCCAAGAGATTGGGGCCACGAACAGGAAGCAGAATACTTAGGCCCAATAAACGTCGCCCCAGAACGCATCGAATAAATTCTCAATTATCGCCCACGCCTGCTCTCGACTTGTTTTCCGGACCCAGGCAATTTGTATTGGCCCCCATCTGGAGAATAAATAAAATCGTGTACCTCTTACTCCCTGGCTATTTAGACATCACAGCTCACACTGCACAGCAAGAAAAGCCATGCGAGTGGAGGTATCTTGGGGCCAGTCTGGTCGAGATACTTCTCTCAGTGCAGCGATTGAATCGTTTAGAACCTTAAATACTTCCATAATATAGAGCTACAATATCATTCTGCGGCCCTGCGGCTGCTGCCATTGATCAGGATGCAGCAGGGCAGGGCGGAGGATAAATATGTTGGCTAAAGCAACAGCCACACAATCCAGAGCCAGGAAAATGCGGAAACGTGCCAGGCGATTCACATCGCACTCGGTGGACCCTTCGAACTGCGGTTCCTCAGTGTTTGCCTCGAATTGAATAGGGGATTTCGCGGGATACCCTGCACTTTTTAGTTTAAAGAGTATATACATACTTTTACTCTTTGAAGTTATGCTGTTTTGAATGAGTTGCGTTAGGAAGAAGCTTTAGGTGTATAGTATAAACAAATATCACAAGCCACTTAAAAAGTCATTTTTCCTGCTTAATGTAAAGATGTTCTGTTTTTGATGCCTAAAGTTTAACTTATAAGTGCAGTAATGATATATTGTGCAATTATTTATTATTTATTTGTAAACCTGGTTACTCCAAAGTCGATCCTTATTCCCAAAGCTTTCATTCGCTTGCACATTTTTGAGCAACAAATCCATCAAGGAGCAGGCAGCGCCATCTAGTGTTTGGATTAGCCTTGGGGCGGTCCGGGGTATTAGAATCGAGCTGCAGTCCCCTTCGTTCCGACCCCTCCTCGCACTCCGTCTGGCCGTGGCTTGTGTAAACACCCACTAAACTGCTCGAGTCGCAGTCTCCAATGGTTCATAAATCATCGCGATAACAAATTACCGCTGCTGGATGCTGGCAAAGGGTTGGCGCGGGGGGCAGATCGGGGAAGCGTTCGAAAAGCAGCATGGAAGTTACAAAAGATCAATCTTATTTGCGCCCCGAAAATAGCCAAAGTTGTGGCCGTTTGGCTGTGCTTGGCTCAAAAGAGGCGCTTCGCAATGGAATGGAGCTCTCGAGTTTCGAGTTTCAAGTTTGGAGTTCGGAGTCCGGTCGATTAATTTGGCCTGTTCGATGCCTGCGAACATCTCTCTTTCTTTTCGCTGCATTATTATTATTATTGTTATTGCACTGGCCAACCCCCTCCCCTTACTTGGCCTGCTCCTCCAGCTAAACAAACTTACAATTTAGATTGAATTTATTTGAGCGCATTGCCTAGACGAGGAGCAGCCAGCCGGGCCAACTCGGCCGGCCCATTGAGATCTTCATTTGCTGATCTTTCTGGGAACATCTCGGCGGCGTTGACCCCAAAGGCAGCTCCGCTCCAGCTCCAGCTCCAGCTAAACCACAAAGCCCGAGATGCAGCCAAATCCTACGAGCATAGTTCGCGACTGGGACTCGACTTGCGTATCTGGCACTGACCAGCTAGCAGGCGATGCCTTTCGCTTTGCGCTGTGCGTTCTTGCTTTTTGAACTCTATTAAACTCAACGGATTTATTAATTTTGCTGCCGATTAACTGTTTCAGATACCGCT
Organism: Drosophila mauritiana; assembly: GCF_004382145.1. Taxonomy (NCBI): domain Eukaryota; kingdom Metazoa; phylum Arthropoda; class Insecta; order Diptera; family Drosophilidae; genus Drosophila; species Drosophila mauritiana. The sequence continues at coordinate 10,585,611 of NC_046670.1, forward strand.
TGACCAAACCATGCCGTACCATACCATTGCCATCCATTGCATCCGATGCGGAATTGAACCGAACTGGCTCTTCAGCCGGGATCCGTCTCGTATCCGTTAGCCGGATCGCTTCATAAATCACATTTTGTTTGGTCTCTTGTGGCAGTCGAATAGGAAATCGCACCGGTACAATCGGAAAAGTCTTAAAACGCCGACAAAGATTGACATTCGCATAATTAGACAGTCCGGGATAGGACCTGGCGATACGATGGGTCAGGAATGGGGCACAGCTTTGGCATTAGCTCTAATGACAGTGTCAAATACGCGACACGAATGTGCCCATATAGCCACCACACAAAAAGCCCATATTATCAACTACAGCTATATGTATATCTGTACATGTGTGTATCTCTATACAAACAATCGTCCAGTCAGCGAGCTACTAAATTGAAATACTCTACGAAAGCGTTTAATGCCAACTCGAATAACAAAAAGCAGTAAATAGAAAGTGAACAATCATTAGCTTAAAATATATAAATTGGAATCACGGTAATAAAAACTATTATATGTTGAAATATTTAAATATTTGAAATGTATTACAATTAATAACCTAAGTTCAGAAACCCTTCGAAAATGAAACGTTTTCGAAAATGAAAAACTTTATAAATAATTTTAAATTTATTTTTTACTAGTTCAATTGCATATGTCAAATTATAGAATTATAAAATTAAGCTTTAGCCCAAAACTTGTTGGTTGTTTAAAAGGTGCCCTTTGATTAATTTTGCCAACAGCAAATTAAATTTTATAGTTTAATCAAAAATCCTTTTCATTTTTCTAGCATAGGATGTCATTCTTCCTTGTCAAGCTTACTGATTTCAGCCACCAACAGTTTTCCACAAAAGGGTGTGGATGGAAACTCAATCTGAAATATGTCAGCGATGCAAGGGCACCGAAGGGGCGGTGCAGTGGGTGGTGGCAGGGAGTCGTTTGGGTTGGCCGCCCTTCCCTTTGGTGGTGGTGCGGTGGCCGAGGTGGTGTTGGTGGTGGTGCTGTGGTGCTGTCGTGGTGGTGGCGGAGTTGTCCACTTATCTCGCGCAATTGATCGCGGGTTGTTATAGGCGCTGCTACTGCTGGCGGCCATTGTTTGCATTTTTCAGCATTTTTTTTGTTGTTTCGTGTAGTGAGTTCTGTGTTCTGTCTAAAATGACATTTTTGTTTCTGCCCGTTTGTTTGTCATGTTGATAGTGTGTACGAGTTTTTTTTCAGCTTGGACAAAGGCAGCCATTTTTGGGCCGCTACAAACGGCAATTATAATTGCGGCTACTTATCGGGCGCAAGTTGGTCGGGGGTATAAGGGGTGGAGAAACGGTTGGTCAGTTGCATTTTTCAAAAAAGGTAAACATTGTTCTATATCCCGTTGAAGCTGATTGTTTTGTCCGTGCTAGTTCAGATATAACGAATTGGTAAATACCGTGCTTTTCATCATTATGTCATAAGAATCGTAAAAATATATAGATATTTTCTTGGATAGCTTTATTTCAGATATCAAGAGACGTTTGATGTTCGTTTTGTTTGTAAGGGATATTTTTACTTTTAGAAAGGAATACAGTTGGGGAAATACTTACACTTTTAAAATTGCTAATAACAAAAAGAGGAAAAGTCTCCAAAATTCTTTCTCCCTTATGCCTTTCGTGGTCTGATATTTCCTGCTTTACTCTAATCAAGGGGTATGCCCAGATTGCACTTCGTTTACATTTATACTTTATGGCTTTACCTTGTTTTAAGCTCACCGCTGTTGTTTATGTACACAGAATAATTATATTTAATTGGCGCCGCCAATGGATCGGAGTAAACATTATGGGGAAATGCATAATGGTCTTCCCTTCTTTCTGTGGAATTTTGTATATGACCCTTTGGCTGGTTAGCAGCGGAGCTGCACAAAAAAACGTTTGTATCTTTTCTGTTCGGTTGTTTTTTATCGTTTTGCGGCTTTTGTGTCCCGCTAATGTTGTCGGTCTGATATATCGGGGAGGGTTATCCCCTACTTAATTGGCAAATTATATAGATCTATATAGAGTGCTTGTCTAGATGTGATCAGCAGTGACATTGATGTGACCAGGCAGCTGCCGAGCAAAGGCAGCGAGCAAAAACAAGTTAATAAGAAACTTGTTACGAAATTAGGCAAAACGAGGGGTAGATTTCGAAGTTTGGGCCCAGAGTGGAAAGTCGCATTAAGGATGCCGGCGAAAAGTATTCATAAGTCCTCATCGGGGGAGAACGACGTCATCGTGAAATTGTCGGACGAGCGAGCAGTCAGCAGTCAGCAAAGAAACCCCAGCAAAAAATATTTATCATGTACAGTGAAAATTTGTATTTTTGGTATTTATTTTTAAGTTAATTATGAGAAAATAATTATTAAACACATTTAAAAAAGCCCTCAAGTTTAATATATCAAGTGAGTACTGTACTTTAAAGCGATAATGCAAAAAGGAGCAAGGCAGTCCAAATAAGAATATGTAGGGGAGGTGGGAAAAGCACCTGCACTGCGCACTCCTCTTACGAAGTGGAAGCGTAAATTGATAAGCTGCAAGCTGGGAAAAGTTGCAACGCACCAAAACTGGTTGCAAGCCCTTCCACTTTGCTACACTTCACTCCACTCCACTCCACTCGGCTCAGCTCACTTATTAGTGCCACCGATTGACATGCGCTGCCTTCCGTTTTGCTCATTCTTCGGAGTGGATCCTCTTCTGATTCTTTCGATTCTTCTGATCCTGCTGTCTTTGGAGCTGCTGTTGTCCTTAGTTTACGCAGCGGGATTTGAGTGAGACACCAGACTACTGAAGATTCTAGCTGAGGAAATATTGTTTTCTTCAGCCTTCTGACTTGGCATTGAATAGCTGCACGCAATACAAATACAGTGCCAACAATTTCGTACATGGCTGACGTCACAATAAAAGAAAAATACCTTTTCGAAATTGAAGGCATTCTACAGTGGTCATTCGATAATAATAATGTTTTATTAGAGTGGACGTAAGTAAGCAAATTAAGAAACTACATAATGAACTACAATGGGTGGGATAATTGAAAGAGTTTGAATATTGTGGCTTTCTAGCGCCACTAAGTATGCAACACTTTTTCAAAAGTAAAAGTTAGTAACGTAACATTTCGCCAATTTTAAAAAGGAAACATATTTTTTCCGTAAATACCGTATTCATATTAATTACAAAATGTATACCCCATTAAAGATTAATTTTAAAAGTTAAATAAAATTATTTATAAAAAACTTTCTTAAGAGTGCCAGCTGTACCTTTGAAGAGTGCATCTCCATCGCCATCTGTGACATGCGGTCAAAGGCGGACGCAGCATATGGGCCATGGGATAAAGGGGTCTTGTACACTATCCAATCGGGTTCTTGGGCACGGACATTTTGCCCGTCTAGGTCTAGGAATATGATTTCTGGTTTTGTGCTGGGCAGCGGTGTGCATTTCGTTCTCCTTGTTCTTTTGCGGTTGTCAGGTGGCACATGTGAATAAATCATTCGCGATAAGCGCGAAGTGAGTGCTCATGTTTATGGCCTTAATGGCTTTGGTCACACCAAATAAAATTTGCATTTCAGTGGCAAAACGAAGTAAAATCCGGCTCAGATAATTTCGAAATAGGAGAAGAGTATGGCGGATAGATGCCATTGAGCGATAGCACTGATAGCTCTTAATTACCGCCTAATTAATTAAGAGATGAGCGATGTGCCCCGAATTTCCATTTCCAGTTGGCAGTGCGCTGGAAAGAGTCGGCGCTACTAGGCTGTGAGTGTGAGTATGTGTGTGCGAACACGCCCCCTATAACGAAACTAGAGGGTGCGAACGAGATAGCTGCAGCACTTCCAAGACCGACTTGGTTGGTCGCTCCCTTCCAGTCGCACGTATGGCGACGCTGGAACGGTTGGTATGGAACATCGTTCGCTCTGTCTCACTCCCACGCGACCGCGTCGCTTGGCGATCGCTCGTTGCCAGGACGACTGGAAGTGGCCCCAAACACGCCGCCCGCGTGTTCTATTGCCAGTGCGTTCCGCCAGGACTGGTTTTTCCATTAGTTTCGTGGCGCCGCTCAGTTCTTGTTGGAATCTCAAAGCGTTTACGTGGCCGCAGCGCAGCAGAGTCACGTTTGAAAGAGTGCGAGTGAGAGATAGCGACTTAGAGCACCGCGCCGAGTGCGAGTGAGAGAGCGCGCTCCATCGCCTTTGTGCCTCGTTTCAAATGCCCGTTTGTCCGTTTTTTTGGCACTGTTGTTCATTCATTCACTCGCTTCTGGCGCTCGCGTGCAGTTGCAGTCGCTGCTCCCTCCTAACGGTTGTTTCGCCGTCGCCAGAATCCCGCTAAAAGGTGCGTGCGTGTTTGTGTGTGCGTGAGTGTCCCCCTAAAAAGGCAATACAACAACGATAGAGGCGAAAACAGAAACAATAGCGAAACGCAGCACGCGATACCCTGTAACTGGAGGTTCTGTAAAGGCTTCGAGGAGTCACGTGTGCGAATTGCAGACCGCCGGCGGTCATTCACTTCTATCTATTTTACTATTCCAACACACCCACGCGCGTGTGTGTGTGTGTGCGTGCCTGAAAAATGTCACTTTGACAACTCGCCTCTGGTTGCTCTGCCGGCTGCGCTGCCGGCGGATCTGCTGACGTCGACGTCGATCGTGCCGCAAAATGAAAATGATTTGCGTGCCGTTCTTGCGTTAGCGCTTTTGGTTCCGTGCCGATTTTGATTTCCTCTGTTGCATGCGTCGTCATCGCAAACATCGCCCATTGATAAACCAGAGCCCACGAGCAACAACACCACCAACACAAACGGCAAAAGTGCAAGTGAAAAAGCAAAAGTGTTGCCACGAAAGAACCAAAACAATAACCTGCAAATCGCAGCCACTCGAATCAAAACAAAACATCACACACAACAACTCGTTTTTGAAGGCAATTGAAAAAGGATTGAGGGATTTTCACAGTTTTTGTGACAAGAAGAAAAGATTTTTTTAACAACACAAACTTCATTTGAATTTCTGGCAAAATAAACACATGCTATTCGAATTAATTTACATTACTGGTTGACTCTGATGTTTATTAACTTGCTAACATAATCTGTTATATTTTTTCATAACGCGTAATCAGTTTTACTTACAATTCACACTTCGTTAGAAAAAGCTTAAGTGACAATAGTTTCTATATTTCTAAGCATTTAGTACTTTGTGATAAAAAATTAAAACAATTTTAAATATATTTCCTTTATGTATAATATATTTTCAAGATTTATCAAAATATAATTTTCAAAATAAAGTAAATAACTTAATAGCATATTATACCTTTCTACAATATAAAGCAAAATCAAATCCTATTAGACATCGGTTCCATGACATTGCCAAAATAAGTTAATTGGATTTATTTTAGATAAACGGAAATCATTCTCCGTCGGGACTAATTACTAAATAAATCTATTAGGTTGAACCAAAGTCATAGCCTTAGAAACTCAATCGAATGATATAAAAATCAAAATTCCCAGCCTTTCTCAATTGCTGAATCACAGTTTCGCATTAAATCCCTCATTTAGCTCCAACCAACTGAAACTACAGTGCAATATACACAAAATCAAAAAAAAAAAACAAAACAAAAGGAGCGCGAGAAATGAAAAAGCAAACAAAATGTAAGCGTGATGATAATTAAAAATAAATACAAAGAAGAAAAAACGAAATTTACGCGTGGCTACAACTCCGAAAGCGAAAACCGCAGCAGGATCTCAGCGGATCTGATCGCACTCAGCTCCTGGCTGTGTCTGTGTGCGAGTCCGTGTGTGTGAGAGTGTGTACGCAGAGCAAGCCAAATCAATAAATAAAAACCAATTACAAAAGGAAAAAAGCGAAATAAGAAAGCCACGACGAGGAAACAACCTGTACGACAGACGAGCAGAAGGCAGCAGAAGACAACAGCGAAATATTGATACGAAAAATAATAAGAGTTAAAATCATTCACGACGGCGACCATAACGAACTCCGCCCTAGCAATGAGCCAGCTGGGCACCGTCTACGCCACCAAGCGAAGGCGACGCAACGGCAAGAGGTGAGTCCAAGCCCCAGTCCAATCCGAGAACCAATACCGATCCGAATCCCAAGATACGGATACAGATTCAGATATAAATGCACAGCGGGAGGCGGATTGTTTGTGGATCGGGTTGTTGGGTGCTCTGTTATTACTGAAAGATTTCAATCAATGCGATTGGCTGCACTTGCCACTTACCAGCTTGCCACCTTGTGGCGCCACCCGCTGACGATCCATCAATCTCCGTTGCTACTGGTCTTGAATCCCCCAGATTCGATTATTAATCATCCGCTGCTGGCCACTTTGTTGACAAATTGCCATCGCCATTGACTTTTGACTTGGCCCTCGGATGAAATGAAGGGCGGTGAATCCCCCTTTTGCCGACCGATAGCCTCAAATTGATTTGCATTATGCATGTCGGGGCAGGTTACCGTGAAATTACAGTAGCCAAACAGTTGATGGAGATGATGATGATGATGAACGGTCATGCTGATGATGATGACGATGACGGCGGCCCCTCCGGCTGTTCGCTGGGGGAGATCGGAATCTGCCTGTCCCAAGGTGCACATAATTTCTGATAATTTTGTGTACTTAGCTGCTGCAGCCGCACAAAGCATAATGTTTCCAATATAAATATATGAGAACTCACGCATTATCATGAGCAGCGCTGCTAAATATGCAGAAGGCGAGGAGCGGCAACTGCAGCCCGGCCACGCCCCCTCGCCAAGTGCAGACCACCGATCGCTAATGTTGCGACCCCCATAATCAAGAGCCACTGATCAGCTTCAGCGCCTCAGTCTTTAAAAGGGCGAAGAACAGGCAGCTGAGGTCTGCGTAGATTATCTTCGGAAAAGCGAAGAACCAGGATCTATTTAGGAAAAGCATGCAGTTGATAGATTGGATAACTCATCTAATATAGCGTTTAGACGAACATCTACTTAGTTGTAGTCGGATTAGTAAACCAGTTATTAACAGTATAGTTTCATTTCAAAGAGTATCTTTCGGGGAATATTTACTATTAAACGTTTAGCTTTAGTGTTAAAATCTTACATTAGATTGTTTAAAAGATTTCGATATTATATATATAGAATATATATATTAATAATAATAACCTAAAATCTTATCATATTATTTCTATTAAAACTCTACCAACTTAAACTAAAACATTTGTTTGTTCAAGGCGTTGTGCACTTCAGAGTAAGTTCCTTGTGTGCAATTTAATTCCCCTTCTCCCTAAATTTTGTTTTTATTAAAGTTCCCGGCTACGCCGTGAAACTTCAACTTAATACGTTTCACCATCGACAGGCAGTCGCGTAATTCTTCTTTCGCTGTTCTTGCTAGTCTGATAAAAAACGAAAAAAAAAAAAAAACAATTACGCTTTACTGCAGTTGGCAAAAGGAAAAAAAAAACAGCAGGCCCTTCGAAGTGCCACCCCGTGGACCTGGCTGTGGGCCTGGCTCAAAGCTGACACCGACTCTGACTCGCTCGAGTGACGCAAAATTGTCACCTTGCCTCTCCCTGCTGCAATGCACACCTGCAATTATTCGAGTGGCAGGTCGAGAGCCTCACTCTTTTAGGGTTTTGCGCCGAGCGTTGCATTTGCCCCTCGATCATAGTTTTCATTTTTTTAATGCCTTTAATGAACTGATCAAAATGTGCTCGCCTTAGCTTCGAGCGACTCCGTTTTTAGTGCAATTTAATTGAGCTCCCAAGTGCTGGGAAGCAGCTGCCTTTTGAATTGGGCTTCTCACCCCTAGATCCTAGCGAATATTACGCATACGACGCATAGGCTTACTGCACATTTGGCCAAGTTCGTTGTTTGCGTGCAGCTATTTAATTAGGAACTTATCTATTCAATTGCATTTCAGCACTACAAAGTTTGTGGCAGGTAGAAGAGAGTTCCAAAATAAACATATTTGTATTTAAAGTCGGTTTATTTATTTTTAATAAGTATTTATTACAATGCTTATTCTCTCTATGTTTATACCTGCTTTATTTCAATCGAGTTTAATATTTGCTGTGCAATTTATTATCTGGCTGATCTAAGAATTCGCGGTATTTTACTTTCCTTCCGTTCTTCCTTTACCCCAAATGCAGCGACTTCAGTGCACAGTTTAATTGGAAGCCATTGCATCCGTTTCTGGGAGTTGTTGGCCATCACCACAAGTATTTAAAGTTCTGAGCTGCCCCTAACCCCTAAAACGGTGCCTGGAATCGCTGTGCCCCTCGCTGTTGGTGCTTCCACTTGTTGGTTGTTATGGATATATCAGTCCTGCTTTTGCTTTATTGATTATCAGCTAGTTGTTTATGCTCTCTATGTGAGCTTATTGTTGTTCTGGTTGCAGCTATCTACAGGAGGGGTGTGCGAGGGTATCCTTGTTATTGATTGCTGCAGCTGGCGTATCCTTTGAAATGCTCCTTTAAGCTGCAGTTGTGGCGCGATGGTAATTAGCCAAGTTGCAGTTGCGATTGTTAGTGTTGCAGCGGTTTAAAGTTCAAGCAGTCGCTTTTTAGGCAGTTTGATTAAGTTGCAAAACTGGTAGTTTTAAAGTGGGGGTAAAAGAAATTTATTTTCGTACTCAAAGCTTGTTCAGATGATGTTTCATTTCCATGATGAAATGTTTAAACATTTGTATACATTTATATATGCACATAAATATATGTTTTAACTTTTCTATTTTCTAATAGGGGTCTATTTCATTTGCCTCCGTCTGAAGTTAATTATTGTTTTTGTGTAACTGAACCTTCAGCCCAGCCACATTCAGTTTCCCATTCCGCTTGCGGCAAATTAAATTCGTGAAAATTTTGATGAATTACACTTCGTAGCATATATGGAATGTTGCGTTCCCACATGCCAGGAGATCGTTGAGTGGAAAACCGCAGCCCACTGCGACATATGTTTTGGCCGCTTCAGTCGGAGCACGGCTTTCAGGGTCCCTATCCGACGACCATATGGCCAGGACCTCTTTTCTCGTAGGGCACATTCATTTGGAAGTCGCAGCTCAATTTAATGTTGGTCAAACGGGCTGACCAGCCGGCGGGCGATGGATGGGTGGGTGGGGGAGACACCACATGGCTTACGGTGGTGGGTTGCTCATTAGTTGCGCCTGCGCCCTCCACACAAAACCCGGTTCACATGGGGTTAAAAGTATCTCGGCTTGAAAGCCGGCCGACTGGCGGGTTATTCTATTTAGTTAATTACAAAGGAATGGGGGTGTCGGAGATCGGCAGATATACGTGTATGTGGGTTGAATGACATATGCCGGAGGATATCCTTAAAAAATACTTTTAAAGTGTCTTGTCTGCATTTACAAACAACTCTCCGATTCATTTAAAACCAAAACCTTGCCTTTTTTATGGACGATTTTCTATCGGGGACGCCGTGGCTAAAATGGCTTTAAATGCTTTTGCTACCGTCTTTGGTTAACCGTTTTCCACTGCCAGTTCGCTTCAGTTGCTTGCCGGCGATTATCCGTCTGGCAGTGTGTGTGCCCGAGTATCTAAGTATATGGGTATCCAAGTATCAAAGTATCCATATCTATAGTATTTGTAGCTCTCCTACTCGCCGGGTGCCTAGTGTCCGTGTGTTAGTAATTAACACCATTGCGTAATGCAGCGTATCGAAGCCTAAATAGTGCTGCTCCATATGCCAAACTGGGCGGCAGTGGGCCAGAGACTTGGCCAGGAGAAAGGGGTACGCCGATATCAGCCATTAAACGAGTGCCTCGAGTGTCTCTTTCTGTCTTCTGTCTCATTTGGGGCAGCTACTTTGTTGCCATTTATTCGGGCTGACTTCCCATGCCACCTCATCAGTCATGTTGCAAAGGTGTTGAAGCGCTTACGGCCTTACAAGCGATTTAGTTGGTCTAAAACCATCGATTTGTCCAGCTTTCCGTCTGGCCAGCGGATCAGGATCTCCGTGAAGGGATCGCCTTAGTGTCAGTGAACTGGGGAACTGTTTGGAAGCGATGTGTAAGTTCACCATCCACTAATCCATAATACCCGGCTGACCACCTGCATTTGGCCAACCCCGAGCCTAGCCCAGGTTAGTCAGCGAAAGCAAAACAAAAGAATTTTGTATTAACCCAAAGCGTTCCATTAAAATCCACCACCGAAGTGCGGCCGGCAGTAAAAGTTCCAACAGCAGCAGCAGGAGGAATAGGACTAGCAGCAGGACCACAACCAGGACGCACTGTTGCCTTCTGCATATTTCTCTGTAGTTTTTGTGTTTTTCAGCTTTTTCGAGTGTGCGCTGAAGTGGAGCGCCCAAGGGGCTGGCCAGGAGCAGCGGGGTTGGGCGGGGTGTCGCTTGGGCTGCAGTCGGCGAGGAGGTGGTATCTGGCCCGGGCAGGTGATACTTTTAGTTGCCTTTTCCCTTACCCAGAACCCAGGGCCCAAAAGGGATCGTTTAACTCTGGCAGTGAGCTTACAAAAGGCAGAGAATGGGGGCTGAACGGAATTTTACGAAAATGTTAGCTTTATTCAGCTGCTCGAACAAATCAAATTATCATTGATGAAACTAAACCGTTAATTTGTTATTACTAGACTGGATTTGTTGATAAAATGTATTCTTAAATGTACCGTTGTTACTAGAAAAGTTAATAGGCTTTCTTCCCTATATGGAATTAAACTATATTATTATATTATTTTTGTATTATTGTATTATTTGAAGGAACTTTCGATTTATATATTGAAATATACAATTATTTATAATTTTATCTGGATGCTAATGTTTAAAGATAACATTTGCGACGGCTCCTATTGCCTAATTAAGAAGTTTGACATGTGTTATTTGATTACATTTTATTTATGTGGTTGAATGCCCAAGAAATCCCGAAATCAGATAAAAATTTTAATAATTATTCGTTTTCGCTGGGTGATAAATGATTAAGGCCAAAATGCCAAATGCGCATCATTAGCGCACAGTAGCCCCTTTCTACCATTCTTGGCCCAATCCTGCGCCCCACTAAATCCAAAGGCCGCGCCCACCGTAGAGGGCAGGGTGGGAACCGCCCCTTCGTCTTTGCCCTCTTCTTCTTATTCTTCTCCCGCTCCTTCTTCCTGTTCCTAATTCTCCCACTACCACTCCTCTTCCCTTCCACCATCCCCGGCCGCCTTCCTTTTTGGCGTTCGCAGCTGTCAAAAGGTTTTCAAAGTTGCCTTTGCCCGGCGCTTTGATGTCGCCCCCGAGTGATTGTATGTGTGCGAGTGTGTGTATCTGTATATTAGCTACCCAAGTGTATGTTTGTGTGTGTGTGTGTCAGTAGTAGATACATTTTTTCCCAAAAGCCCACATGGCCTGGCTTTGGAGCTCCTTTTGGTGAGAGACCAAAAGAGATTCCGCTGCGCGAATCGCAAAAATGTTTAATCGATAAAATAAATGAGTTGCCTTTGCCACAGTTTAGCCGCTGTTGTTGTTACTGTTGCTACTGTTGTTCCTGTAGTTTCAGTTCCCCCGGCTGGCACAGTTGACGTTATTCTTGTGCGGAACTTTTGCCGCCCCATAGAACATCTACAACTAAAAGTATACCGAGAAGCAAGAAAGGAACCGAGCTTGACACAGGGGTAATCACAAAACTAAAAACGGCCGCACACTCACACTGTCCGTCGTTATAACTGTAGTTTTATGTACTTACTGCAAGAATGTATCTGGTAGATACAAATTGCTTTTGGCCGGGTAGATCATAAACTGAAAACCGAACTGAAGCGAAACTTTGGCGATGGGAAAACTGTCGCTTTGGCCCATAGATCAAACGCGATTGTCGGCCTCTCCAAAGCCATCGATAACATTTATCACTTCATTAAGCGAACGGAACGAACATTCCTCCGCCTCTGTTTGTACAATTAATATGCAAATGAGCCCCGAGGGCCTCGGGACGGAGGAGATGTACTGCTTGTGGCATCTTAATGTGGCATCACCGCATTCGAAATATGCAAATAATGCGTTTAACAACTTAATTCGGTTCACAATCCATTCAAGAAGTGTTTGTGCCCCTCTGACGATTAGCGCGGGCCGTGAACCTGAGCCTGCGACCGATTCTTCCGAGATTCTCAGTCGTAGTCTTCGTTCAGATACACTGTAAACAAATGGCATGGTTCGCACAAAGGATATGTAACGTATATTGAGGCTACAGCCTTAATTAAGTTCAGACTAAATAATTCAATTATAAATAAACCAATTGAACATTAGTTTGAAACCATCAGGCAAATGAATCGTCTTGTGTTTATTAATAAGTTAATATTATACTTATTGGTTAGATTATTCAAAATAAGTATTATTATATTTTTCTGTGTAACACTCTTCCGACTTGGTCTCCTCCAAATCCGATCCACCTTTTCTCCTCTTTTCGCCGCCTTGTTATCTTGACAGAGTTGCGCGATCGTTTTGTAGTCGCGTTTGGTTTCAGCTACTGCCTCTCGATTCACTTTTCTCGCATTCGGGTTGACAAAATTAATGAGTTGGCCAAGCTGTGAAGCTCCCCTCGCCACCACTGACTACGTGTGCTCCTCGTTAATTTTAACAGCTTTGGGATGCTGAGCCTTGAAATTTATGCGTGAATTTGGCGCAGATCCATTAAGTGGTCCATAGATTAGGAGGCTCCCTTTGTGCCCAGATTCTGCTGGCTGTTGGGGCTAAGTGACTGGACCAAAGTTGCAGCACGGTAGCAGAGTGGCATGTTCCTCAGTTGACAGCTTCCCTAAATGGCGCTTAAACTCGAGTCTCGCTCCTATAGGGCCCTCTTTGTTTTGACATTTTTATATGCAGAAATGTAAATTCAATTAATTGTGACATTTTCAAGGAATACCACAGTTCAGATACGAGTATGTCTGGCATTTTTATAGTCTGGATGTAGATGTATTCTCTATACTCTTTATCAACAAGTGGGTGGTTGTTTAAGAGTATGCAAAATCAAATTAGTTGCAGTAAAAGTAAGCTGTGATGACCCACAATATGCTGGTGTTGTTTAGAGTTTTTCGGTTTTGGACACGCTACTTGGCGTTTTTATAGGTGCCGAAAGGGTTGCCGCCGATTTGGTGGCAAGGGGGCACATCTATCAGGTGCAGTGGCGGCACGCAGCTCTCGACCAACACGCATAGGCCAAAGTCAAAAGAGCTACCAACTGATGAATGAATGAATGAGTGTCTGGTTTGGTCTGGTCTGCGTGAGTATATGAGTGTGCCAGTTGCTAACGGTTTGCTGCGATTTTGGCGCCAAATTGAGCGTGTTATGATCAACAACAGCAGCGGTAGCAAAAGCCACCTGAACACGCTGCGTATGCGTAATGCTTTGCATGCAAGCCGGCCGAGGAAGCGAACCGAAGGCGTAGACAGCTGAGCTGGATGCCGTGAACTCACGTGCCCCCCAAAGGATTGCGTGTCATTTGTTTATAAACATATCACAAAGGCACGAGGAAGCGGTACTTTTGAAGCGGGGGTGCCGGCTGAACTCTGCCGTATGCAAATCCAAGCCAGAGGTCGAGGGTCGTCGTGGGGATTAAGCAACAATCGACACTTGCAAATGGGAACATATTCGAAAGGAAAGTTTTCGTTTACTTGCCAAATTTTGCAAATTAAAACAGTTTGTGGATTCACACACCCACATAACTTTGTATTATTTGTAAGTGGATCCCTTTTGGGATTTCCCCTTGTTATTTTTTGCAATATACAACAAATGCTAAGTAAATGCACTCAACGGCTTAAATATATACATATATATTTAGGGTTACTAGGTCATTTTATCCTATGACCAGATTGATATGCTACCTTGGACTAAGGGATAGTTTAGGCATTGTAATGAATTATTCAGATGCATCGCTATAGTTTATATAATTTACATATTTCCTGACATATTTATATATATTTCAATTTGTGACTTGAAGATGGCACTTATAAATACCAAAGTCTTCTAATTAGTTTTTGCGATTACGGCTAATAAATTCTCTTCAAGCTTTTTAATATATCTACCGCTCTGGGCAACAGTGGGTGTGGTGCGTCGGGATTTAGGGCTTATATCGTATCTGCTAGATCTCTGGACTTTGCTTTGGCGTTTTGTGGGCGAGACGACAGCCTTGGACCTTGCAATTTGTGTCAACCCAATCGAGACACACATATACCACCACCACCACGGTCCGCAATCCCTGGGCTCCTCCCACCGATCCGGCCAACGAAACCCCAATCCCAAAAGTCGTCCGCATTGTAATTTCTTTAAAAGCAATTCATTTCATAATGGGAAAAGGAAAGAAGAAATGTGAAGAAGAATGCCGAATGGGTGGGATGGGTGGCAAAGCAGGGAACCGACGCAAATGGCGAAAATAATACATGAGGAAAAATGTATAGAAAGGACGAGGACGACGATGTCGACAAAGCTGAAGGAGAATAAAAATGGCTTTTTGGGGCTGAAAGTTCGCAAGGAACGTGGAGCATACAGATACACACACACACACACCTCTGCAGATATCCTTTGTTGGCTAGGATTCCTCTCTAAACTCTCTCTGTGTTTCTCCTGCTTGACGTTTTTATGGCTCCCAGACAAAAGGTTGAGCCACCTTTTACCTTTCCACCGCCGCCGCCGCCGAAAGTTCTTTACTTTTTGGAAAGTTGTTTATGGAATTAATTTTATTTCCAGTACTTGCCGTCCTACCTCTGATCCTTTGCCGTTGCCCTTGCCGTTGCCCTTGCCATTTGGCTTCCTTTTCATTCCCTCGGCATACATATATAGATAATAAGAAAATTATACATTTTATGCCGCGCAAACTGAGAGCCAGAGGGGCGCAAAAAAATAATACACCGCATTGCCCCCAATTTGGCAGGGGCCTCAATTTGGCCTGGCTTGGAAATTATTTCTATGTCGATTCCCTTTGCTAATTCGCAGCCTTGACTGGCGTCCTCCAGTGCATTCCGATGCGTCTAACGGTTTCGTTCATCAATATAATCATGCCGCCGAAGTCCAGCTATAAGTTCGCTCGTTTATCCTTTTTTGTGCCCAGACACTGATCATTTTCAAATTTCTTCGTAATTGGCCATTTCATTAAATGCGTTCGTTCGATTTGAATTGATTTGATGAGAGTTCTTCGAGTCAAAGAATACCACATTTAGCGTCGATTTGCGTAGCCACTGGAATCCTAGTGGGTCTCTGCTGGAATTGCTATCTCCGATCTCTTTATCCTTGGCTGCCGAGCGACAAGTTGGCATTCCTTCTCCTGCAGGACAACACCTTGGTGGCACGATAATAGGATTGGGATTGGGACTGTTCCGATATCAGCAGTGGGGATTATCCGGCCAGCGACAATTTGAGGCAACATGTCGTCGTCCAGTTTTGTGACACCAAACGGACATGCCACTGACAATTACCCGGGAACCTGCTACTGCTGCTGCTGCAAAAAAAAAAGTACAGGACGAGGTCCGTCAGCCAATTAACTTAACGCGACAATATCCTGCAACAGTCCGCGTCCTTTTTTCCGCCACTCGTGTGTGTGTGTGTGTGTGCAGTCGAGCAAAAAGTTTTCCAAATAAAAACAGCACACACAAAAACTCAAACGGCAAACAAAGCATCTAAAAAATTTCAAACAGTGACAAAAAAGCCACGCAAACGCGAAGGGAAAAGGGTTGGAACGGCCATGAAGGGGGTCGTCTCATAAATTACAACAATAATTATATTTAATTACCGCAATTACCCATGTAATAATGTCAATGAAAATGATGAGACAAAAAACAATTAAAAAAAGAACACAGTGCAACACACAAAGTGGAGCCAGAGATGGAGGTAACTCCGAGAACGCAGCTTATAAAGACAATCCGGCAGAACTGTTCCACTTATCCGCTTACGGGCAGAGATAATAATGAATTAGCGGCAAAGCTCTTGAATCCCAGTCCAACCTCGAGCTAATCCACTCAAGCCCGATTCTTGATTCCTGATTCTTGATTCCCCATTTCCCATTCCCCGTGCCCCATCATAAACGGATTTTGCATTTATGAGTTCTGTGGCTCCATACCCGCACAACCCCATGATAATAATATCACATACTGCATTTGGCTTTACAATGGTATTTTTGACTCGTCCTCGGTTTGGGTTGGGTTGGATTTGCTGGGTCCTCGAACATTTTATGACATTTAATTGGAGTGGCTTCAGATTGCGGTCCGACTTCTGATTTGTGGGCATATTCCCGTTTATGATTTGATTCATGGAAACTGTTAGAGGTGGAGCCGGGTAATAGGCCCGATTAACTTTCTCGAATCGCAATCAAGGCATGGGACTTAAAATGTGGAAATATAATAAGTTAATTCATATGAAGAAGTCGATCGATTAGTTCAATTATGTTTGATATAGGTATCCATTTAGGAAAAATGGGGTTTTCGTTATGAAGTAAGGAATATAAAGAAATATTTAAATTATATACTTATGTATTATATACATTTGTTTATTTACATTTTCTTATTTTCCTAAACTGTGCATTCATTCAACTTATAAACAAAAGTAGAGTCAACAGCACATTTTCTCGCATTAACCGAAAAGCGATTTAAAAGTGAAATGTGCCGGTCATTAAAGATATCCTTATCACGCACTGCAGATACCAAGGGGATCGATTGTGCAATTCACCCACTCCTTGCGGATCGACTAATCAGAGAACCAAGTGGGCATAGCTAATCGAACCCACCCACCCTTGATTGAGTGTCCGTTTTATGGTTGTAATCCTCGAGGGCCGTTGAAACATCTGGGGGAGGATATATCGAGGTCCATTGTGCGACTGTTATTATGTAGTTTCGGGTAACTGATAAGTGCAATTAATATTTTTTGACCTTTTCAAGTTCACGCCACCGTCGTCGCCAGCTGACGCGGCCGAGGCCTCATACGCTCTAGTTTCAGTTCTATTTAGGGAGCCACTTTCCATTTATGCATGAAAATTGTTTTGAATTTCCCTTTCACTCACTTCCTCAATTTTCATTTCACCCCCAGCCTGAAGCCGCCGCCCAAGGATGGCGTCACAAAGAGCAATCCATCAAAGCGGCATCGGGAGCGCCTCAACGCCGAGCTGGATCTGCTGGCCTCGCTGCTCCCCTTCGAGCAGAACATCTTGAGCAAACTGGATCGACTGAGCATTCTAAGGCTGTCTGTTAGTTATTTAAGAACCAAAAGTTATTTTCAAGGTGAGTGCTAGTCCGCTATACATGTATGTATGTACATTGGTTATATGGGGAAAACACCCTCTCAACATACTGCGCGTAGCAATTTCGGCCTATTAAATCGATTATGCCCGGCCGGAGGAACTCCCCGTTCTGGGTTTGGTTGGTCAGACTGCGGCCCAGACCCTAAACAACATGACTCATAAATGATTCAAAACTAATTTCAACGCCGCGCCAGGAGGTCCTCTCCTCCCGAAAGGTGAAAAGGACCAACCGACCGACAGACAGACAAACACACGCACGTGCTGTTGACGGATTAAAGAACAGGAAGGAAGCAGCCAGCAGCGTGGGGCGGTCTAGAACAAAGCGACTAGGGGCTAAAAAGCACACGGAAAATTCGGAAAAATTTAGATCTTAAAATCATACTACAAAGGTGTGCGGAAAACAGAACTTGCAATATTCAGTTCTTAAAACAGAATCTTTCATGGAACTTTATAGCCATTTTGCATAAAAAACAAATTGGCTCTAAATTTTATTTTAGTTCCTAAATACTAAGAAAGCATAACTTATTTTCCCCAGTGCGTTTGATAATTTCCGCAGCTTTGTCAGTCGGGCGCGGAATTAGGAAACAACCAGGAGCTGGGGGAACTAGCATATGTATCTACTTCTCTCAGGGGTGCTTTAGACTTACTTGACCTAGGGGTAGTTGACCAGTTGGGATGGAGAGGGACTCCGCGGGGTCAGCATATTTGGATAATTTAAATTAATTAAAACAAATGCAATAAACTCTCGGGCCTTGATGGCTTGATTAACGATTCGCCCGTCCGTCCGAGTTCGTTGGCATTTCGCGTTTGTTTTAATGACCAACACAAAAAAATGAAAATAAAGAAAATATTTAATTGCTTCATTCGCTTTCATTTGCGATAAATGCGGCGGGGAGATGGGCATATATGTGTGGCACGACAGCTTTAATGGTGTTTTACTGCAGAAATAAAGCGCCTCTGAGACCGAAACACTGATCCTGCCCCCATCTAATGTGTAAGCCCACGTGGCAAAATCGAAATCGAAGAGTGAACGGGAAAAGGTACCAGAACTTTAGTAAATATTTTGACAATTAGCGGTCAAGCGAAGTTCAGCGTTAATTGCACTGGCAAACTGTTGGCTTAGAGGACATGTACACGAAGAAAAAAGGAGCAACCGTCCAACCGGCCACGTGCCGCATTGTGCATTGTGAAAAGTCAATATAAACATTAGTTTCCTTTGCCAGCGGTGGCATCCCCCGAAAGGACTCTTTCGGGGAACCTCGCAGGACACTCCAAGTTGTAGCTACAACGACAACGACGACGGGTTAATGGACCAGAACCGTTGCGGCGTGTGCCCCGGTGAGTGGACCCTGCCCCCGACCCCTGTTTATTATCCTGCCAGGGGTTGTCACACAACACGGCGCGAGGTCAACGCTTTTGTTTCCATTTCGGTTTCGTTTGTTTGCCCAGATAGATGTTCTCGGATATTATCGGGATCATTTAATTTACAATTAGTGTTTGTTTGCCATCGAACCCTCAAACCTGGGAATGGGAATCGGTTTAGGTTGCTGGCCATCCAAATGTCCGAATGCGACGTGTGCCGCTCATGGATTACCAGCGGAAGCACTCAAGACGATTAAAATTGATTAGATGGTAACTGGGTGGAGGGAGCAGGATGCTGTCTTGGCCATGTATTCGCCAGACAATGTATATAGGTATATTTATATGTATATATCTGTTTTTGGGGGTGTTGGATCCCATCTGCAGTTGCTTGACCCTGACTTGCGCAAAAAACTTTTGCTACCCAAACCGAAAACAATACGGAAAGCGAGACAGCAAAACCAAACTGGAAATGTTCTCTATACGGGAGGAAAAAAAATATAAGCGGCATTTGTTTTTGCATTTGTTGTACTATTTTTTGGTCGACCACGCCCCCTCAGCCCGACCGCCCCACTCCCGATGATTTAGTCTCTTTCTTTCTGCCGTATTTTCGTGCTTTTCTGTGCGCTTTTTCCTCTATCTCTGGGTTTGGTTTTGGCCGCAAACTAAATAATTAAAGCGCGCTGCTAATGGGCCATTGTCTTGGCCCGAATCCAATAGGGGGTGGGATGGAACTAGTAGGGGGTAACTGTCCATAATTGCCAGGGCCACCTTTCGGCTCCTAGCCATAATTGTTAAGACTCGCAATTTCTTCATTTTTAATGCCCGGTGCCCGGTGTTAAGACGCCTGTCTCTGGGTTCGACGTCTGCCTAATTGATGAGTTGCGTAATTAAGTGGCAAGGGGAGATGTTGAAACAATTGCTGAAACAACATTAGTTCTTATGACCCTTTAGATATTGATTGCCTCTGTTTTAACGATTATTATTCATTCTATTCTATTTTCTGCGCGCAGCACGCTAGGCTTTAAACGCAGTTTTCTCCTGTCCAAAGCGAACCCCCACCTGGCGTACTAATGCCATTAAAATAGTAGTAAAAAGCGGACCATAAGCAAATTAAGTTCCCAAGAAACGCCGCCAAGTGCTCTGCTATCCCATTGAGCAGCTACTTCAAAGATTTGGTAACTTGAGATGGGAACGCGTTTACATTTGCATTTGGCGTTTCGCCAAGCCAACAAGTTCCCACACACTATTAAAAATGCACTGGAAAAAAATAGTTTCGATCTAAAAATTTGTAAAAATACAGTTCCTCCTTTACAAAACCAAAACAGAATTAAATTTTCTAGTGGGCTTAGTGGGCTTTCGAAAAATTTGTCATTACCTCACTGATATTACATAGAAAACAAAAATAACTAGGAATTATCAATATTAATTTTCATAATATTATATCAGCTTGAAGTATCTCTATCCCACATTTCTTCGCATAGATTTGCTGGCGAATCATGTCGCCATTACTTATGACTTGGCCGTCGGCGCTCTTTTAACTGGTTCTCGGGGGCTCGTGGGAAGCGGCAGTGCTGTGGAAACCTGCTGGGCATATTGTGAATGAATCTGCATCGCTGGCATTCAGGCACCTGAAACATGGGACAACTAAGCTGGGAGGCATACGAGTCACCCACCGATTATTGGCCACGACAAGGTCACTTGGTCAGCCCGTCTGGCCCGTGGGTCTCTTTTCGCCCCATTTCTCCTGCAGCAAGGCATTTATGTTATTATCAAAATTGCCTGCAGGCAGCTGCTCCCAATTGGCTTAAAAAGTCAGCATGGTGCATGCGAGGGGGATGGGATGAGGCCAAGGCTCAGTTCTTAACCTATAAACATAGTAAAGCCAGTTCCAGCGGCATTTGGCCAATTTTTCGTACATTGTAACATGACTTTCGTGCGTTGCTCCAGTTAAGGCCCAATCCAGCCCCCTTAACCCTCTGCTGCCGACTGGGCTCAAAACCAGACAATGAATGGGTCGCAGGCGAACATGCAATCAGTCAGGCGATGGCGATGGTGATGGTGATGGTGATGGCGATGCACTTGCCTACCAACTCCAAGTAGGTGTTGTTTCTGTTGGTTTCGGTTTGGCTGGTTAGCTTGTTTTTCCTCTAAGGCGTCGCATTGTCACGCCGGCCAATGCTCAGCTGTTTCCATATATCGCACACAAGTGTAGCTTAAACTAGTATATAATGTATATGCACTGCTCGGGGGAGACAACATTGCGTGACTTACGTAGGTCGCCACCCCCTCTAGTTCCTCCTTACCGTCGGGTAAAAAGATACCATGTCTAAAGGCCTAGTTCAATTTAAAGTCCAATAAACGATGTGGCTACTTTAAAATGGTTCTTTCTGTAATTGCGTACGTACGTTCTTCAACATCTAAACCTTCAACAGACGAAATGTATTGTTTATGGGATTTAAAAGCCTTGCATAGAGCAGGGTTTTAGCAAAGACAGTAGTTATTCTAATGTCTTTGGATTTACCAAGTTTAATAAAAGATGTTCTTGAAGTTCCTTAAGCAAGAATATTATATACGAGTATCTTTTTGAAGCTGTATATTCCATTTTATCTCTTAAGCAATTGTCCTTATTTTAATGAGATTTTTAGGATGAACGATAAGCAAATTTGTTAGTATACTACAATAGCTGCAATAATCTCATATATTAGCGGTCACTTTTGTTATGTTATCCTTGCTAGATTTAATCATAAACTAAAACAAACCTTACAAAATGTTTGGAAAAGCAAATCATTTTAATTCCCATAATATGCACTGGTAATAGAATGTGTCTATTATTTCCATCTACACATCCTTATGCCAATCTATCCTGGCGAAGCAGACAGCTTATTTATCGGCTCCTACTTAATATTCCCCTTACCAAACGATATTTCACACACCCTTTGCACCTGAACACCAAGTTCTTGTATCGAGCCAACTATCCCCGCCCACCAGTTAACCTTTTTCCTTTGACCCAAAACGGCGGCGGGGTGCATCCAAAAAGCGCTGTCACTCCGGACAGCTGCCAATGGTTGCTGGTGGTGCCGCTGCGGATCTCTGGGTGGATGGCTATGGATACCTGGGGATATATGTACTACCAACACCGTGGCTGTCAGTTTTCCAATCAAATCCGCTGATGAGTTTGACATTTCCATGACATATTTGCTTCTGTCGGCACGGAAAATGTTTGCCAAAATGTCAGAAAATTTAAACTTTATTTATTATTCTGCGCCAAGCCGTGCCACCAGACCCGCCGGACACGCCCAGTTCCAGCTCCATCTCCAGCTCCAGCCTAAGCATAATTGACGCCACCTTTGGAAAAGCGGAGAAAATGCGGGGAAAATGTCCGAGACGGCACCTCGTCAGTGCAACGTCATTAGGGCGAGAATCTTTCGGGTCTTCTTCGCTCGCTGCGCACGCTTTTCCTCTGCCATTTCCCAACTTGTTTCCACATTGGTCTTTCTCTCTGTCTGGCTTTTCTCTTTGGCCATTTGGGTGGGGTTTTCCAACGCCGCCATTTTTATATGTGTACATCATCGAGCGGTGCGGAGAGTTTGTGACCTGCATGCCCCACCCTGATAGCCGAGATTTTGCGCTTTTCCGGTCGTTCGCAGCACAAGATTTTCATCCACCGCCGGCGGTTCACGGTGGGTGGTCGTTTAACGACTCTTGGGGGGTGGGTTCCTTCAAAAGATGGAAGCGCCGGCTCAGAGAAAATGGGGGAAAACAGCTGCGGAAAATGCGGAGAATTTGTCGTAAATTTGGTTTATACGCCATGTAATAATACAATGTTAGTGCAATAAAGGGCGCCATGACAGATTTTGTAACCCGAAACTCCGGACGGAAAAGCGAGCCGAAGCTAACCCAACCCAAATCTCTCCATCCCCCTGGCAGAAATTAATTAAATGAGTTTATGCACGTACAAAAAAATTAAAATATTCCACCAGAAATAATAAAAAAGCAGCGACAAGCAAAGAAATGAATGTAAACTGAGCCTAATTAAATTATGAATAATTACGACCGCGTCCTAGGCCAAGTGGCTGTAAAGGATCACGCCAGGATTACACGCACATGATGCAATTTGTTTGGGCCACATTAGGCGATGGTGGGAGGGGCCGCTATTTGTTTTATCGCACTCTCGCTAAAATGAACAATCTTTCTCCTGAGTGGGAGCGAGTCACTTTTGTTAATTTGATAAAAAGGTCAAAAAGGCCGAGATTAAAGTCAGGCGACAAGGAGCTCAAGTTTGCGGTCAGCCGGGTAAACCTGGTCAGAATGGCCAGGAAAATGTGGTTGCCAGTGTGCGGAGAGTGGGGTTTGGAATGCTAACCTGCTAATTGAAATTGAAGCCAAACTCCAAGAGTTTTTTCACGTGCTTAAGGGTTGCACTTGGGTGAAAGTTCGGGGGAAATTTTCCCCGAGGCTTGCCATGCGTAAATTAACTTTGCCTTTGTTTTCATTTAAGCCGCTGTTTTATTTCTCTTCAACGTTTTTTATTTCACCCATTTGCGTTGATAAAAATCATAATTTATGACATCAGCTGGCGTGGCATAATTTTTGGCCAGGACAACACTCTTAGCTTAACCACCCTCATCCCGAAATGAACTCCGCGCCCGAAAACATTTTACTAATATTGTGAAAATATATGAAGTTTCATTTCTTTTATCGTTTATCGCACATAAATCAATTTTTGTGACAAATTTATTATAAAAACCCGCTCGGCTCCCACAAAATAAAACTCCGCCGCCAAGAAATAAATAAACAAAAGTAATGGATGGGGGAAAATAAAATGAAATTTTCCTAGGCAAAATGGCGGCCTAGGGGTGAATAGTTCAAGGATTCAACGGAGTGGGGGTCCAAAGGGGGGCGAAAGTTCTCATAAAATATTACAATGACACCATAAACAATTTTTAGTACTTTGCCAAAGCCGTAAATATTTATTGTACGAGAATTTTCGGGGAGCTGAGACAGGCGCACATACCCATCACTGGTATATATATCTATGATATATTGGGTTTTTATGAAGTTACTATGGTTATGCCAGCCCGTCTCCTCCTCGAGGAAGGTGGGTTTGTAAAACAATTGAGTGGCTTATTTATGGCCAAGCAATTTCCTCGAATTTATTCCGTCTTTTAAGTGAATATCAAATATTTATGGTTAATAAAATATCCAAGAACGCTGACGTTTGTAAAATATATATATATATTTCTCTCTACTTCTCGACTTGCAGTTGTTATGCATAAGGATAAGGAGGATAACGGAGTCCTGCCCCACATACACGCACATGACGGCTACAGGACACGAGAACTGGGCGCCTTCGAGCACGGCCTGTTGGATGGTGATATGTTCCTCCAGGTGAGTCCCGAGTCGTGAATCCAGCTAAAAGAACCCCTTCCCCATCAACTCCTCTCAATCGCCCCGATTTGTCTTCATCAGTGTTTTGTTTGATGGCTTCATTGGCCAGGATACGTGGTGTGTATTGCTGACAGGGTGGGGGTTAAGGGGAATAATCAATCAGCGTCTGGTTAGCCGAGAGAGTTTCCATTGATAAATACTGGGCACGCAATCGAGAGTCGGTGGTGAAGGTCTGGGAAAATCCACTTCCTTCACTAATATTCTGTCATTTGTAATTGTCTGCAATTAATACGTTCTGGAATTGATTAAACTAATTGAAAATTGGTCATGCACTAACCGGGAAAGCAGATCAATTTGATGAAGTGAAATGTTTTGAATGCCCCATTAAAATTAGCCATATAGAATATTAACCAATTACTGAAGGCATACCTACTTATATATCTAAATGGGAATAGAAATAGACCATTGTTATGTCTTAAATTAAACCGAAATTGTTTACGCGGCACATTCAATCAACAAAGTAATAGCCAATTCATTAAATTAATTCGAGCATTTTCACGACCCCGTATGCAAACACAATACGAATAATTTTTGATTTACGATTTCAGTACAATTAATTAGTAGTTATCATGTTGAAGTGCAACAGCTGCACCGAAGTGGAGCACACATAAAAATTATGCATTTCAAGTTTATGTGCCAAAATACTCCAATTAAATTGTCGCACAGCACACTCCTCCCCCCGTTAGCCGCTGCACTCCATAGTCGCCGCCTTGGGGCAGTTGCATGTTTTTGCTGAATTAAAAGTGCATGTGTGCCTCGGTGTGTGTATTTGTTTGTTGCACTGTCCGAGGCGCCAACATATGCACTTGTCACAGTCATGACAGTTTAATTTAATGCGCACATAGCTCACCGGGCATTGGAGCAGGCGGCCACCGGGCGAGTGGTGCTGCCACAGCTGACACTGCCCCCTGACCCCCATAGCAGCACTGCAGCACTCCACCAACCATCACTCCGCCCAGACAGACACACGCAATTGTGCAACATGCACTTGCAGCGGCAACAACCTCCTTTTTTATCGCACATGCCGCTTTTTTCGGCTGCACTCCACACACACAATTCAATGTCAAAGTCCACCAAAGTAACCACCCGCCCGAGTGCGCGGTATGCACCACATATACATATGTATGCATGCGGCACAAGTGGGGCAATGCACGTTGCAGTTTCGTGTTCGCCTGCATTACGTATACGCAGGGTGGCCCGCGAGCGAGCGGCAAATTTGAATGCAAGCCAAAAAAAAAAAAAGAAAAGCACTAGACTGCACCACCCTTTTCCTGGCTGCAGCTAATTGTCGAGCTCAAAACTGCACAATTGTGCATTTCCGTGCATATTTTTAGTCTGTCTCACAGCGAGAGAGTCCTTTTGGCCAAAAAGGGGGCCGTCGTGAGGTGTGCATATTTAGTTTTAATACCTCGGGTATTTGTTACCTGTTGCCCGCGAAGTTTTACTTTTTGCTGCAGCTGTTGCTATTCCTGTTTATTATGGGTCACATATTATCATTAGAAAATGGCATTTTGTCACGCAGCTTAGTTGAGGGCTAGCACTCACACACACACACACTGGCGCAACATTTAATTGTCTTCCGTTTTCACTGAAAGTAAAACACTTTCAACACTTTGCTTGCCAACATGATATGAACTGAACTTTCCATGCAACACTGTTCGGCGGCAGATTCGCCGAAGATATTAACTGGCGAGGCACTTGGCGGGGGTTTGCCTCCATCGCTGGGGGTGGGCTTTATTAAGCAATTATCTAGACAAGCTTGGGCAAATTGGCCAAACTAGAAAGGCGCCTCCCCTCTGAACAAAAAACCCCGCCCTTCAAAAGTCTTTCCTGCATCTGGCTAGGAAATGATAAAATAATCGCTGCCAACTTATCAAATCTCACAACAGAAATGCCAGATTTGCCCACACACACACACATGACCATATGCCCGCTCACAGCCTCCATACTCCGGATCCCCCACTATAAAGACGGGCGGGTATTATTAAAATCGCATTAGAAGACGCCGCAGACGAGCTTGTCTAAATTGTAGCTGCGGGAGCAACAGAGAGGCCTCGATGCGCCGTCAGGTGGGAAAGGGATGGGGCGCAGAAACAATTAGACTGTGGGGAGAAATCTTTCTTGGCCGTATAAAAAGGTAAAATGCCGCAAGAAATGAAAAGAGATGAGCACAAAAAAAAAAAAACAGTGTAAAAAAAGAAAACAACAAGCCGTTAGCAGGACTCATATACAACATTACAGATACACTTTCTTAATAAGACACTAAAATTGTATAGAATGTAGTATAATGTCCTTTATAGGGTATCTAAGAAATAGGTAAGAAATAGCTCATAACCGAACGAAAAGCTAAAGAATATGGACATTGTTACAGAAGATATGCAATCCAGTTGCTATCCACACACGGGAATAGAGTATCCGTAGTCTTTGTAACCTCTCTGAATCCATATCTGTTCGCTGACTGGCTACCGTTGGAGATCTTTATGACGATTATTGATGCCCGGACCAGTCCGCGTGGCCTGATGACAATCCATGCAGCATCTATATGTATGTTATGCCATGGCAGCACCACATCCTTGCGGGCTGTTGATGCGTTTTAAATGATGACGCCACTTAGCATTTATGTCGGCTAATGCCAACTCTCGCAAGGAGTGGCTTGGTTACCCGCTGTTCGGCCCGATCTCCGACCAGATTCCAGGTTCCAGATTCCAAGATCCCTCGGCTCCTCTGCGGTCAATCCTGCTCCTGCTGCTGCTGCTGCTGCTGCTCTGTAATTAGCAGCAATCGCGCACATTTTTCTCCGACTCAAAATGGGGGGACCGCTTCCTTTCGCTGGAGCTCGATATGGTGGCTGCAAATTGATATTTAAATACGCCCGTATTAATTACGCGCCGTATTTGTTGTATGTGCGGTGCTGTTGTTTTTTTTTTTCAGTTCGGTTATATTAATTACGACCGCACCGCCACGGAGGCACTAATGGAGCATTGGCAAATTTGTCTTTTCGAGCGGCCAGTGGTGGTTCAGTTTCAGTTTTCCTTCTCATTTTCACTTCACACGTTGCTCGGACGGATTGGGCCGTCTAAATAACGGTTAGTTCCAGTCGAGATCGGCCGAGAATCGCATGCGTCGCCGCCATTAGCAGTCCATAAAACCCGACTTTAAAATGCAATCAAAAACAATAATGCGCCAAATAATAAACAAAACAATGAAGCGTCGTATTAAAAACTTTTGCATGATTTTTGTGCTGCTTTTTTTTACTTCAAATTTCATTTTCTTGTTAGCAGCGCGAAGTCTTTGAAGGCGCATATCCAAATAGATAATGACAATGGCTCATCTGGGGATTTGGAGGGCAGGGAACTGGAATGGAAACCTGCAATTACACCAAAATCCACCGCCATCCCCTCCCCGCCCTCTTACTCCATCTCTTTCTCTCGGTTCAGTTGAAACTCATTGATTTAATTGCAAGCCATTTCCTGGTTGTGTTTGATGTGGAACTCCAGATCCGACCGGGATCGGGACTGGGCATACACATACATGTGGCTCGGATGAAATAAGCCGCTTAGGCACTGATTACACTTTGGCCGCAACTAAGCGCCGCCATTGCGGCTCCCATTCAAGCAGCTCCTGATGTAGTCAAAACAGAGTTCATTCAAAGGGGCGGGCCCTGTACGGGTCAATGGAAGAACGCTGAGAATAATATTGTAATACAATCCTTAAAGTCAAGGATTATAAATAAGAGATATAACTGTCCTAGTTATATTTGCTTACTCGATTTAAAATGCTGATTTCTGATTTTTCACACATTTTTAGTATTTATTAGAAAGATTTTATATAAAATTCCACTTTAGCTTGAAGTTAGTTTGCTTTCAGTGTATCGAAGTGCCTTGGGCTACCTCGATCAATAACATTTCATTCACCAAATATGACGAGCCGTGGCAGCTACTGTAATTACACCTTTGCCAACCCATCACATATCATCTCCAAGATTCATTCATCTAGCTATTGATTCTTGGATTTATCCACTTGTCTGAGTGGCACAACGTAAATCGACCAAAAAGAAGAAAACATATATTTAATTCATAGTTTTGATTTAATTTTGACCCGTCAAACATTTCTTTTTGAATTTCTTTGCAGGCCCTAAATGGATTTCTAATGATACTGACATGCGAAGGCGAAGTCTTCTTTGCCACGCACAGCATCGAGAGCTATTTGGGTTTTCATCAGGTAAGTGCCATCAGCCCCTCAGCCCCTCAGACTATCCTATCCGCTCTCTCTCGCCACCCGTTTTTTTTTTTGATTGATTTTAATTGCCGACGGTTTTCATACAGACCCCTGTCCGTCTGTTTTTTGGGTCAATCTCTGAATTGCGGAAGCGGTCCGAGAAAAGGAAAACACTTTGGCCCAGAATCACCAGCGGTACAAAAATAGATATCATTACCCAAATTTGTTGTATTAGTTTAATGGTAAATTTCACCTGAACATATTATGATTCTCTTAAAATCAGAGCAGAAAAAGAACAAACAAAACAAGTTCATGTAAAGAGATAAATTGAAAAGGAGTTAGGTAACCTGATTGTCGGTCCGTCTGACCCAAATCCAGAGCTTCAATTGAGGCTTTGGTCCTCGGCCAAGTTGTCTGAGCTGGCCATGCTCAGAGGGTACGGACCTGAATCGATTCGCGGGACCGACAGATCGTAAATTAAAATCAGATTGCGCAATCGCTGGGAATCTCCCCTTGAAGCCGCAGCTGCAGTAGCGGGGCGTGGCCAGATTGATTCCGATGCGGGCACTCCGATTTGAATTCGGGCTCCTTCGGCAGCATGTTTGGGGTACACCTTCATTGTAGTTTTTTGCCTACTTTATTGTCGAATGGAAATTGAAATTGTAGTTAGCATCCGCCCGAGTTTGTTTTCTCTTTCTTTTTTTTCATTTTGTTTTTATTTTCCATTGAATTTAGTTGTAAATGTGTAAAGCGGCACATGCCACGCCCCGTTTGGCAGCTCAATTAAAAGCGTAGCCCGGCTTAACGTTCGAGAAAATCAGTTGGGTTTGTTTGCTTTCCTGGTGTTCGCAGAAAAAAAAGGCAGCCGAATGGGAGGGTCGGGGAGAATCCCTTGTAGCCCCCGTCAGGCGAACCTTCCTGCTCCTGGCGCGTGCAGAATTTATGTCTCAATTTGTGGCCAACATGGGGCGCATTTTCAATTTGCGCGCATTTTGATTTATACGCCCCAAAAACCCCGGGCGAATAAGAGAGCGCATGAGAAGCGAGAAGCGGCGTGAGAGCGAGAGCAGAATCAATAAGAATCCCCAGGTGACTGACCCCTGACCAATATATATATCAATACTCCACAGTCGGACATCGTCCACCAGTCGGTGTACGAACTGGTGCACTCGGAGGACCGCGAGGAGCTGCAGCGCCAGCTGCTGTGGAACAGTTTCCTGCCCGCCGACATGTCCAGCATGCAGCTGGCGGAGACCCTGGCGCCGGACAAGGCGCTCTACCTGGAGCGCAGCTTCACCGTCCGCTTTCGCTGCCTGCTGGACAACACGAGCGGCTTCCTGCGCCTGGACATCCGCGGCCGCATCAAGGTCCTGCATGGCCAGAACCGCAAGACGGAGGAGCCTCCGCTGGCACTCTTCGCCTATTGCACGCCCTTCGGGCCGCCCAGCCTGCTGGAAATCCCGCACAAGGAGAACATGTTCAAGTCCAAGCACAAGCTGGACTTCTCCCTGGTATCAATGGACCAGCGCGGCAAGCACATCCTGGGCTACGCAGACGCCGAGTTGGTCAACATGGGCGGCTACGATCTGGTGCACTACGATGACCTCGCCTATGTGGCCAGCGCCCATCAGGAGCGTAAGTATACAGTTCAGTAAGACAGTTGAATTTTAAGTAAACTTCTATTTTCTGGTTTTCCATAGTCCTGAAGACGGGTGCCTCTGGCATGATCGCCTACCGCTACCAAAAGAAGGATGGCGAGTGGCAGTGGCTGCAGACGAGCTCGCGCCTGGTGTACAAGAACTCCAAGCCGGACTTTGTGATCTGTACGCACCGCCAGCTGATGGACGAGGAAGGTCACGATCTGCTGGGCAAGCGCACCATGGACTTCAAGGTTAGCTACCTGGACACGGGACTGGCGTCCACCTACTTCTCCGAGGCTGACCAGCTGGTAGTGCCACCCAGCACCTCCCCCACGGCCCACGCCCTTCCGCCGCCGGTGACGCCAACGCGTCCAAATCGTCGCTACAAGACGCAGTTGCGCGACTTCCTCTCCACTTGTCGCAGCAAACGCAAGCTGCAGCAGCAGCAGAACCAACCGCAGACGCAGCAAACCTCACCACTTGGTGGTCAGGTGGGGTCCCCTGCTCCGGCTGTAGCCGTGGAGTACTTGCCCGATCCGGCAGCTGCGGTGGCCGCGGCCTACTCCAACCTAAATCCAATGTACACAACCTCGCCGTATGCCAGTGCCGCAGACAATCTCTACATGGGCAGCTCCATGCCGGCCAACGCCTTCTACCCAGTCAGCGAGAACCTCTTCCATCAGTACCGGCTGCAGGGCGCCGTCGGTGGCTACTACACGGATTATCCGCACTCCGGCGCTCCAGCCTCAGCTTACGTAGCTAACGGATTTCTTTCTTACGACGGATACGCCATTGCCTCCAAAGCGGACGAAAAGTGGCAAGAGACTGGGAAGTACTACAGTGGCTACAGCAGCGGCTATGGAAGTCCAACATCTACGCCACAGGTACGAAAAGTCAGTAACATTAGTATAACCGATAAAAACTTTAAAGATAGCATTCAATTTGCATCGGAGGACAAAGCTGCAACCATTGACTAATTCGAGTTCCTCTTACAGCAAATTCCTCTAAAGACGCCGAAATCTTCACCCCAGGTGATGGAGGTGATATCTTGCTCCTCGGACGGGCCATCACCTGTGGGCGGAGCCACGCCCAACGGAGTCGGAAGCGTTACGCCCAAAGTTGAGTTGGCCGGAACAACGCCGGCAGCAGCAGCGGGACAAGATCCCTACGAGCGTCAAACAGTGCTGATGTGGGGCACCACGCACTCGAGTGGGGTACCGCTAAATAGTCTTCATGGCGGACGAAGTGGAGCCGGGAACCCTGCCTCACCACAGCGATCCACTCCTCTGGCCAACGGATTGGGATACGCAAGCGCCAATAATAACAACAACGATCTTGAACCTGCAACGGCTGCCAAGTGGAACGGAACA
This sequence comes from Drosophila mauritiana, assembly GCF_004382145.1. Lineage (NCBI taxonomy): Eukaryota > Metazoa > Arthropoda > Insecta > Diptera > Drosophilidae > Drosophila > Drosophila mauritiana. The sequence goes on from NC_046670.1 coordinate 10,616,873, forward strand.
AAGGAGCTGCCGGGCAAGTCGGGAAGTGCCAGTACGCCGGAGAGCTACCAGATGCAGCATGATGACTCCGGCCTATACTCCGCCTCTTCGCACACAACCTCTCCGCAGCAGCAGCAACAGCAGCAGCTCCAGCAATCGCAGCGAGGAGTTGGTTCCAATGTTAGCGCTCCCAGCAGCTCACTCACTAGCACGGGCACAGATCAGCAGGCGGTGCACCCATCCAGTTGCCACCAACAACAGCAGCAGCAGCAGCAACAACACCATCACGCCCACCCGCATCCGCACTCGCATCATCACCACCATCATCACCATCACCATGAGACGGCGCATCAGCACAGCAGCGAGGTATGGACGCCCGCCTCCTACACGCAGTACTCGCAGTACTTCACGTACCATCATCCGCATCCGCACCCACACCATCCGTCGGCTGGCGGCGGTGGCCATGTTCCGGCCCAGTCGCATCACCTGCACCACGGCCACCGCTAGAAGACGAATAGATTGCACCAGTAATGAAGCACCCGCACTCTCTGTACTCACCCACAACCACTCACCTTCTTCTGAAACCAATAGAAACCCACTTCAGTGCACCCAAGTGTGCTCTCTCGCCTGACTACTAACCATAACGATCCTCCCTAGATCATTCTCACCACCCATCATCAGCAACAGTCGCAGCAGCAGCAGCAATCGCTCGCTGGCTACCCGCTGCACCACCAGCTGGTGGGAGTTGGATCAGGATCACCGCCGCCGCCGCCGCCAGTCGCATTGTCCCGATCGCCCACGGCCTTGCCGGCGGTCAGCAGCCTGCTAAATGGATCGGCTTCAGCAGGAGGAGCATCGGATATTCCATACCAGCAATTGGCCATTGTGTCCGCTCCTCTGGTGATTTGCGCCGAGGAGGTGGGTGGAGGCGTCAGCGGCATTGGTCGCAAGTCATCCAAGCAGCAACAGTCCCTGCAACACCTGCAGCAGCAACAGTCGCTGCAACAGCAGCAACATGCAATTTACCAGCAGCAACATCACCACTCGCAGCATCATCCGCATCATCAGCTGCTCTATCCGGCGAACATTACGGCGCACACCGCGCTGGCTTATGCCCCGCCCACGGCCGGAGGCGCATATGCCGACGGCAGTCCGCTTCTCTCCTTCTCGGAGGTGACCAACACGCTACTGAACCAGTGAATGTGCAGAGAGGAGGAGAAGAAGGGAACCGTTCAACAGTTTTGCCAAAATGTGGACTATGACTATCTTATCTTCCATAATCTGAACCAGCAACGAATGGATATAGCAAGCGCACGCCATTCGTCCACCCACTCCTTGGTTGATTCTCAGAAAACTGCAGCAGCCGCAGCAGAAATAATTTCTATTTATTTTACTGTGATAATTTATAGATACATTGTATTGTATGTGAAACTAGGTTTGCCCATCAACAAATCCAAAACAGCCGTAATAGCCGTATCCAATCTTCCAGGGAATCGGGTATGGGTACTGCAACCTTAACCAGCACAAAGTTACGAAGCCAATCCCCGTTGATCCCAAGCAATCATGGGTAGATGGCGGTTAGCATCGACATTCAATTTCAGTTGTAGTTACAACCAAAGATTTCTCTAACTTATACTTATCGTTTTAGCATAATACGATCCATCCAATTGGCTTCGGTTTGTAGCGCCAAACTTTAGTTACATTTTAGTTACACTCGTGATCGGAGTGAGAAATAAATGCCTAAACAGTTGCGATTAAGAGTGCTTAAGTAGCATTTAAGTGAATAACAGATGCTTGTATCCATATTTAATTGAACTTTAGACGTAACGAGTAATGCAAGATAAAGTAATTTTCATGATTCCTATCGTTTAGCAAGTAACTAAATTAATCCGTAAGCGGATATACCCGCATACATATATTGTATTGTATGTTTAAAGTTTTCTTGAAATTTCTAGTCGCCCGCATAAAAACATTTACTTATAAACTAAAAAAATATCATGAGATACCCTTTGATGGTATAAATATTTTGCAATTCGGCAGGCATTACTGTAGGTAGTCTGTACTACCGACTATTGGTAACCAGCAATGTATGAGCTATCCAACATTACAGCTTAAGCATTGATGATTGATTATGTATTCGAAAAAATATATATTTAAATTGTAGATAATCTGTCAGCTAATAAACGAAACATTTAATAAAATCTCAATTATAAATTTATAAAAGAATCCCGAGTGCACGTAAAGCGCGCCTATCCAAAACAATCAGATCGAAATAAATCTAGAAAATAATCGAATTACTTAATGGTCTTTTAATTCAACATCCTTGATCAAAACCAGTTGTCAAGCAGCTCGTAACCATTTTTAGGTACAGAAACCTCAAAGGTACAACAGGTTCTTTTGCCCATTTTGCCCATGAGTATGCCACAAATATGGCATGTATGCAGCAGCCCCAAAAATATGCCACGAAAGTCTGGTAACAGAAATAACGTTGGAATCGAAGTCTATAATAATATACTATAATATTTTGTAACTTCTAGTGTTCATTTTGTTATTTGCATTTAAAAAAACTGAAATTATATATATAAAGCAAGAGAAAATGCGTAGCGAGTTTTTGAGTCAAGTAAAAATGACTGCAATCAGCAATTGATGCAAACTTTCACTAATAGTATGAAGCTCTCAATAATTGGTTTTCGGTTACGTAAAATAGGGCCTCATACAATATAATCCGTTTAGTAGATAGATGTCTGACGTCAACCCGATCTGTAAGCACTTGGTTTTCCAAGGCGCAACAATAGTAAATCACCATTTTCCATGGAGCAATTGCCATTCAACCGCAAGCCATTACCATCTCCAAACTTAATTGGAGGCTTTACTGCCTTTAATTGACGACGACAACGTGGCACACACACGCGACACACAAAAGTTATGATTGACACCTAACAATCATATTTTCCTGGCCATATGGATAATGGAAAGCATTCAACAGATGCTGGGCGCAGATTTAAAGACTAAATAAGAAGTACAAAGGCATAATCATCCGGCGAAGCGGGAGCGCCCCAAACTCGACGTGAATACCAAGCAATCCGATGTGGGCTGCGTTGTTTACGCTCGATATTAAATGAATTATTCTGCAGCCATACTCATTCGCATTATCCCAAGACCAAACATATCTAGTGTGTGTTTTGGGCCTCGAAAGCAAACCAATTAATCACTCACACCAGTTCCTATGTGCGATACAATTGAACCGTTGAACCAAATTCACATTGAAGATATTTGTCGATCTGATGGCTTCATTGTTGAAGAGGCTGCCGAGCACTTGACTTGTATTTCTTGTGTGCCCTCCGGGCAACCTGAGGCTAGGAGCTGCTCCTTCGCCATTGCCAAGTGAAGGTCGCGCTTATGTAGTTTACCAGCCGCAATGGGAAACAATGGATGTGTATGCTACCTTTTTGGCATTTCAGAACAACCCCTGCCCTCACAGAAGTCGAGGCAGCAAGTGAATGGCAGTTGGCCAACAAATTGCCGATGCTCATGCTCTGCTTGGGAAATTTGAAGAGGCGCCCAAAGTGTCAATATGACTTCAAAAATAGACGACCCAAGTTCCCCCATCTCCCTCAGTTAGGGTATATGACTATTCAAATATACTGCTTGTTAACTATGGTCGTTACGGTCATTTTATTGTTTGGTGGCCAGTTCGTGTCTTGAGTCTTTCGATTGACGCATCTTTTGAGATCATTCTCTAATAGATTGCAGACACAGCAGAAAAAGAAACTCGAACCGAAATAGAAATAAATTCAACATTTAACAAAGTGCGCCGTTTGTTTACTTTGATTTACTTAACGTTTTTTTAATTTTTTCTCCTTTTGTTCCATCTTTGTGCTGCCGGTGCTGCTTGCACTGCTGGCTTTGGAGCATGACCTTTAATTGTCGTGCTGTACATTGTGCCATGGGCGTCTTGGTAGGTCCGTCGCAGATCGAGATGGAGATCGAATTGGAGAGTGGAGTCGAGGAAGCTGGACCATCGAGCATCACAAATGCCTGCAATTGAACTTCAAATCCGATTTGGCTGCTGCCTGTGTAAGTGCAATAAAATGCTGCCAAAGGTGATAATCTTGGCTTATTCATTGCTCTTGATACTCGTCACTTAAGGTCAATGATATGGCAGAGCTGACCGCACGCCGGACGCGAACGTGATCATCATCGCTCAGTAGACTCTGCGAACTCCGCTGGCCTTGCTGCATTGTTGGTTTGACAAATTTGTAGCAACTAGCAGCTAGTCGACGAGTTTTCCACTTTGCTTGTGACCACCGGATGCGGCTATCATTCGAGTTTCTTCTTTGGTCGTTTGGGGCACAGATGTTTACCTTTCCTCTTAGCACTTTGCACGTTGAACTTGTGCGTATACGCAATAATTTCCATATGACTCGCCCGTTATCAATTATGCGCGGTAAGCTGCTTCACTTTCGATTTCATTTCGACGAACAAACTTTTAATAAACGTGTGAATCTGCCCCCACGGGCTGCCTTTATTTGCTCAGTCGTAAAGCTCTTCACTGGAACCAAAAACCGGGGACCTTGTCAAATAATCAGCTCTACGAGAGGAGAACTGCCTGAGTAACGACTCCAACTATTGGCATGAATTATGTGGAATTGCACCAATTTGGCAATTAAACATGTGTAGTCCCCGAGTGGGTGGAAAGCAGGGGGTTTTTAAGTCAAACAGAGACAGAAAGAGAGAGAGACAGAGGCAGAGAAGATTCAGTGAGCATAAATGGCAGATACAAATGTTTGTAGCCGCTATAGAGGCTCACCGACCTTCAATGGAATCACAGCCCGAGATGATGATGATGACACACCTATGTACATACGTATTTTGGTGTGTAAATTCTGCTGTGGGTCCCACACCTTCTCACTGTTCTTTTTGCCATGACTGGAGTGAACCCCTTTGACATCGCAGCTAATTGCACAAACGAGCAGAGCAGGGCAGCTGAGAATCGAATTCCAAGTTCGTGATATGTAAGAATTAAAAGTCAAAGAATGTCGATCACGGGTACCCAGAACTCCCACACCGACTTCAAATTAATTTTTGGCGGCTCCACAATGCATTATCATCTCATCAAGCAGTCGTTAGTCACAATGTCTTGCAAACCTCTGCGCTGCGAAACTTTAGTTGTTATTAAAATTGTTGTGTTAATAATTTAGTTGTGAGCAAAGTATAGTTTTGAGAACTTTAATTCATGTGGATTTATTACTCAATTTAATTCAGTGAACGAAGGAACAAAGCTTCTGGAATTTCAGTTTAAGTAGATCCAGTATACTTAATTTTAAATAAATAAAAATTATTATGGTTTTTAATTTAACCATAGCTCATCATCTGAATGATGATTATTAGAAATACCGCGCAGTACATGCTTTTATTAACTACACGTGACAATAAAACTCATCAATGACTTGTTTTTGTTTTGTCAGCATAGAAAATGGTTTGATTTGGCTCCCGTTATTTACAATTTAAATAAGAGCTTTTGCATTTTTTGGCCGCAAACCTTGCTCGCGCCATCAGCGCTGATTGCGAGTCTTCAGCTGTGGTCGAGTGTTGTTGGCGCTAAGTTTGACCTTAAAATCGGATATTTTTTTTTGGTAGGATGGTGTGTCAAATGGACCTCCAGCTGTCCGCTGGCTAGCTACCGAGTGATGATACTGCTGGTACGGTAATGCTGCTTCTGTGGCATCGGCAAGTCATTGCTCACCCAATTTCAAAATATTAATAACTCACACACTGCTGCACGAAAAAATGGGGAAAATATGAGTAAAAAAGCTTGCATTAAATCCGCTCTAAGACAATTCCATTGGCATTCAGCGTGTGGCTCAAATTTCACTAATCACCGAACCTTCCTCAATCACTGCCCCCTCCCTCTGTGGGATCAATCATCCGATCGATCGAATTCGGGTTTCGAATGCCGCACTGAAGGTCGCCCTCCATCGATTCGTCTTCGGCAGCTCGAAGATGAATTACATTTACATTTCGTTACTGTAATTGCTAACGAATTGCAGGCAGGAACCCACATGATGTATTACAAACACACACACACAACACACGATCAAAAGATCTCCTTGAGGTAAAGGTCATATTCAAGTGACATTGTCTAAAACGAATTTTGAGTCAGTTACTACTTTCCCACATACACGGGAGGTTATCAGAAATTTTCGAACAACTGAAAAATCGGAAGTCTTGAACAACTAGAAATTTTCGAGGCAGTTGTAGTAATTACTTTAGTTTAGGGAGAGCAAGAAACTTTCAAGCACCAACACCATGGACACCAACACCATCAACCCTGAGGACGACTGTAGTAACATCTCCAACAAGGATGTGGAGACCGATCCGGACCAGGAGCTCCAGACCTCATCCGAAATCCAGACACCGGAAACACCACAGACAGGACAGCGCAAGCGGATGGACACGCCCATTCGGGTGCGAGACATGATCAACCTTTACAACTTTGCCACTCAAAAGAACCAGGAACTGGAGATGGCCAAGTCCCTTTACTTTGGCGCCATGTCAGAGGAAGCCCAGAGGACGGATCTAGAGGGCGGTAGCAGCCTTTGCAACATGTCCATGTCGGAGGACAAGGAAAAAGAAAAGTGAGAGTTTAGGCGCGCCTTTTATACTGCCTCGACTAATCAGTCAATCTAACTACAGTGAGAGTGTCCTTCGAGTGTCCAAGGAGTCTGTAGTCTTCCAATCGGCCAAAGATGAGCTTCCGTCTGATCCGAATACAGTAGAAAGGTCCTATCAAAGCAAAACCACAATTCGACACACTAATCAAGGTGGGTGAACTATAAAATATTTAACATAATAGTCAATACAGAAAATGTATGTATAACTTATACTACTTGCATTCCTTTACACGTTTGGCTTAGAGATTATTATTTTTTTTTAAATAATAATATTTTCTCCCAAAGGCGTTCGGATAATCATCGACATATTTTTTGATAAAAAAGATAGCGAGATAGACATTGTGGGCAGCCGCGTGGAGACGGACATCCCCGAGAGCCGCATCCTGTCCGATTTCCAGCAGCATTCGCTGGACATGCAGAACCAGGAGCAAAAGCCGGGGATCCAGGATGGGTCCAGTACCCCCAAATCCACTTAGGCTAGTCCCAGGTACCCAGGAGATAACTCACTAAATTCCAGGTTACAAGGTCTACAAATAGTTTTTATGTATGTGTTATTTTCTTTATTTTTGAAAATATTAAAGCAAAAAAAAATAGGAAAAAAAACTACAATATAAACCATCGATTGACTCCCGACACTCTCGACTTTAGCTTCCTCTCAGTTCCATCACGAAAATGAAAATGGCTAAAGTGGGAAAGGTGAAGAGGAAAGGAGGGGGAATGGATGGGTGAAACCCAACGCCCATCGAAAATGAAATCCAGCAACTGAATGGGGCAACACACGACAGCGATGAAAACCTCAGTGGCCCAAACCGCCTCGTCTGTTTTTCTGGCTTTTCCGCGACAAAAGGGCTTTGAGGAGTAAATAAACGACTTGAATCGAAAAACGAAGATGAAAATGGAAAATGGAAATCTCCGCTTACAAAACCCAGCCGCCAGAAATCTGACAACGATGCCGCCAAAAAAGCCAGCCGAATCGAGCGAATCTGAGATGGGGAAAATGATTTCACAATTTGGCGCCCAATCTGGTGCAGATCTCTTTTAGCCCCGCTCGATTGCTCTATTTAGCCCACTTCTTTTGCCCCCTCACCCATCTGCCAAAGTGGCTTTAACGTAAACGTTCCAATAAATTAGACAAATAAACACCGGTGGGTGAAGGGTTGCCCTAAACGGTGGCATTGCAAATGCTAATAACGTGCAATGAAAATGAAAACGTAGCTGTTAACGGTAAATTGAAACTGAGAATCTAGCTGAAAAGCTGAAAAACTGAAAAACCGAAACTGAAGCTGCAATGCAAACGCTTCGCTGGCTGAGGGGCTCAAAAAACCCGATTGAACTTCGTTAACTGGCCGAGAAGATTTGGCACAGTGGCATCAAACGAACCAACTTATACAGCCTCATAAATAATATGCTTTAATATGGTTTAATACCTAAAAACCGCCGCTAAATTCCAAACTTACATCATTTAGCAAGCTTATTTGCCCGCATCTGAAAGTATTTGCATAGATTTCTTTACAAATGAACAGAATTTTCTCTCACGCATGTGGGCGTCCGGATCGCCCACTGTGCGCCGATGACGAAGCTCCGCTTGGCGCTTCTCCAGCGGAGACCTGGTCTGTAGCGGGCGGCCTAATGGGAATCTTAAACCGAGCTGGGTGCACTCGGAGTCTTCAGTTCAAGACGCGACTTCGAACGAAGCGGTTGTGTTGTACCGGGCGAATTGCGAACCCTCAGATACAAGATACAAACTTGGATACGTTTTATAGGCGCGCTCCATTCGAAAAGGACTGTGAAATGATGTGCTAAAGTGTTGATGGCATGTCTATATAGTATCAAAGCAAATAATTTATGCGAACCAATTCGGTTGCTGGCGGTGTGCGATTGCTCTTGACTTTGTTTCCAAGCCAATGCAATTGCATTAGCAATCTGAGCTTGATGCACTCCGAGTGCTGCTGACATTTGATCTTTGCAAAGATCACATCGCACTGAATCACCAACTCGCATCGGATGTGTGAAGAGGTCCGCGACCATATGGAATATATTTTAGCACACCACCTACGGCGACAATTAGTTTGTACAATTTAAGATACTCCGTCAACTGAAGACGCGGGCGAAGGTGAGCCCGCCGCCGATCAGTTGGAGTCGACATCGGATTCGACATCGGCATCTCGAGCCCAACATCTAAGATCTTGTGCTTGCATCTTAATAACTTCCTCTTCTCCATCCAGTCGGGGGGTCCAATCGAAAACAATTAGAAAAATGCCAACTATGGCTGTCCGAAATATCTTGAGTCTGGCCCTGCCGTAATCGTAATCAACCTGTAATGCCAACTAATTGGCATAATTGTTGCTGCATCTCGGCTATTATTTGCCGTTTGAGCATCTTCGAGTTAGATTCGCAATGCTCTTTCAATGGAAATGGCTGGCAAAAATGTCAAATAGGCTTCGCCTTACTGGCCACAAGGCAACTTAGAAAAAATTGATGAAAAAAACCGCGAAAAAAGCAACCAAGAAATAAAACTGCAACCAGCATCACGAGTTCAACCCGAGGAGGATAAAGCGGTAAATATTTTCCGTTGTCAAAAAGGTCAAGACAGGGAAAAACCGCCAAACTAGATGCCAGTTCAGTATTGTTCGCTTTTGGTTTTTAGCCATTTTCCTGCTGCCACTGCTGCTGCTGCTGCCACACGCACTTGGCTCGAATGGCTGCTGGCCACAACTTGCCACAAATGTTGCGGTTAGCATTGAGCCAGATGATCTCGTTAGCTGAAAAGTATGAGATTTTATTGGGCAATTGAACTTTGCAGCTCAGCGATATGATGTTCCTCAGACCCGCTAACCTAATAAATTATACGACGCCTGTTATGGGCAAATTATGGCTATGCCTCTAAAAAAAACATTTCAATTACCCGTAAACTTAATTGCAAAAGTACACTTAAAAGTTAGTTTAAATGGCGGAGCGAATGTATTAATGTTAATACCTTACTTATAGTTAGACGTTCATTTTATGCATTTAAATCGCGAGATATATTGCCCATTATTATTTTATTTCGAAATCGATATATTTTTTTTTCGTTAACTAACAAACTATACAATTCCTTTTGTTTTGGTTTTAAATAAAAATAAAAAGTAATCATGGAGAAGTCATTTATGCCAACTTTCCTCTAATCAGCTAAGTGGATTTTTAATTAAAACCAAATTTTTTACGTAAACAGTGTGGGTGCATGCAAAGTGAAACAAAAAGAAGTCATAAAAATGTGTAGCCTGGCATAAAAAGTAAAGTTTATTGCCTAATGTTTTGATCGTTAGACCGCATTAGCGCAACATAAAAATCCAATTCTTTTTATAACAAATTCCCTCCTCAGAGTCTATTAAGTTGGTCAAATTCAAGTTCATGCTAAAGATTTCCAGCAATCTGCTAGCTTCTACTTGATCATTATCAGTATTTCTTATGTTGTACTTGTGTCAAAAACAAGTGATGACGCGCGGTTAATAAATATAAACAACATTAAATCAAAGACTTGGGAAACTTTGGAGACTCAAATTAGTTCTAGGCATAAAACATTTTCACCATACTTGGAACAGCATAATAAACCTACGGAAGACGTTCTTGACCCAAGCGGATATTCATAAAGTTAAGAGCCTTTGCCGGACAAGTCAATTTCGACCAATTTGGTTACTATAAACGGTCATAAAGTGCAGTTTGCATTTTGGAGCTTTGTTTGCGACTGCGATTGACAGTTTTATCGGTGTGACTACATGTTGTTGTATTTCTTTTTTTTTTTGGCGAGGAGCGGAGTGGCAAGTGGCAAGGTCGCACAATTGAATTGTAGGTGGAGGTCGAGGCAGAAACGGGGGAAGAGCCAGCGACAGCGTTGCAAATTCTGTCAGTCAATAAAGCGGCACCAACTGCAGAAGTTAATGTTTTTTAAATTACACATACAATTCATTACGAAAGCGTTGAATCGAACAAACAGCTTGAAGGCGAAGAAAATTTTCAAATGGTCTCTTCGTAGTGACAAAAATAAATAAACCGACCAGCAGATACATTGTTATCACCCAGAGGTGATTACCTATGAGGAGATATTTTTGGGAAAGTTATTACTAAAGTAAACAGAGCCCGGTTACGCAAAGATTGGCAACAAAAGACGCATTACTATTATATGTATATGACTATGGGTGGATGGTGGAAAGGAATGGGTATTAAGATGCGAGCCGCTATTGTGTAAGGCAATTAGCGCCAACTTATATGCCCTGCCTGCACTTTCCCATCAATTGTGACCAGCGACCATTCAATAACATATTAATAACTTTCAGTTTCAGTTTTTTAGCCCTCCATCGTGAGATCCCTCCCCTCCCAACAATCCCCGGAGCCACAGAGAACAATCGGCGAAATGTTGGCACAAACGCAAATTATCCCAACGCCATGGCGACTTTTGACCCTGGCTTTGTTCTGCTCAGCTTTATTTTTGGCCAGTGAGGTAAGTCCGACTCATACCCTTAGCCGGGCTCAATCGGGGAATTTGAAAGATATGCCAGCGGAGATTCCGTTGGCGAATGCGATGTGCACGTGAGAGAGCATTGAAATGCAAATCGCGGAATTGTATAAATATTTAAACGCCGTATTTGTTCAGCGTGGAAGGTGCTTATTATCTTCCTTCCGAAGATTGCAATAATTAATAGCTAAAATATCGTAAACATATCGTACAATCAATGCTAATGAAGCTCGCCTGAAGTGTATTTAGCGAAATTTAATATACAATAATTCTCACCTGCCCCTCCACAATAAAACCATCCACAGAAATGTTAATCCGTTAAGACTGTGACTATCATTATCATTCAAAGCGTGACCCTTCAATTGAGTTTCAGTTGTGTAAATCAAAAGTGGTTGGGAAATTCTTTCCATTACTATTGCCTGCCCTTTTACAAACTTCAAAATATTGAATATCAACCGAACTTGGAGTTTCTTAAGTCAAATTCTAATTACGTTTTTTCAATAGATACTACATTTTTGTATACAATGTGAAGCCAAGTACTAAGTATTCGATCGTATCTTAATAAATTGCAAATTAAAAGGCAAGTCAAGAAAGCAAGTTACCAGTTTTAATTAAAATATTTTGAACGATTCGTTGATGAGCTTACATAAATCTATTTTAACAAGAACTCTTATTCATAAATTAAATAGAAAATTTACCCCAACAAACATTTGAAATTAATCTTTAAAGAAATGAATTATGACTACAAAACTTAAATCAAGGTATACAAATTTATGTATATTAACTTGTTAATCTGATTACAATGTGTAAATCTTATAGAATAGATTGATTACAAATTAATTACACGACTTGAAAAGTGCGAAGCAATGGGGCGCCGTAGCCATGGAATACATTGTACAAATTACCATAGAATACTGTCAATTAATTTGTTTAATTTTTTATCTGTGACACTGTCATTCTGGGAGGAATAATATTGTTCTTAAGAAGTTAACGCTTAGCAGATTTTAATTTGAGGGCTTTCATTCTGCAACACAAAATCCCCCGCGGAGGCACCACCGACAAATGTTCGTTGTGTTTGCCACCGAATCTTCCGAGCTTCCCAAGTCACTTCTTTGAGCAACGGCGGAAAATGTTGTAATTTTGCGCTCTTTACGCTTTGTTTCATTTTTAATTTATTCTATGTGTGTACGAGTGCATCCAATCCACAATTCACACACAGGCCGGCAAAGATACACATGACTCAGAGAAGCAAAGGTCTCGAGACAAATGCGAGTGTATCAAAGACAAAAGACTCCGCTGACCAAGTGACCTTTTTTCCAACTCGTCTGACACTTTTGCAGAAATGGAACACACACTGCCAGCCAAACAACAAAAACAAAAAACAAAAACTGAGGGAGAATAGTGTGTTGATTGTTTTCGCCATTTGCATACAAGAAATTAAAACGAAACCCAAGTCGAGGATGAAGTTGTGGCTGTTATGTAACGGACGAGTGGGCAACTGGGCGCAGAATGTGTGTTTTAGTGCGGCCCGTAAATATGCCTGAAATGAAATTGAAGAGCGTTTCAAATTATGGCAAATTGCCCGAAATGAGAAACACAAACAGCTCCGTCTCGTGAAATGGAAATCTTGACGGGGCCTTGGATTGTGCCTTGTGCCTGTCTAGGGGATTGCACAATCGGGTTTCCTTAAGTGATTCCCTGTCGTATTAGGAATGATTACCCTCAAGATAGTTCCCCTCAACTCCTGCACTTTGTGGAGCTATTGAGTTTTCCATCTAAGGGAAATATCAATTGGGTTTAAAGAGCTTCTAGTATGAGGGGACCATCTCTCCTTATAAGTAACCCATTCAAACCCAACTAGTTAAATTGACTTCAATTTACTTAGGGACAATACAATTACCGATCTTCGTATGTGTATTTAAAAGACCCGATTAGCTAAACCTTTTTTATAGCCTATTACGAGTAACGAAAATTAAATGAAGAGGCCTTAAATCTTATTGCCAAAAGCTTTGTTAATTAGATATAATGGTTGCTTGCTTAATTAAATAATTATGTACTATAAACAAACATTCTTAAGTTTAATTCAAATTTAAACATAAGTTACTAAACTTTGACAGAGAGAAAGGAACTCGCATCTATGAGATATAATTGGGAGATAAGAAGGCTTCCGAGTATAATCTGTAATCGGCCACTTTTGATGGAGGCTTTCGCAGTCCCAAGACTTTCGGAGTAGCCAAATAAATGACACAAAGATCGATATCAACGAGTACTCGTGCCCAGCATGTGTGAATGTGAATGTGAATGGGAATGTGAGTGCTGTAAGCATAAGGTGTACATTTTGGGCTTCAGGCTGGGAGTTGGGGTCCCAGGCCGCAGGTTGGATTCGGATGCTGCCCTGACTTGGGCCCAAAGTGATGAATTGACGCGATGTCATAACTTGGCACATGGTGCCACGGCTTCTTGCATCAGTCGACCTGTGCTGCTGTGTGAAATGTCAACTTTATTTTTAGTCGGTTTTTGTGGAAATTGTTGTTGTTTCCCTGTGATGTGTCTAATTATAATGAAAAAATTTCACGTCGACAGTAGCAAATTATAGCCCAATGACTTATCGAAATCTGCCACTGGATCTACACCTATGCACATGTGCAGAAGCTTCCGCCCAGTCCGTGAAAAACATTTTCCCAGCATTCCGAACAATCTATGAAATCATGGATCTCTCAACAAAAAAGGTTGTGTAAGGTCTACTGGACAACCCAAATAGAAATCCAAAATTACTCGCTGACAATGGAAGTTTCTGTTGAGACATACTGACCAGAATGTTTTGTTTAAGATTATAACCCTATGTTCCATTCGCATGCAAAATTAACAAATGAATTAAATTTTGTAGTAATTAAATAAAAATATTATCTAATTGAAGTAATTATGATTATTATAATTCCCTGCAGGCTCAAAATGCCATCCCAAAAACGAATCCTGCCTCGCTGCTGATGCAGAAGACATCCTTCTCCTGCGCCGGACGTCCAGCCGGATATTATGCGGATGTGGAGACGGGCTGCCAGGTGTACCACATGTGCGATGGCCTGGGTCGCCAGTTCAGCTACACGTGCCCAAACACGACACTTTTCCAACAGCGAATGCTAATCTGCGATCACTGGTACATGGTGAACTGCTCCAAGGCGGAGAGCAACTATGCTGCCAATCTCCTAATTGGTTTGTATAATATCCTCAGGAATCATATTAGATTTGACCTCAAAATCTATTTCACAGGTCAGCGGGACAAGCCCTTCGTAAACGACGAGGAAAACAGCTTGCGCACTCCAAGACCCGATCTTCTGGATCGTCCTTATGCGCCCGACTATTCCGGCGAGTCATTCAGAAGCCAATATAAGGTGATGGTTTTATATTTTAGTGTAGTTGGAAATGATTATGGTTTTTTAACATTTATACTGGCGTGTTCTTGCAGCAGTTCACTTCCAATCAGAATCAGATACGTGATGAGTCCGTCAAAGGAGCCGGTGCGGGAAAATTGGATCCACAGATATCGCAGACGCGTTGGCGCATTCCACCACCTAGCCGGACGATCCTTCCACCGGCCTATGAACCGCAAATCGAGCTGCCCAGTGCCCAACCAGCCAAGCCCAGGATACCCGTTATCACTAGCACCACCACAACCACACGAGCGACCACCACCACCCGACCAACAACCACAACTCGTGCCACCACCACAACAACAACCACTCGAAGACCTCCGGTAACCGTCAGACGGACGGAGGCCCTGCACAACAGGCGACCAAGTTTCCAAGAGCATGATATGGATGACTTGGGCACCAGCCACAGCACACGGTACAACACCTCGGCAGACTTCAACTCGGCGGAGTTGCCGGTCCGTGAAACGAAACAGTCCAGCACCAAGCTGACCAAGTTCATCAAGCCACCGTCCAAGATCTATGAGCCACCCTACGTGTACCCCATCTACAATCTAGAAGAGTCCCAGACCCCGAACGCGGCAGTCTCCACCACACTGCGCACATCAACGGCGGCTCCCTTCAGTCCTGTTCCAAGTCGCAAGGAGGTCAGCACCACAACTCCACGCCCACTGAGTCGACCAACGACCTTGGCCGGTGTACCCTTCTCCTCAGCCACACACCCAACTACGGTTACGACGGTTGGCGTACCGCCACGTAGCGATAATCGGACTCCAGCTCCGGCTCAGAGCTTCCGCCTGGCCACGCCCACCAGCACTGCAGCACCGCCATCGCGCCCGGCACAGTTGCCCTTCAACGATTTACTGCCGCCGTTCGTGGACTTTGTGCCCCACGATATAGCTACCACCCAGGGACCCCCTATCTACTACGAATGGAAGGTGCCCTCGAACGGTCTTGAGCCTCCCAAATTGGACCCACCCATTGGTGTGGATGGACGTGAATATCCCGAGACCACTGGAGACTACGGGGTCACCAGCAAGCAGGATGTATTCAACACCCGACTGAACGATATTGGAAGCCATCAAAAGAAGCCAGTCCAGATAACCTCGCCGCTCCAACAGTCGAGCACCAGCCACCGGTTGGCCATCTCGAGATCCATTAAGCCCAAAGAGGAGGAGAAACTGCAGTCGGAACCGGCACAGCGGCGATCCGATGTGGTGGCCAGCTCCACGGATATAAGCCATCTGCGCAAGCAACTGCTCATTCCGGAGTACGCCTTCCCGCTGGAAACCATTGGGCGCACGGGCTATGGTCCTGGTGCAGGAGCAGCGGCTGGGGGCTCCGGATCCAGCAGCGGCGATCTGTACAACTCGTTCCAGCTGAAGATTCCCGAGCAGCGCGCCAAGTGGTTCGGAGAGAACCCCAAGTGCCCGGAGTGCCATCCTTCGTTCGTCCTGCCGGGCACCTGCGAGCCCTGCCTGCGCAGATAGTCCTACTCCCATATCCATTCCCGTCTCCGTCCGTCCCATCGCCCATTATCCGCATCCGCATCTGCTACTAGCCCTAGTATTAGCCTCCGCTGAGAAGTCCCGGAGTGAAGCATCCACGCATTTAAGTGTTAATGTTATTGTATATCCGCAGATTAATTATTAAACTACACAAATATGTTTGTGAATGATTTATTTCGCCTGTGGTGGGTCATATGTGTAATTTTATATGCAAAGAATAACTTTTATTAGTTAAGCTAAGAGATTTCAAGGGGTAACCTAAAAAAATGGTAATTAACTCTTGATAACTAATTTTTCACAGTTGTTAAAATTTAGACACTACTGAAACTTTGAAGCTCGAAATTTTGGCAGTCACAACGTAATGATATTTCTGTCTTTATGGTTTTAAGATCCATTTTTCGGTTTTTTCAAAATTTATTCAGATCAGTAAAATACAGTATTATGGGGGACTGCGCAGATGCAAAATTAGTTAGTCAAGTTACGGTGCCACCAATACCGAAACTTGGCGACATGCACATGTACTGGGTTTGGCGAATGCTGATTAAATCATATCTGAATGCTATAGGTCTTTGGTCTGGAAATCACCCCAAGGAGGTAATCGGCATACTGTTAATAAATATGGTGTTTAAATCTGCACAATTCGTTATTTTAAGAGCGCCCACACAAAGTTTGTGCTGCTGAGCACGTTGGAAATATGGGTTGTAAGAAAGGAGTACGATGACATGAGCAGCAGATCCATTTTCGAAGATCTCGAGGAACGATATGCTGTCACTAACAATAACAAACGAGGTCAGTTGGCAGTGGATGATAGTGTTAATTAAAATCAATAAGATGTGTTTTTATTAGATTCTATGTACAGTATTTAATGGCTGCCTGGATTACTACTGTAGTGTAATAAATTTCAAGTTCCATAAATATTTAAATATATTTATACATTTGGTGAAAATTGTCGATCTCGGACGGTGGGATATTATATTCATTTAAAATTTGTCATGGTAAGCATGCATAAAATTTTACATTAGCTTAAATCTACTTTCAATGAAATTATTTTTTAAATATCAACCGAAATCCCGGCAAATATACCAGTTCTGCTCATTTTGAGCACACCAGTGCTGCCCATCGATTACCACGCGTTAGTGCCTGTGCGCATCTAACGCGTTAGTGTCATTCAACGTTTGACACATCGTTCAATAAAAACAAATCAACTTCGACTGCTCGAAAAGCAGCAGGAATATTTAATACAACGCTGAAACAACTTAAATTTACTACTCCCAAAAGTAGAAGTGTATCCAAATTGTAGCTATTTTCAGTCGAGAGCCAAGAAGGAGCCTTAAAAATGACACGTAAGTAGGGGCATCATGAAGCCATTTTGTTAATACTGCACAGTGTATTAAATGTGCATGTAGATCCCCATACATATATCTATTCGTCTAAATAACAAATGAACTAGGATTACCTCCAGTGTCATGCAAATTCGTAATCTCTAGTATATGATAAGAGAATTAGTATTTCGACCCGAAAGTAATCCTGGGTTTTCGCATATAGAGTAGGCAAAAATCGATGGAGGAGGACATGTGAGCGCCTCTAACCTCTCATAGATTATGTAGATCACATTTAGCACGCGCCACTAACCAGCTGCCACGTATTAACCAATTATAATATCACCAACTTAATAGGCGGCAACCAACGAGACCTGGCCCGCCAGAAGAATCAGAAGAAGCAGGCGGATTTGACCAAGGGAAAGCGAACCGATAACCTCACCGTGGAGCAGAGGAAGGCCAGGTGAGTGATTTACATTTGTAATGGATAATGTATAAGATATAATATTATTAATATACCATCCCATAACGCAGGGACGCTGAGTTAATGCGGGAGAAGCAGAAAAAGAAG
Source organism: Drosophila mauritiana (assembly GCF_004382145.1). NCBI lineage: Eukaryota > Metazoa > Arthropoda > Insecta > Diptera > Drosophilidae > Drosophila > Drosophila mauritiana. The sequence goes on from NC_046670.1 coordinate 10,634,841, forward strand.
GAAGAGGCCGCTGCGGCGGGCACAAGCAAATAGTCAACCCACTGGCTTTATAGAGATCTGGACAACTGGATGCATTTCCGGACAGGTTAGGCTTATAGTCAGTCGTTCGTCAGCCAAGACCCCGATTCGCCCAAGGACCTAGGATAGTTGACCATGTGGTTAGAATGTACATGAAGCAACATACATAATTCACGAGAATTGTATACAACTGCGGATAGATATTACCGGGCTGTACAGCAGGCGACATAGCAATAGCAATAGCAAGTGCCACCCAAGGACTTCGTTTCTGTTCCGGTTTTCGTTCATTTTCGTTTGCGGTGCTGCTGTACGATAATTAAGTAATCTTACATTTTATTTCTCCACCTACCTGACTAAATTATTTACTGTAATGTATATATATAAATTTTCAAATAAAACATAATATGCAGCCGACAGAAAGACTCAATTATGTGTTATTGTGTTTGACGAAAATATATATATAGATTATGGCACTCGATAACGGTCGATTGCTACCGAACTAACTAATGAATCCCTTTTCTAGCAAATATGGGCGCCGAAGAAAGAGATATAAAGATTGATAACCCCAGAGCAATCTCCATAAGTATAGCTCAAGAATGTTAAGATCTTAGATCTTTAAAATCCGAGTATAAATAGGGCGCTGGATGCGACCTACTAAACTTCCTGGCCTGATTTAAGCATGCCCTAATGAGGTATTTAATTTGCCTCGAGTCATGCTGAAATTTGCATACAATGGATTATGGATATTTGGAAATGGCACGATTTGATAAATATGAAAGTAGCTGCATGTCAAAGCTTGGCCCACAAAACTATCGCCTAGATGCCAATAAGTCGAATGCTAGCGTTTACCTTTTACGGAATAAATGACCAAAAACCTGGCCACTAACGACTGGCAGATGCACACAGAAAAACATGCTGCTAAATAAAATTTCAGTTTCAGTTTTAGATTAATTTTATTTTATTTATGTATAAGAAAAGATTAAAAATAGCAACAAAGAATTTAGCGCAAGACTGGTAAACTAAGTCATTGGAACTTAAATACTTAGACTTTTATCTGTTGGAATACCTGTCTGTTTTCACATAGATCTTCATACATTGTGCCACAGTGTACTATCTTATTCATGGCCAATAAAGGCAGATGGGGTCATGGCGTGCGGATGTATCTTCGGCTGGAATCTCGAGCTCCTTCAACGAGGAAAACAACACGGATGTAATGAGAACGTCCACTGATTTGTTTGGCTTGGCTAGTGCAATGCGGTGTAGAAGATCGCCCCACCATTGTTTGACCAAGTGCTTGATATCTTCATGCCGGAACAGCAGAGCAGCGAGGGCCATCCAATCGCCTAACTGGTTTCTGCTGTTTCTGTTTCGGAGAAAGCTCCTTGCCGGCCACGCAAAAGCTGTCTTAACTAAAAACAGCGTCCAAGTTTTGAGAACTTTTCAGCCAGCTAGCCGAGAACGAGCGGAAAAATCAACAAACGCTCGCAGATGTGAAAAATCGCGATCGCGAGTCGGCTCTCACGTTGGCGGCAGCAGCCCGCGTTTTCAGTCGCTCCGTGAAACCCGTCCCACTCACATCGAAATCGCGCGCAAGTCATCGGTTCCAAATCGCCTCGAAACGCTACGCACTTGGTGGAGGCAAATATCAAATATATGAGAATAATTAGTTACGAGGCACCCGAATCAGCGGAATCAAATCGATTTCCCTCGACTGCATTTAGCAGTGCCACACCATCAAATCAAAAATAAATTAGAAAGTGTAAGTGAATATATGGCTGGCTGCCAGGAGACTGACTGACATTATCAGCGGAGAAATGCAGGCAGTTGGCAGCCGATTGGGCGGATCGGGAGATCAATCGATCGCCGTCGCATGCAAATCAAGTGATAAACGATCGCCTCGAAATTGAAATAACAGGCGAGCAGCTGGCCGCCGGAGGTGGATACATATGCATATGTGTGATCAAACAGAAGTGTTTCTCGGGGAAGGGCGGCGTGAGGAGTGGGAGGAGTAGGTAGCCCCCAGTAGCCATATACTCGTATACCTATCTATACTATACAGCCAGTTACTCGACTTGAGGCGCGCTCGTCTGCCTTGCGGTTGTGTGTGCTTATTTATACAAAATATATTCAATTTCATTAAGCTGTAGCTGCTGGCCGTCCAGTAATTTCAATATTCAAATGATCGCTGATAGCTGAATCCACTGACTTTTTTACTTTTCTGAGCGCCCGCAAAAGCTGCGGTAAAATTGAGAAAACCGCAGAGTATAAATAATTGGAAAACAATAATGCCACTCACTGTTTGTTTGCATTTAGTGATCGCTGACCCAAATTGGCTGAGAAAATGAATGCATCTGAATGAAAACAGAGTCAGTCTGTTTGCTGCAGGCATAGCGATCTATATAGTCGATGCACTCGGTGATGTCAGAATGGCGAACTGACATTGAAAGTCTGCGATCGGCGACAACCTGAAAGCCTTCTCCTTTGCCTTTCTTGGAGATCTCAAGTTGAACACGTTGCGAGTTTAGGGATAAGTGGGCCACATAGCCCAGAGTTCAGGTGTGCGGGGGCGTATACGTAATACGCGCGTCTGGCATATATTTCAACTGAGCCACATTTTGGCTATTCGCCTCAGTCGCGAACCATAAAAATCACATCAAAGCCCCAAATGAAAGCGTCGTTCATTGAATCTTAAGTGGCCACTCCTCCTGGGAAGTAATTATGAAGGTAAATAAACGGTCTTCAAGACAAAACCGTTTCCAAATCCCCCATTTGGCAAAGTTCAGTGACGCGCATCCACTTGGAAGCAGTGAAAAATGAACAATGTGAAGGTTACTCAATTTACAAGGCAACAGATAACGCCACCAAATTTTATTTGTCAAAAAACATTCTGGCAGAACAAGCCAAGGCGTTCGCACACCTACGCCATGCCAAATGGCACATGGGCGTAGAATTCTCGACGAACAGGTGCTACAAAATCATATGATAGAGTCACATTCCTGACCCCAGACAGCCACTGATCAGAGATTGGGAGAGCTGTTCCAAAAGTTCCACTGCTTTTGTCGACTCTCTTGATTTCTAGATGCTCGCGACCTTGTGATCTATTAATAAGTGTTTCGTGTTTTTATATATGAATCATTTTGATGGGCGATCTGTTTATGAGTTAACTTTCGTTTGGCTGGGAAAACGAAAGCCCAAAATCCGAAAGATCCCCGAAAATTGAGTTTTTGATCGCGTCCAATGTCGCGGCTTCATTGACCCTGAAAACTATGTAGTGTCGACAGAACGAAAAGTATCTCATGGATGCGCGCACATTTGTATCATTCGTCTAAAAGACGCCGCTGCCACGAGTAATTACAAAATCTTGTTCGGTAAATGAAAACTTCAAAGGCTGCAATTGAGTTTGCAGCTGCAACGGTTTTAATTGATTTATATGGCAAGTCGAGTAATGTTTAAAAAGCCGCGGAAAAAAGCCAATTTGACAAAAAATCAAAGACAAAAAGTCAAGTGGGAGCTGGAATAGCAGAAATCAAAAAAATAAAAAAAGCAAACATGCCGCGTGCTTTGGACCTGTCAAATTTGGTAGAACGATTTCTACCGGTTTCAAATGGACCTAAATAAATAAAAAAAAAACCAGACCCGGCCACTCAAGTGAGCTCCCACTTTCTGTCGAAGATTGTAGATTGAGCAATTTCCAGCCACATACAAAATGCCTTTGTCTTTTCGATATCTTTTGTGCCTGGCGCAAAAAGTAGCGCAGAAAAATGTCAAACTTAATTACGCGTTGAAGCGCAAACTAATTGCCAAGTGGATTTGCGGTGTTCAGCGGGCAGCAGGGTCACAAAAGTTCGAATGGCGATAAAGTCGACAACAGCCAAAGCCGAGAATAATTGGCTTTGGCTTCGTTTTGCGGCCCACGACAACAGATGATAGACGCAAACAAAAAAAGTATCTGTCAGATACATATATGTAAAAGCTGGACACGCGCTCATTGCACACGAAAATTAGCATTTACTTGTGGATTGAACCCATTTTCCACAAGCATAAAGGCAATGGCAATTGAAATGATTTATATGGACATTATTTTCACTTCGCTGTACTAGACAAATGGGTCAGCTTATGGTTAATGGCATACGATAAATGATTATGATTGTTTTTATAATTTGAATTTTATTGTAGATACTTGTAGTTAAAATAATTTTTATTATCAATTTTTATTGATGGTTGTTATCTCATATAAAGTAATAACAATAATTACAACATGACTATGTTCTTAGACCATTCTACTATTTCGTGGTCTGAAACACAAATTTTGAATTATTAGCCTGCAGTAAATGTTTTTTGTTTTTCTTTTTCTGGTTTGCATTTTCTAAAGCCCCTTTCTATTTAAAATAAATATAAAATAATGATGTATTCCATGAAAAACGTCAAAATTTCATGCTTGAGTAAGTGCATTCCCAATGCCTTTTAATTTGTTTGTCGACAAACTTTACCTTTCACAAAAGCGGCAGCATCCGTCACACTTTTACTCCCACACCATCACACTTCAGACCCAAAGCAACTCCATCCATCTACGTAGTGCACGTCCAACTGCCCAGTTGCACTTGTCAAGTCAGAAGACTTTCCAAGACTCCAAGCCTACATCAAGTGGAGGCACGAATTCCTCGGAAAGAGTCGCCCACGCCATGACTTGAACTTGACTCCAAAAGCTGCGAGTCACGCCTATATATACACATAGTAAAACCACTTTGTGTGAGGCGAGCGGAAGTCAACGTCAGCATTAGATGAGTTCATTGCGAATATTAACGCCATTAAATGAATGAGTGGGCTGATCGCTTCCATATCGAGGTTGTCTACCCCTTTCCACTGATAGAAGTCTCGAATTGTTCGCCGAGGTCTAATGTGTCTTAACTTTACTTGGTTTGGTTCTTCTAACCAGGTCAAAACAGCGATATCGCATAGCCGCAGAAAGTAACCCAAGACGTCTGTCTGAGTTGTAGAAACCAGACAAATGCTTTCTGCTCGGATCTGTATCCAATTGAGGTACCATTTATAAACAGACGCAAACGTGGAGATCGCCTGAGCTAAAAACCCGTGCGAAACGCGTGAAAACGGCATGTTAATGCGCCATATGTCCGGTTTATCAGCCCCGCCGCCAGTTTGTGACGAAACTATAAAAAAAAGTTTTCGAACTGCTATAATTTAAAGAATGCGATGTGATCTTGGGCACGCTCCCTCTCCGCCGCCCCTGATAATTGCGCAATTTGTATAACACTTCTGTTGCCCAGATTGTTCGCAACTCTTCGCTGTGTTGTAGATCGTTTGAGGTGTGAAACTCAACGGAAATGAGCTTTACATACAAATGGTATCTGTATCTGTATCTGTATCCGTTGGCTGAACTTTAGCTGTTTGCCCAAGGCACTTCCCAGCCAGCCTTTCTATAATGACTCAAAGCGTTTCCATGTAAGACAAGACATTTTGGCATGTGATTATCTCATCCAAGACCGCCGTGAGGCACATGTATACATCAGATATATCACATGGATACACAAGTGCCCGCATCCAATGGTTGCAAACCAGCTGCAGCGGCATTTGCAAGTGCCAACATGCGCCACATCAATCTGCAGCCGGGTCCGAGGCACGTTAAGCGTTTGATTAATTTAATGACAATGCCCGGTGGCGCTATTTCGCTATCTGGATAGATGGGTGCAACCCACATATACCAGTTCCGTCGATCGTGTGCGCATGCGCCGATGATATAAACTTTCCCAAGCTCGCCATCTCTACTGCCATTCCAGCTCGAATCCCTGCAGGAATAGTACGATTGATTAGTCATTCGTGTCGTTGATTTATTTTAAAGCTTCCATAAATATAAAGCTTACGTCTTTCAAGTATTTCACGCTTTCTGTCCATTGTTTTCTTCGTTCCTTCTATTTTTAAAGCACATTTGTTTAATAAACATTTGTATTCGTGTGCTTGACGTCACAACTGGTCAAACTATGGGATTTTTATGTTGTAGTATTGGTTGTCTTTGGTTTTGCAATATTTTGGATATTTCAATTGAGTTTACAAAACATATCTATGGGGCATTACCTAGAACTTACTCACTAGAAAAATTACAGAATATTAAACTGAATAACAACTGGGTTGTTATACTTTGAAGTTCATATGAGTTTAAAATAGTACTTGAGATTGATAATTGTATTTTTTAATATTTTCAGCTGGTAATCATCACATTATAGATTTGACAAAATGCCGAAGCCCCTGTTAAATTCGTGCTGTCTGTGCCAATCGACCCGGAATGGCTCCGTTATGTCGGGCATACTGGCGATAGTCCTGTCGATCATCACCATCGTGGTGATCTTCACGACGCGGGTGCACTTCAAGACGATAATCTTTGACTTCATCCCCAATGACATTGTGAAGATAATTCTAGTCATCAATTTGTGCATGACGATCTTGATATCGCTGCTCATGATCATAGGTGCCCTGAAGGTGTGTACTTAGCTAATTTAATTGAATGCATAGAATAAGAATCTCTGTTTATGTTCCAGCGAAACCACTTCCTGATGGTTCCATGGGTGGTCCTCGGCATTATGATTGCCATCGGTCTGCTGATCTCCGTCATCTACACGGGCATCGTCTTCTTCATCGACGGCTACGTGCTGACGGGCGTCCTCTGGCTGATCTTCGGCCTAATTGTCTGCGGTAAGTGCACTCCCTCTTGGTTGGTGGAAAATAGGGGGGGCTTGCTACTTCTCCATGTGCGGTTTTTAGCACCGGATGGCGGTTATTGCGAGCCGTTTTTAATTTATAGACGCATTTATCATGCCATGATTGCCCGTGCGCTGAAAACAGAAGTGCCCCGGCGCCGCAGAGTAGAGGTTTTTGGAGGGAACTTGCCGGGTGGTGCAAGCAAATGAGGCGAAAAGTGGCTTGTTGAGGCCATTTGTAGAAATGTCCGCTGCAGCACTTTGTTAGGAGTTTATTGGTGAACCTTTACGAGTGTTTAATAAGATCATTAAATTAATCAAACAAATTAAAACGTATTAATTCAGCGGTATTAAAGTTGAAGAAACGAATGACATTGTGAATGCTTCAGGCTCAGACATATATTCCTCGTTTTTATTTTTTAACTTTGAAAAATTATATTAGGACTCGGAAATAAAAAAAATATATATAAATATACAAATTTAAATACATACATCTACCTAAAATAAAAATAAAGCCTTTACCTTAATATATGTTCTGCCGAAGCAAGAACCAAAGAGCCTTTACCGAAAATGAACCATATACGAGTTAAAAGTCAATTTACATTACACCGTGTAAAATCGGATGCCATATATGTAGAATATAAAACCATAGCACACTTTTGCGCGCACATGCCCTAACCTAATGTTCCTCCTGCATCTTTCAGCGATCATGACCTACTGCTGGTGCGTGGTCTATAGTGAATACGCCAACCTGTCCGAGGAGAACGAGCGCGGTCGTTACAACAAGCAGCCGTACCGTCGCTAGGATCTCCAGGAGCACTATTCATCAGAAATTGCATTCTAGAAGCAGAATCCACCACCCACACATCTTCATCCTAGCTTCTTATGTTCGTTTTTAGTGATTATGTCTAACTAATAATTTTAATTTAGTTGAGGCGAGCCAGCCCTTCGCTCACATCGAATTTACGCGGCCCGTGGCATTAAGTGCAATGGAATTATGTATTTAACATTTAAATAAAACTTTAATCCAGATATTATGTGAATTTCTGTTGTAATTTGTACGTAATACTTGTAATTGTGAAAGAGGAGTTCAAGAACCGAAAACTAATAACAAAAATAAAAACAAAAAATGTTTCTTTATCAACCGTTTGAGAGCACGAGGTCTTGTGTGTTTGTTGTTTTTTATTTCAAAATATAGGTTTTATCTTTAGGCATATATAGTTATATTCAATTCTCTCAAAGTCTATCAAAATTGTAAATTAACTAAAAATATGGATGTGTAGGGGCGTTTCATGTGGTTTTTGTTTTAGCTAAGTGGGCGTGTTCCATGTAACTACACAAGTAACTGACTGAGCTCTACAGCTCGCTGCGCGAGTACTTGGGCTTCAGCTCCTCGATGCGCTTGATGAAGTCGCCCTTCTCCAGGCAACCGTCACAGCTCTCGTCCCAGTCGTTGAGGATTTTCTTCAGGTCGCGTACCTTCAGCTTCTTCAGATCCACGCTGTTCAGATCGATCTGTTTCTCTGTAATGAATAATCCACATAAATATATGTTTATGGAAGTATATTTAGGCGAAGGACAGCGACAGGAAAGCTAAATGTTAAGTCAAGTTAAGAGTTTATGTTTCTAATCGACACCCTAGATTAATTGACTCTTAGTAAAATATGGAAAATCTGATAAAATTTTTAATTGTATGATAGTTACCACAAAATAATTTAACAAGCTATGCTTTAATAGTAAGGCATACATAAAAAATTGAATTCCTGAATTCAGATTCTTTTCTTTGGCTAAGAAATGCTAAATGCTTCATACAGAATTCTGTATACCCACACTGTATATAGTCACTAACTAAAATATTTACCATAGCGAAGGTCGCAGATTTGCGCGTCCTTCTTCTTCAGCTTCTCGCAGATCTTTTCAGCTGGCATGGACCAACTGAGAGGTTTGCTCAGCTCGTTGAGGATGCCCGTGGCGGATTCTTCCAGACCGCCGAGGTAGTAGCACTACAAAGAAACGCATACGTGTATCATTTTTCCCAAAGAATAGGAAGTGAGGGAGAGGGGGCGGCACTTGTTTGCCGGCTACTCACGAATCTGTGTTCCTTGTTTTTCTGCGTTTTACAGAACTTTTTGAAGGCCGTTTCGATCTGTTTGTAGTCCTTCTTGGTGGAGTCGTCCAGCGAATCTGCGAACCGCCTAACCGTCTTGACGCAAACTGCGGAACGAAAGAATGGAGCCCGGTGAAAATCTGTTCGAGAACATCTCAACCACTTACGTGGCCAACCACATACCTTCGCAGTCCTCCTCTTTCAGGGCCAGCGAGGTTTGAGCCAACGTCGCCAGAAAGCCGATCACTACCACCATGTGCCACGTCCTCATTTTGTTATTATTTTGACTGTGCTTGAGCGTACTTTAATTAACTAAACTTAATTCTTTGCCTGCGATTTTATTTTGTCCCCGAATTGTTAGCGTTAGGTGGCCTTAGATATGGATGTTTAGCGATAGGCAAGGTATCGATAAAAGTACTCATTTATCGGCGGGGCAGCGCCACGTTTTCAAATTGGGAAACCACCGATATGGTCATACTATCGGGGTCCGGAATTTACTGGCTAACAGGTGTGGGGATCGCTCAGCTGCTCCGTTTTGCGCAGAGGCATTCCTGCTCAGTTTTCAATCACGCGCGAAAGCGAACGGAACTGCGCGTCTTGGAATTATTTACATTAGTTAAAGCGGAACAAATATGCTTGGACGCACTTTGCCCGTGACGTCGTCTTGGACTTAATCCTCTTTCAGTTCCCTTAAAATAGCCCCGTATCTTTGTAACCGCCAACAGTATTGACCAAGTCGTCCAAGTGCTAACTACTCCCCCGGCTATTTGGAGTTATTGTAACCGTTGGCAACTGCCACAGCAAACGTATTTACAATTATCCGGATATAATTTGCAATTACACACCTTGCTAAAAATAAAACGGAGCAGAAGCAGCGCATCATAATAAAGCGTTTAAAATGCCTGATGTAAAGTTCTTTGCCGTGCTGCCCACCAATGCCAGTACCTCGGATCGAGTAACCCGTTTGTCCGTCAGCGGCAACCTGCTCCAGGATCCCCAGCAGTGAGTCCTTTGATATTTGGCTATTCAATTCCGAGAACTTTAAGAAAATCGATTAGCCACTTCCCGCGAACTGAGGTGGAGAAATTGCCTCTTTGCGTGCTGAAAATATAAATATAGTGCCCTAAAAATCGTTTACGTATGTGACCCGATTAGACGAAATAACACAAAACTCGCGAACAATTTATGGCGCACACAAAAAACATGCAAATGGGCTAATGAATTTTAATAATTTATACTTCCTCTGCCAGATGATGTTTTTTTTTTAGAAATTCCAAAGACCTCTCATGAGTTTATGATCTATTAGGGCGATAAGGCAGGTGGTGATGGGACCATAAAGCAATCTCTGCCAGATGTATACGTATTTGTCTGGTTTTACTGTATCAAGTCCATCTTATATGACATCACCAGACTAAAATTGAATCAGACACGCGCTGAAGATGCCGGCTACGAAGAAAACAACAAAGCAGTTGGATGGCAAAGAAGAATACCATGAATTGTGTATGCTTGAGGGTGGGAAGTTGTTAATCAGCTTATGAATGAATGGTCAAATTATCTCCATTAATCAGAACCATCAGTTACATCACTCAAGAATCCGGGTCTCTAATTGAACAAATTCAACGCAATCGGTAAATCAAAACAATACATTTCTTATCTGTTCTTTAGATCGATAAGGTTCTAGTGATAGCTTCCTAAATGTGTCATGATAATATTCCGTGACACAAGTAGTTCTTGTACTTCGATAAGGGGAATATTTTACTGGACATGCCATAGCTTGACTAACGGATTTTTAACAATAAATCGCTGAAAATTCCAATTCCGTTCCTTGAATGCGCTGCACGTTTTCGCGCCAACTCACACTTACTATTAATGTCTGGGAGCTCCGGTCCCCAAAAACGAAAGAAAAAAAAACTCACCGGACCAGCATGTGCCATTCAAACAATTATGATGACTAAGCGCTTGAAATGGGGGGTCAAACATTCAAATAACGACGTCATTAGCACCAATGTGTGATAAGTTATAGCGCTTTAAGCGAGGGAACTGTTAGTGTTAGTGGTTTTATTATGCATATTTAGTTCATTCATACATTGCTATTCACCGCCTTTGATTAAATACATAGTGTGTCGCTAGGCACGTATTAAGTTATTTCTTATAAATGGACTTTAAAATAAGCGTAGATCATCATTAGCACCTAAGTGAGAAGACATACACACCAGATTTTTTTAACAAACATATGTATGTTTACCTCCGCCACAGATTCTCGGTGAACTTTGTCAACAGTCCGGACTGCACGGACAACATCACATACCACTTCAAGGTGGTGATTCCCACACAGACGATTATCGAGAACTATAAGCGGAACGGCGAGTGGAGCAGCCTGCACCAGGAGAAGTACCTGAACATCTTCGACGGTACAGGAGCTAGCGATAAGAATCCCAATATGACAGAGAGCTTTGCCCGCATTATAACCGAAATTGACGAGGCGCTCCAACTTTCATCCACAGAGTCCTCATTTTGCCTTGAGTTCGCCTTCGACTACGCAAATTCCATGATGCGGGTGTACCAGGGTAGGGATTCGGGCCACAATTTCATAACCGAGTACGAGACCCTCTTCTCCCTGTCCGACATCCAGGCGGTACAGGTGTGGGGCGATGTACAGAAGGTCAACCAGTTTGCCCTGAGCTACAACTGATTGGGAGAAGAATCCCAAAGATCCCATGATCCCCAAGGTAGTTCTCTTATTGAATGCATTCTTTCCTCAATCGCATAGATTCAAGTTCGGTGGCGGGCGTCTTTAGTCCTAACACCGCACGACCTTAATCCCCTCACCTGTAGTTTTAATTAGTTTGTTGGATTCCGCACCCATCTAAATCACTTCGCTGCAGTAGCAACACGCTTTCACTCCTTCGTTTGTTAATGCGTTGAGTATTCATTATAATTTCACTACAAGTTCTTGTTGATCGTGGGCTTTAGAAACATTTTCCCATCAAGATGATTGTGGTTTTTTGACAGTATTAAACCAATATTTATTTATTTGTTAAAATCTCAAAAATATAATTGAAGCACTTGTTTTCCTTATGTTCTATGTTAATTGTTTACAACTTTAAAAATACTCAAAATTTTAATTGGCATTTAAATAGGATTTAAGCCCCTTTCCTTTAACATAAGGCAATATCTCTTTCAGTAGTATTGCTAGATTGCTGCTTTTTACACTTTATATCTTTATGATGCCGTAAGAGTTTGATAATATTCCATTGTTTGATAAGCCGAATCAGCATTAACAAACCACACATTCACGGACTACTTACATGTATGTCAGTCACATATCACTCACCTCGGTGCTATCTGTCTTATGACGTCACTGTAGCTCTGCTATGTCCTATTGCTATCCTTTGCAGTTGCTAATTGTTTCTTTGTTTGTAGTTGATAGCAATCTTATTTGTAAGGCCAAAGAATTTTATGTATAATACACCTCGAGTGTCTGTTTCGCGCTTGCTGAAGTCTTCCATTCAAATTGTAAACCTACACTGTAAGTGTTAGCTTTTCCTGTAATACCTATAATAATACAGACCACGCCAAGTATTAAAAATCGCCTGACAAGTGGATTTTCCACAAATTAAATGCGTAAACACAAAATTCATTGGAATTGGTATTCTTAAATGCTAATAAATTTGGATTCGGAAACCGATGGGAAACATGCTTGCATTTGTTTTTCGTTTGTTCGCATGGTAGATTTAGATTACGTGCTCTTTCGAAAATCTTTCAGAAATCTGGCCGACCCCTGGAATAAAATAACCGTCTGATATTCATACTTTCAGCGAGAAGAGTCTTACCAAAAATATTTGCGTAAACATTGGGGCCTGCCATCTGCTTTATAGCGCTACAAAACTGAAGGCTCCTATGCAATACCAAACGAAATACACATTAATTTTTTTGCCATAAATTATACATTATATTTATTTTTGCAATGGAATCATTTTGTTCACCCAAAAAAGGTATTTTACCATTGTTTACAGCTACAGCTTGTACATACATACATAATAGATACACAGATATTTACAATGCCTTACAATTATCCTTAAAATAGGAATCTTTACACAAACGCTCTAGGGACTTATGTTAATAAAACTTTTGCGATTTACTGATAAAAAAATAATGCATATAAAACTAAAATAAGTTAAGGAAATAAATGAAACGTGTAAACGCGCTTCAAAATTTGCTATAAATAATATTGCACAAAGAAAATGATGAGGAGAACTATACAATACAAGGAACTGGCGACCAGATGTTGGAATAGACCGCGGACTAGGAAACGAGGTAAGGTGGATTCTCTTCTCGAGCTTAACAACTAATTACTTTGCGGCTGATGCGCTGGGATTCTGGAACTGAGAAAAGCCGAGCTGCACGTAATTTGCCAGAGATGCGGGCATATTGGAGTCGGGAGCTTGTGTGATCGTTATTGTGTTTCCGGCCAGATCCTGGGTAGTCACAACATGCATTACCTGGGCCGGCTGCTGCTGTGTTTGCGCCTGCTGAGGACGCTGAGCAGAATGTTCTTGCTTGATTTCAAAAACCGCCTTGGATGGGATGTGAAGTCGGATTAGCACTTTTATAATGTGAATAGTGTTACGGACTTACCTTATTGGGCACCTGACCATTGCTACGGACGTGAGTGAGCGCAGGTGCTGCTGCAGGCGGTGCAGTTGCACCCGGAGCCGCGCTTTCCGGTCGAATTTTCTTGTGCATCTCCCGATGCTTCTCGTAGTGCAACTTGGTGGCGAAGTTTTTGTTGCAAACATCGCAACAGTATAAAGTTTCGGTTGATGTCTGCGTGTGAATTCTGAAAGAAAGTATATATATTAACCTCTGTTGAATTTAACTCGAAGTATTTAAATACTGACCGCCTATGCTTATTGAGGTTATCCTTTCGCGAGAAGGGCTTTTTGCACACCTCGCACGTGTACATCTTTTGTCCGGAATGGGATACTAAGTGCCGGGACAGATGTTCTTTGCGGCTGAAGGTCTTGTCGCAACCCTCTTCCGAACACTTAAAGGGTCGCAGGCCCGCGTGCAGCTTAACGTGTTGGGTGAGGTGTTCTTTCTTTTTAAATTCACGCTTACAGGTGGGGCATATGAGGCCAGAAGTTGTGGACGCTTCGCTCCCAGAAGGAGTCGCGTTCTGTCCTTCCTGCTGTGGAGAAGGAAGAATCTGCTGCGGTGGTCGCGCTGCTTTAACTTTCTGCCCTGAAATGTCCTGGTTCTCAGGAGACTTGCGTACGATCTTTTTGTGCTGCGCCGCCAGCGGTGGTGGTTGTGCTTGGCTGAGGGCGGGAACGGACACAGGAATCGGCTGTGAAGCAGGAGTTGGCGCTGTAGTAGAGGGCTTACTTTGCGGCTTTGGCGCTGTCTGCATTGAGATTCGACTGATTGTAATATTCTGTTTGTTCAGCATGGGCAGTTTGGCGGGATTGGATGTGGGAGCTGGTGCTGGCAAAGAAGCAGGCTGCTTGGGCACCTTGGTAATCGTTGTATTCGAGGAGAGCCGCTGCATGGCTGCCTGATTTGCTGACGTCGCTTTCGGGGCGCCTGAAGCAGACAGTCCTGCCGCCTGCTGTTGCTTCACCTGCGGTTGTGGCTTTGTCTGGGTTATCAATCGCTTGAACTCGTTTGTGGACGGACCATTGTTTCCACCTGAGGGCGGGCCCACAGTATTTTTGCTCTTTGGCGATGGCATCGGTTTTTGCTTTGGTGAAGGCGTCTTAAAAGTGGGGGCTTCCTTGCTGCTAGTGGGCGTGGTGGGAGTCGTTGGAATATTGGTCACATTTCGTATCACCAACTGCGAATTGGTGGTGCTGGTATGTGGAGATCTAATGATTTGCTGAGAGGTCACTTGTGCCGTACTTGGTAGTTGGGTAAGCGGTTGTTGCTGTGACGGTTGCTGGGGCGCCAGAAATTGGTTTTGCGTCACCGTCGTGCCTTGGAAGGCGCTTCCTGGATTGCCCAGCGTCTGCGGTGTCAGTTGCAGAGTAGCCGGAATTGATGTTGGAGTCAGCTGCATGATTGGCTGCCCATCGGCAGTGGCCAGCTGAGGCTGAAGTTTCATCTGTACTTGGTATGTCGTGGGCAACACTAAGTTCTTGGTGTCTATGTGCGCCACGATCTGCTGATCCGAATTCTCATCCCGAATGGTGATGGGCAGAAAGCACTTATTTGGTGACAGCAGGTTGGTAGTAGACTGCGGACCAGCCAGGCTGGAGAGTAGGGCAGCGGCATTTAACTGCGTCTGGGCAGGAACTGTCCCTGCACTTGTCACTCCCCCGCTACCTGGCATCAACTGCAGCTGTATTTGCGGCTGACTGCCACCGAATTGCGGTATCGAAGTGGTGAACTGGGGCGGTGTAGGCGAAGAGAGCACAAAGTTCAACTTGGGCTTTTTGCTGTCGCCAGAACTGGACGTATCATCCTGGGCGACGGAGTACTGAGTGGTAGCCTGCAGCTGGTTGGTCAGTTGCTGTAGCTGTTGCTGAAGCTGAAGTTGCTGAATCTGCTGCCACAGAGGCTGCAGTTGCTCGCCTAGCTGCGGTTGTAACTGCAACTGACTAGGGTTTATTGCAGGTGTTACCGTCTGCGACTGCAGAGAATGTTGCTGCTGGGGCTTGGCAGGCGTTATGGGCTCCTTTTTCCCAAGCGGCGTTATCTTGATGTCCGGCTTGAGGCGTATAAACTCTTCCAAAGCACTAAATGGATAGAAAGTTTTTGAGATGATCTTTATGAAATTGAAAACCCACTCACGTCTGTCTTTCGCTTTTTATTTGAACTTCCGGCATAGCTTGATGCTGCTGCTGCTGCTGTACCCCGTTGTCCATCGTAATGGTGTACTGCTGCTGGGGCTGCATGTTTACCGCCTGGATTATGCTGTTCAAGAGATTTCCGGACTGCTGAGCTCCATTAGGAACTTGTGGAGCTGCCTGCGCCACACTGAGGCTTTTCCCAGTTTCATCGACCGCATCCCGAATGTATAGCTTGTCGCTGCTTGGTGCCGGGCGAATATTGAGACAGTTGTTCAGCATGGTCTGTGAGTTACGGCAAGTGGCGCGAAGTCCGTGGATTTGCTCCACCAACTGCACACACTGAGCGCACACCACCTTGGGCAAGCGATCCTTTTCATCGATCTGCAAGAAGTTTGGGTTTGTAAGTCAAAAGGAATGGGAGATTGGTGCACTTTTACGACCTGTAGTGAGAGACACTCGAGTATCTTTTGGCTCAGATTCTTGGCGCGTCCCTCGGGTGAGTAGATGTTCGTCTTGTGATCGGTGCTGTCCGTGCAGATGCGACAAAGGTCGTAGTAGTTAATGCAGCGAACGTTGCTTTCGGCCGCAGCCATTTTTCCGGTGGCTTAGTGGTTTTCCAAATGCTATTTATGTTTAGTGTATTGCACATGCAAATATTTGTTGTCTTTTCTTCGTCTGAACGACGCTTAGTGGTGACACTGCGCGAATACAGCTCGGCGTGATTGGCAATAACTATCGGTTTGTTATAATATAAAAGAAAGGAACGACAAAATGTTTCCCCGCCTTATAACCTTTAACCCAGAAGCTGCTCGGCGCAGCTTCTTAATTTATTTCCTTCGAAGGTTAATTCTAACTCCAACTTACCGTAGTAAGTACTTACAGGGTATCTATCGATATGAGCAACGAAATTTCCACCTATAGTTTCGTATCAACGATAGAATTATCGATAACTACTGTCCACCCAAGGTATTTCCCCAACTCGAACCAACGGTCATACTGCGTCGGCCATTTGTCATTGCGAGCGTGACAAAAATAAGTTCTCTGAAAATCGAAATAGTTTGAAGCGTCTGATTTAAACTGGAGAAAATGGGATCACGCAACGAGTGCCGTATTTATGTGGGCAACCTTCCGCCGGATATACGCACCAAGGATATCCAGGACCTGTTCCACAAGTTCGGCAAAGTTACTTTCGTCGATCTGAAAAATCGGCGTGGGCCGCCATTTGCTTTTGTTGAGTTCGAAGATGCGCGGTGAGTAATGCGAATACACACAGCTGGCCCAGCGCCCCGGCGAAGACACCCAACTAATTCGCGACAACTGCTTCTCTTCCTTCCTTGACCATGGTCCATATTCTCTGTCTGCCCCTTCGCCCAATTCAGCGATGCCGACGATGCGGTGAAGGCGCGCGACGGCTACGACTACGATGGGTATCGTCTGCGAGTGGAGTTCCCGCGGGGCGGTGGTCCTGGAAGTTACCGCGGCGGCAACCGCAACGACCGCAGCCGCGACGGTGGCGGACGCATGGGCGGACGCGGACCGCCAGCCAAGCGCTCGCAGTACCGCGTCATGGTTACTGGACTGCCCGCCTCCGGATCGTGGCAAGATCTCAAGGATCACATGCGCGAGGCCGGCGACGTCTGCTTCGCAGACACATACAAGGATGGTTCCGGCGTTGTTGAGTTCCTGCGCCACGAGGACATGAAGTACGCAATCAAGAAATTGGACGACTCTCGCTTCCGTTCGCATGAGGTATGTAAATTGGCGAGTTCCAACTTTGTAATATTCAAATGTATTCGGGTTTCAAGGTAGAGAATTTACCTTTGCATTTATTTTGACAGCATACATTATTCACACGCTGGAATAATTAAATGCAATTTCAGGAATGACATTAAGTTATATTGGATTAGCTGCATAAATATAGTTTGCAATTCTTCTTGCGTTTTGAAAAATAGTTTGTTAAATTAGTCGACACTTTTCAAATTATATTAATATTTTTATTGTCTTTAGGGCGAGGTTGCCTACATTCGCGTACGCGAGGATAGCGGCGATAACGACAGAGGCGGTGGTGGTGGCGGCAGCGGTGGAGGTGGTGGCGGCAGCGGCGGAGGTGGAAGCCGTGACTACCGCGACAGGTAAACCAAATATTACCACAGTTTATTGTTTAATATTTACTCTATGAATCCACCCAACAGATCCCGTTCGCGCTCATTCTCGTCGAGGCCGCGCCGTCGTGGTACTCCCACATACTCCCCAGTGCGACGTCAATCCTATTCCAGGTCTCGCTCACGTTCTAACTATTAAACACAACTAAGCATTATCCATTAATCTATAATATTTCAACGAGCAGGAAACAGGAAAAGCAAGCTATATTAGGAAATACCAATCAATATTTGTTCAAGACCCCTCAAATACCCCAATTGTAAATTTATTTGTAAATTGAAATCAACGACCAATCAAGTTTGTTCAGTCAAGTTGCGAACTCTCACCGAAGCCAACATATTTAAAAAAAAAACACTTGCTTTTCCAATTTATCACACGTTCTAAGAAGCAGAAATGTTCTCTTAAGCTATAATCCACCGGGCAAAATTTGACAAAAACACTCCTAAAATGACAACTGTAAACCAAGGAATTCTCTTTGGCCACATGCGCTCGGCATTCCTTGATTTGCTTTTGTTTTATTTTGAGCCTTTGCTCAGTCTGCTTCCTACATATTATATTATAAATCTTATTTTGGCTGCACGTTTTCCAAGATAATTTATTAGAATTTACCTTAACGAAAACAAGAAACATCGATACAGAATAAATATGTTTGTAATGAGAGAAAGAAATGAAACAGAAATCCGAACACAACGCAATGTCAACCACATTGATGAGCAAACTATTAATACTTTAATTTTTATTTTCTTCTCTTCCCCATTTTGCGCGTTTATGTTTGGAGAGTGATGAGGATTAATGGATGTGGAGGAGGAGAAGGATATTTTGATGTTGATTTTGGCGTGGATTGGATAAATTTGGATTGAATTTAGTGGAGGCAGGACCTGTCTATAGATCTTATAAATATGAAAATATTTATTCGATTGTAATCAGGATTGGATTTGGATTTAGGATTGTCCTGAGCCCTTCGCTAGGACAACGTGGGATGCAGTGTCCCATGGCTAACTCGCACCTCGGAGGAGGAGGAGGAGAAAGGAATTTCGCATTGTTGAAGGATTTTATGTGTGAACTTTGGTCGTGTTCAGGTTAACGGATGTTTGGAGGAGGAGAATGTCGATGGCATCGGTGACGGTGAGGAACACTTGCGTTGCCCTTGGACAGGACTAAAGCATACAGTTTCGGACTCGGCCGCATCTCTTCGAGCCTCGCCCCTTCTTCGGCATCTGCCTAACGGTCGGGATTAGGATTCGCTTGGACAGGCTCACACGCTTTGTTGTCGCCTTCTTTGGATCGCACTTCAGACACTAGCTCACCCAGGGAACCGCGTATTTCTTGGCCTTCGCGCCCCTGTCGTTGTCATTTCACGGATTTGCTGTGCATCATCCAACGTTGACTTGCGCCCAACGCTGGATAGTGGATAGTGATTCTTGGTCTGGTCCGATCCGATACGTTCCGGTCTCCCTCTGTCTCGCCTCTCAGTGGTATGTTTGATTGCCACATCAATTTTTACTTTTAATTTGCGTTATTTAGTTTATAATTTATATATTCTTTACCCAAATCTTTCGTCTCCATTGATGTTGTTGCCTCCGAAATGTGGCGATTGTCGCGTGTGCGTTTTGTTTTCCATTTTTTGACTAGAAGGGCGAAAATTCATAAGCCCCGACTATAGCCCACACCCGCATCATTTGCATGAACTTTCGTTAACCTAATCAAATGTAATACCACAGCAATTTTGGAACAGAGCAGTTCTCTCGTTCTCCTTGCTTATCGATCAACCTATAAGCCATAGTCCTAACATATTTTTGAAATGAAATCCACATTTACAATAAATATTCATAAAAATTAAGAAAATATGATTCTTTTAATACTACATTATAAGATGGGTGCAAACAAATAGTTTTTTTCCTTTACTTATGGAGATTACATATTAAGTTTGGTTGTATTATCTGAGGGAAAGACTTTTTATCAGATAGTCTAGATTTCAAAACCTTTGCCTTCCGCGTCCAATTTTAAACTTCCCGCCCATGGATTTTTACAGAGGACTGTTAGTAAGGCAATGCTGCACGCCTCGTTTTAACGCAAAATCCCACATGTCTCCGCGCAAAAAACGATATTTGGTCATTTGGCAGCACGGCCACACTGGCAAACAAACTATATAAGCAACACGCGCATTTTGTTGTTGGGTTTTTCAAAAAATATTCGCCAGCTGTTCGGACGCGCGTGGGAACTGCGCTGTGTTTGTTGTTTTTTTATAATTTCGAACGGAACGAACTGGTCGTACACGGATTTTAATTCATATTTACGTACTAAACTAACGCCCGCTGTAAAATAAAAGTAGCGGCGAATTTCTGAAATCAACCATCTGACACAAGAAAAGTGCGCCAAAAGTTCGGGAAAACCAAAGAAAAACCTGTGGAAAGTACGACTTGCATGCCAAATTGCTTACCCACGTAAATAATAAATAACAAATAATTCGGAAAGTGCAATTTCGTGGGCAGTCATTCGACAGCTGAAGGAGAAGATATCCGACGGTCGTGGGATTCAATACAGTTCTTCACCAGATCGGCGGCCCTTCGTTTATGAATTGTGTTTTCTGGCGGTGTATCCAGCTTATCTCCGCCTTTTTCGGCTCCAGTTTTATTGAACTCGACCGGATCGGACGTACTACCTATCTGCGGCTAGTCAGTGGGACTGTGGAAGCTATTAATCGATCGCGATTGTACAACCAATTACCGGGTTTATCATCTAATTCGAAGCCGATCGGCACGACGCGAACTATAAATAGAAGCTGAAGTGTCCAAATAATCGGTAGACAGCGCTCTTGATCAAAATCGCAATAGTGTGTTAAAACTACAGATATATATAGGTATATATAGCCTGAGGTAAGAAGTGCATTTTATGGATGTTTTGCAAGCCCACGGAACTGCTGAGATCATTAAAGTTTGCTATTGAAAACGCAGCATCAGCGAATTCCCCCTAGGAGTCATTGTTCTCGCTTGAAACTTAAAAGGGTTTTTTTTATTGATCATAACTTGAAATTAGTTTTACGGTGGGAGATCGACTGATCCAAACAAATCTTGCGATACTAGTCGTCGTTTATGGTCCTCATGAGGCATCCCATCTTGTTTGGTCTTTGTTCTACCGACTCAACAGCACTTCCTCAATATTCCTGAGTGAAAGTAAGGCTTGGCTTCGATCGCTTGACATTGGTAATGTGACCCACTTAGGAGTAGGGTGCTTCTTCGGTAACTCGATCTGCCAAGCCAAAGGTGTTGCCTTGTGGCTACTACCTAACTAACTGCTTGCAATACAACCTGCGTAGGGTCTTCAAGGTCTCCTCCCCGTCGGTTTCCTGTTCATCTAAGCAAACACTGTGAGAAAACTTGAGCTATCTGTAGGAGTACCTAGCATCAATATACAACTATGTGCGTAACATAAGCATCCGTATTCAGCTGTAATTTTTAGAATTTGTTTTTATAGTATACAATGTATCTATAGTTCCATTCCGCTTATTTTGTATATTTCTTGCTAATTATTTTTTGAAGTGCATATTTGCGCAGGCAGCTCGTTTGAATCTCTTGTGCGTCTCTAATCGGAGACCTGTCCATATGACCGGGCTCTGCTCTTTGTCCTCCCCGGCGTGTTAATCTTTTGTTGTGATGAGATGCTTATCACACCTACCGCCGCCTTGCGACAGGTGCATTCTGAAGTTTCCGCTGGAGCTGTAAGAAAAGGCGAACCGCAACTGGAAACTGGCAACTGGCAGCCGTGGAAATGGGAAACCCTTTTCGCTCGACCACTCAAGTGCCGCTGTTCGTTTGCCCGAATGATTGACGGGCGGCAACTGTGACCCCTTAACCCCTTGTTGCCGGCACTCAATGGGCCGCATCGCGTAAGCAATTTATGTTAATTGTTGTTTGCCTGTTGTGCCTTGCCTTTCCGACCGGGTCCATTCACTAATCGCTTGGAGGAAATTTAATTAAATGCGTATAACGAAACCACCCTTAATATTTACCGATTGCCGACTAATTGTGGGAATTTTTTAATAATACCGGATACCCAATAGCCCCGTGAGTTTTGATTCCAGACAACGTTTTGCTTTAACTGGAAATTCGAAGTAAAACAAAAGATTTGTTTGCTAGATGATATGAGTTTGAATTTTTGTTTACATAGAAGAAATAATATCTCTGCAATTCTGCAAAAAATGGTGTCCTATAGTCTCAGGGAATTCATTTCAAAAGTTTCAAAAATACGTTACACACTCAAAACTTTTAAATTTAATGGTATGTTTTAAGGGTATTTCGGCTTCGTTTAGCTTTGTTTGCATTAAAGCCCGTCGTATTTTCCGAAGCCAGTCTGGACAAGCATTTAATTAGACACTTTTTACTTTTCCCAGCACAAGACACAAACTTTTTATCCGCGGCGGCAACAAGTAGAAGACGCGAGTCTGGCCCGTCTGTCTAATTGTTTTGACTGTGGCAATTTCTCCTGGTCTTTTTAGAGTTGCAGTCCGAGCTGGAGTGTGGCGGCCAGGCGGCCAGGAACTGGTTTGCCCGCTCCACACAATCCCAGAGCTTTAATTCGGTCAATTCAGCGGGTACGGCTAAGGCTCATGATGATGATGACGATGACTAACGCTGGCCCCAAGGCATCGACCAGGGCAACGAGAACGGTCCAATTTGGCCTTTTACCGCAATCAGGTTTTAGTTTTCGGTTTTGGTCCGCTCGATACGATACGTCAACGGGCCGACCGTATGGATGAATGAATGCCCAGCTGAATGAGCGATTGGTGGCTGAGTTATTCAGCTGGCCGGCAATCCATCATGCTGTCCTCGGACAGCATGACCAACACCACTTAATGAGTGGACAAGGCGTCTCCGGCATTTCCCATTTGCATCCCCATTCCCCGACGATTCTTTCGATTCCCGATCCCCATCCCCATCCCCATCCCCATGCGGAGTCATTAGCCAGCCGCAAACTATGCCTATATGGGCTGATACCCCGTCAAACATGGCTCGCATTAAATACAGCCATAAAATCGGCCGGGAGGCGTGTTCCATGGGGCACGCGTTTGGGGCGCCGTTTAATTGCGGTGCGCGATTTGCAAGCGTTTTTAAACGCCTCAATTTGCATTTGCATACTCACTGTCTTCGCTCTATGAATGGAAAATGAAACGCCCAATAGAGCAGTTGGTTATGCATGTCACTATTATATAGGCAAGTGCAAATTAACACATGCACTCGGGCATCAATTTCAATTATTCTTTGTCCCTCTGAAAACTGATAAGGATAATGGGTGACGAACTCGCACTATCTTGGGTTAATTGAGTAGTGAATTAAGTTTTATTGAAATGTTTTAGAAACTATTACAGATAGGAAGCTGGACGCAGATCGGTGGTGGGACATTCAAATAGAGCATGCTAAATATTAGTTGTTTCGGCTAGACCATATGTCTAAGAAATTATATACTATATATGTATATTTTACATCAAAATAACTAAATTAAAAGCCCGCATAGTTCGGGGGACTTGCGATTGGATTTATTTTTAGCTTTGCTCTGCTAGACGCACCATTAACTTATCGTGCACCATCGGTTTGTAGTCCTATTTTACGACTTGGCCGCCTGTCTGGCCGCAAGGCGCGTTTAAAAACGCCAGTGAAAAGCCAGCAAATCGCGTCAAACATTAAAAACATTACCCTGAACCGAGAGGGTTGGCATTGGTAATTGTAAGCGGCTATTAAAATAATTTAACGCGCCTCCGTTTGCAGGCTAAAGGCGGCAAGGACGGGGCAGAAAGCATTACCCAGCCAGCCCGAAGGGATTAACATAATTTTTGCTAATATTGTGAGCTTGGCTCGCAGCACATAATGCGCTTAGAAATATGGAATGAATAAAGACTGCATTAACCTGAATGGTGGCCACGGCAGCAGGAGCAGCTTCAGCAGCTGCAGGAAGGATTGCGGCCACGGATTGTGGAATGGTGCACGCAGGCTGAGCTGAGCCCAAAACTTAAGGGTGACGAGGAGGCAGGCGGCGGAAAAAGGAGCATGATCCATGATGAGCTGTGCGGCAGGAATGCGCCAAAAGGCAGCGACGCCGACTGCATTAAAGTGGAAAATCCTGTCTGACAACATTTAAACCGAAAAGAAATATATATGTACACAAACCTATAGTAAATATGTGCAAAATAAAGCCTACAACAAAAAACCGCAAACAACACATAATAAGCGTGAAAAAAAAGGCAAAATGAGAGCAAAACCAACCCAGTCCAATTCCCAGACTTGGTTCCACTCCGGGCCAGAAAGGATAAAGTGGGCAATGAATAGGGAGTGTGGCTAGGAGAGCAAACCACCAACAAACAAAGGAAAGGAAACAAAACGAGAAAATTGTCTTCAACTGCTAGACGGCATGAAATGATACCCTAGAAAAAGTAAACAATTTAAACATTTTATAGTTTCCAAGAAAGAAAAACCAACGCAAAAGATTACATTCACACAAACTGAACATTCTGAAATAATAGTGATGTAGATCAATATTTGTAGTTCATGATTCAAAACGAACATAAAACAAAATATTTTATAAACATGCAACCAAAGTAACAATTACTATGCCGTTGTCATGGTTTATAGATCTATACTCTATCTAGACATGGCATTTACATAAATCATTACCCTACAATTCATAAATGTTCAAAGAGAACTAAAACATCATGCGATTATGATTAACCAATTGCTGAAAATACTTCGGACACCTGATCCCCAGGCACACTCAGCACTAAAAGCATTCCGATTTGCACATTTTCCGCGATTTCGTTTCCAAAGAAGGACGGCGCTAAGAACCGCATTTATAACATCAATAAAAGTTCGTGTTTGTTTACGTGCAAAACAAATTAATAATGGAAAATCACATGTGGTTTTCCACAAACCAAACACAAGTCGAATAATTCTCCCACTTGCACATGTACATATACGAAGAAAAGCAATTAAAATCGCAAAAAAACACTAAATTGGTCAGATTTTGTTTTGGCAAATCGCCTTAAAATCAAAATAGGAAGTTAAAAATATGGCCAAATTGTATCCCTGCTAAATTAACTTCAAACTACCACAATTGATGATTAATGATCCCTTGGTGAAGGCATATATTAATGTTTATGAATAATTTCTTCATATTAAACAGAACTCCTCGATGTTTAATAATTGCAACCGAGTGCTAATTGAAAACGTTTCCAGGAATTCCAAGTGTGTTTCGTTCAAGCCATTTGTATTGCTGTCAACATATGCGCGTTCAATTTATCAGGTAGTTTGTGTGAGAAGTCCACTGGCATTGGTGGATTTCGTTTCGTTTTCTGGTGAACCCATTCTTCGATCTGAGGCACCACTCCATCGTGTCATTTCCGTTCAAATTTCTACATTGACGAATTGACAAAAATATATCATGGCATTGTTTCCTGCAAATGTTATAGCACTCATTTTGTCAAAGTCTGCGGCAGAGAAAAAGGTAAAAAAAAGGGTCCGACCCAAAAGCTCTTTCTTGGCCTAAACATGTTTGTTCTTTGCTCTTTTTCGGGCCAACACTCTACCGGGAAAATTAACGACAACTGACAGGCGCAGAACAAAGGATAGTGAACACAAGTCAACCAATTCAGATCCAGTATCCATAAAAGAATCTCGCTCAATCAATTGTTAAATTGCTGAATAATTGATTCGGTTACAATGCTCTGCGAGGTAATCAATTAAAAGTCGCTCTCAAGAATGCAATGGAAAAACATTATTACAGCTATAAAAAAATGAATTAACAATCGCAATTCCTAATTGCTGAATTCCTAATTGTGATTTGCATGCGCCATTTCGAATTCAATCAAAACTCAACTGTGACCGCGGGCGTTTATTACATTTTTCTGCGTGCGATTCGATATATGATGTGAACGAATATACATATGTCAGTTTGCTTGTAGCATTGTTTATTGTTCAATATTATTTATTTTTGCAATATAAACATTTTTTATTCGATTTATGACAGGCCATTTGATGGTGGGCTTTAATTGAAATAGTGCTTGATAATGGGTTGCGCTAATGTCTATAATTGTTAGATGCCTCGAAAGCTATGTGAATAATTCCATTAGCATGGATACTACGGAACACATTTTTTACCCACATCAGATGGAATGCTTTCTCGCAATCTGCCAACTGATGTTAATTGGTGCGTAACTTCCAGCCTTTCTTCCCTCTGATATTCAATGAAGCGTTACCAAAGGCATTATTGTCTGCAATACGAATTGATTGTCTATTTGCATTGTTCATTTGGCTCCATGAAATCATCAACATGCAACTACCTGTTTTCCGTAATTCTTGTGCACAGGGAAAAATTCTGTTACCACTTTGAAATATATTTTAAATATTAGTTTAAACTAATTATAATTTGTGGCAAGTAAGGGTGCAATCACTCAAAGTTCAACCAATTTCTTATTATTATCAATTACAAACTACTAATTGTTGTTGAATTTTATTGATATGATTTCCTGAGTGCGTTTCTGGGGCCAAATGCGCAATAGTCCGGCACAAGTATCCAAGTGTAAAGTCGCCAAGATCAATGACACCAGCAAACGGAGTTTGGTGGTGCGAAGCGGGTTCTGGGCGCTTATCAAAAGTTCTGGTCTGTTGATAAACAAGCGGCATGATAAATGGACAGCAATCAATAACGTAGAGTTGGGTGCTTCCTTGGCCAGCCAGTTAGTCAGTGGTTCGGTTTGTTTACCTGCAATCAAAACAGTTTATGTTTTTCCCTTTCATTCTGTTTGCCTGTCTCGCATGTAAATAAGTCCGTAAATACGCGGACCGGATAGGCAGGCAAATAAACCGTAGAATGTATTCCCCCCTTCACTTCTGTCGCACTTTGTTTGCCCTCCTATTTGCAAACGCTGCGTATACGCAATGTGTGCAGTTGTTAGTTCGATCGCACGGTATTAGACTTAATTTAAATGCGATCAAGGTTGTGGGGGTAAAAAGTTAGCACAAAGGTCCTGGTTGCATGTCAGAAAGGTGTTGCTGATAACACAAAAAACGAACCACCAAAAACTGGGTTAAAAGTTAACTTCTTAAGGGGGCGGTGTGCATTGCGCATACGCAACGTGGCGGCAGTAAAGTCGTAAAAACGAGAAAACAACTGCTCACCTGAAGTCAGTTAAGCGGCAGCTGTTTGTTCAATAAAAGCCAAACAAGCTTGCCTTAACTCGAAAGCAACTTGAGCGAATTGAACGAAGTGGCTATACACTACTTGAAAGTCACTTTGCCTGCTTCGTCCATCAGCTGAAAGCCTATTAATCCGCATTTACATTCGCACTGCAGTCTCTTTTTCCATTGAGCTTATTTTTATTTTGCACTCAATTAAAATGCCAAGTTCAGCGCCTGCCAACTTTCAAAACTGACAGCTGACAGATGGAAATTGCCCGGCTAAGGAAAACTCCTGGCCGGGTCACGGACTCGTCACTCATTCCATGGGCCAGCTATCAATCATTCCGCTCATTTGCCTGTGAGGCAGGTGCAAATGTGTCAGTTGTAAATGAGCAGAAAGTTCACGACGGTCTTTGCAGTTGGCTTCTTGAAAGTGTCGCCGGTCTTGAGTGGGGAACACGGACTGTTTTAATTGAGATGAATAAATGATAAGACTTTCCAGCTGTCTTTCTCCTTCGTTGCTACAGTATTTCCTATCTCATTCAAGGTGTTAATATTTTAATTCGGGTTTCTTTGAATTGCAGGAATACTGACTGGCAGAGGCAAAAGGCAGTCGAAAATATTGAAAACCAGGGTGAGTTTTAAGCTAAAAATAAATTCCTTAATTTACAACAACCACCTCAGTGAAGAAAAATTACGCGCTTTACCTTCGAGCAGGTAATTATCCAAAGCTGCGGTCCATAAAATCCGTTTCTTCGCACTTCGGTGAATGCAGTTGCCTTGTCCATTGAGTTCCTTTTGGCTGGCTGCTCTTGAATCCGATGCACTGCCTGGCGGTTTGAACTCTCACCCCCACGAAATTCTGGGGTGAAATGGCCGCGAAGGGGGTTGCGCGTAATTAATGTGCAGAATCACGCGTCTGCATTTAATTCACTTTGGGGCATGGGAAATCGCCGAATCGAGAAAGCCACTCGAGCGACGTGGCAACATTGCTGCACGCACTTGGTCGATGCGATTGGGCAACCAATGGATTCCCAGCTTGGTTCGCTTCGTCTATTTAAGGGCATCGCCAGCTTTTTCCCAGTGATTGCGGAACACGCTGCTTTTGCTGCTGGCAATTGTCCTTTATTGCCATTCCTTCATTAGGCTGCCGAGTCTGGTATGGCATTTTAATGCAATTTTTATGCGCATTTTTTTGCGCTGTAAAGGCCTTATTCCCTACAACTCGACTTCCCCGTTGCCGATGGATGTGTCACTTGTAAGATCATTTGAATTGTAATTCATATAATTCGCCGTATTGTTGTCTGGATGGGCCTCTGTGACCGGCGGCGTAAGTGCCTGACTTTCGTTTCTGGTGAGTGCAACGTTGCCACAATTCACTCGAGCCTCAATTTGTTGGCCATTGAAGTGATATATTCATTATGTATGTCTAAGTTCAACTGCTAAATACATTGTTCGCAAGTGTATGCTCATACCAAGAATTCAAATTACAGCTGCTGCTTTCGGCCAAAATGTTTAATTGGGCATGAAACAAAATTTATCCAAGGAAGTGCATTAAAAACGCATAAACCGCCGGCGCGAAGTTAAACAAACATGTTCGGCATTCGAGCGAACACCAAAAAAGCGCCATCAAAGTGTCAAAAATGGAACACATGTGGGGATTAGAAGCGCGCAGAGCTGGCGGGGACATAAATTAGCCCATAATAAAGTTATAAATAAAGTCTGCTAGCCGCAGGGCACATATAAATAGTCTCCAGTGGCTCACCGAAGGGGGAATTAACCGCATTAAAAATTTGAGAAGACATAAATATGTTTCAATGTCTAGAAAAAAATGGCAAACCAGCCGCCGACTGCATTTACTCCTCATGCGGAAGTTAAATCGTAGAAAAACAAGAGAGAAAGCTGTAGTCGATCTCCTCGACTACCAGATACCTTCTACCTGTTACGTACTTTTTTACTCGCATCAGTAACTTCCAAATTGCCTTCCAATTTTGTAAAATGTATGCAATATTTAAAAACTAATTCATCAGTTTATTTGAGGTCAACCGTTTATTGGACAAACATTAAATGGAAGCCACCTAGTAGGCCATGACATCGTGCACCCGGCGGAAGCGTTCGCCTGCCTGTCTTAGCGTCAATCCTCGGGTCTCTGGCATTAGAACGGCAAAAGCCACGAGGCCTATTACCATAATAATTCCGACAGCGACAAAGTACGTGTAAAAGGACTCGGCGGTGGGAACAAACTTGACGATCACAATGATGTGGATCACCTGCTCTAGACACACGATCAGGCCAATCAAGAAGGGTTTCACTCTCATCGGAAAAGCCTCGCCCAGATAAGCGGATGAGCTGCAGATGAAGAAACCGGCGAAGAACTGGAATGCCATGCCCAGACGGCACACCTGCCACATAAAGTAATAGTCGAAAATGTGCACGTAGTCCCCGTAGACTCCGGCCATGCCCAGCATTAATCCAGCCATGCACATGAGTCCAAGCAGTGAGACAAATTTCCGGCCCACTGTGTCCAGAACGGCGAAGGTGATCAGGGCACCGATCAGGCGTAAAAGTCCAAATATAATCGTGGGCCAGGAGTACTGGGTGCCCTCCACCAGTTCCGTGGTGGTCAGTATTGAGTACGATAGTGGCACCGAGAAGGTGAAAGCAACGAAGCAGCGAAAAAGAAGCAGTTTAAGGAAGGGCATCATGGACTCTCCCAGCTGCTCCCCTACTCCCTGGGCGCTGCCCTCCACTACGTATAGCTTGGCCTCGTCGTAGGCTCGATCTCCAGCCTCTCGAGTCCAATAGGATCCCATTAGCTGTTTCACACTGGCACGTGCCTTCTGCTCCTGGTTCTGGCGAATATAGAAGATCGGCGAGTCGATCGTGATGGCTACACTTCCCAACGCAATGGCCGAAAAAACGATTCCAAAGATTCCGTGCACTCGGTTGATGGTCATGCCCAATCCCTGAGCCCACTGTGAGTCGTAGATTACTTGAATGGCCACTCCCAATGCCAGACCATATTGCTCCAATGCACAGCAGGTTCCTCTGTTGGTACTCGAAGCGATCTCTGCGCTGTGGATTAGGAATGGCACAGTGACTAACCCTATGCCCACTCCTCCGACATATCGGGCGGCCAGGATCGACTCGTACTCATATGGAGCACTCACAAAGATAATGGCGTCAATTAGGTTCATCACACCACCCAGACCCTGCGAATAAACATAGATATTAGTCTAGGAAGTCTAAAGCTACCATTTTCCACTCACATAAAATACTATTTTGGGCAGAAATGCTGATGTAATGGCGGACACCACAGCTCCGATTATAACGCCAATAAACCAACTGTACTGGAACTCCAGGGTGTTGGCGAAAACGGCAGTCAAGTTCCAACCAAGACCTTGGGCCATGTCCATACCAGCATACACAAAGAGAAGGGTAGCTGTTTTTGAAGTATATTTTGGTTATTCATAAAATTATTTCTTAGTGCTGCTGATCCTACCTGCTGTTCCGGATTGCGTTTGAGAAGGGGTTGCCCAGCGGCTGTTCGATTGGGTGGTGATGACCACCGTGGTTGGTGGAGGGGGCGGTGGCGGTTGTTGCTGGCGTCCATTGGTAATGTATGTGGTCTGCTGGGGTCCAGTGGATATGTAGGTGGTTTGCTGGACGGGCACTGGACCCGCGGTGACATATGTGGTCGTCATAGTTTGCCTTATATAATAAACAGCGGTCAAAATGTACCTTGCCTTGCAAGGAGCTGGATCGATTCGTTCGGATTGGTGGCCACTGGCTGACTGGGCGAGCTTTTATGAAATATTTCCGCGTAAGTAGTAGCTATCAGCAAAAAAGATATCTGACAATTGATATATTTTATCAGCTGGTAGATACTCGTGTTCTCCGCTTTACGGTAGGCCTGTCGCTGGCCGTGATTCATTTGAAGTAAGCCCCGATAAGTCGTGATAAAGTCACAGAAATATTCAAGGGCCATGGGTCCAGTGTTGTTACTCACCCCCATTGTGGTGTCCTGGCTGACTTGTTCTAATGGATCGGTTGGCGGGCACAAAGTTCAGCATGAGCCATCGTTTAGGGGTATACCCTCAAAAAATAAGAGACCTTCAGAACTAGTTAATTTGTAGTGGATAAGCGGATGACGTGTTGGAGATACTTGGAAATGTGTTATCAATCCCATTAATTGATTGATTTGATTAACAAATGTCAAAGATAACTTTTCGAGTGAAGTTCGGTCTTGTACCAACCAAAAAATTTTATTTGTAAACAAACGTTCCTGTTTTTACTCTCAAATAGTTTAAGCAAAGTCAAATTAATTGTAAATTAATTTGTTTGTAT
Organism: Drosophila mauritiana; assembly: GCF_004382145.1. Lineage (NCBI taxonomy): Eukaryota > Metazoa > Arthropoda > Insecta > Diptera > Drosophilidae > Drosophila > Drosophila mauritiana. Next base: position 10,666,138 of record NC_046670.1, read on the forward strand.
TTATTACAGGGGTTTAATCGTATGTTCTGCAATCGCTGGAATCGCTTGGTAGCTTCCCGTAGTGTTGTTTTCCTTGTTTCTGGGATAACGATCCCAAAGAAAACCACTCCAACAAGGAGAATGATACCCACTGACAGATAGTAATGGTAAAAGAAATTCTCGTAACCCTTGTTGTATCCGACAATATTAATGATGTGGATCGTTTGCTCGAAACCTATAATGTATCCCACAAAGAAGGGCTTAACTTTTATGGGAAACGCCTCGCCCAGATAGACGGATGAGCTGCAAACGAAGAGTCCTGCGAATGCCTGAAAAGCCACTCCCAGTCTCCAAACCTGGTACATGTAGTAGGTCATTAGTGCATTAGCCGGATTTGCATACGAGGCAGCCATGCAAAGCATCAGGATGGCCATGCAAAGTAGACCCACGAGTGAGATTAGCTTGCGCCCCAACTTGTCCATAGATCCTTGAGCTACTAGGGCTCCTAGCAAACGCACCAATCCCCACAGAGTCACTGGCCAACAGGAAATGAATCCTTCGGTCAGGAGAGCACTCTTGATAAGGGATGCGGAGAGGGGCAGGGAAAATGAGAAGGCGACGAATCCACGGTAAAGCAGCAGTTTTATAAAGGGCACCACTGAGATCCATAGCTCCTGACAAAACGTCCTCTTCTGGCTCTCCGCTACATAAAGCTGAATCTCCTCAAATTCCTGATCCACTGAGTGGTTAAAGCTTCCCAATAGTTTCTCGTGGCATTTGCGAGCCTTCTCCTTCTGTTTGATTCGCAAATAGTAAATGGGCGACTCAATCGAGAGGGCTGTCATTCCAAGACCAATAATAGAGAACACAATTCCTATTATGCCATGAACCTGGTTAACAGATGCTTCCTTGTCATCCACCCATTGAGTGTCATAGATAACCTGAAAGATTACTAGCACATTTTATACGTTTCTTTATAAGAAGTCTAATGAATTAGAAACCTGGATGGCAATGCCCAAGGCCAGACCACACTGCTCCATTGATCCGCTAACCCCGCGTTGGTTGTCCGTCGCCACTTCGGCACTATGGATAAGAAACGGTACTGCTCCGGCCACGTAACGAGCAGCCAGAAGACATCCGTAATCAAAGGGTTTACACGTGAATATAATTGACCCAGTCAATTGCATTAGACCGCCAAGAACCTGCATAATATTTGTATTGCATGTGTCTCAACTTGTATCATTTCACTCACATAAAAAGGCAACTTTGGTAGGAAGGTCATGGTTAAGGAGGCCAAGGCTGCTCCAGCCAGAACTCCAATGAACCAACTGCATTTAAAAACTTGCGTGGCCGTGGTGTTTAATGTCTGGTTCCAACCTGCACTGTGGGCAAAGTCCATGCCGCCGTAGACATACAGAAAAAACACTGACAAAAGGAGAAAAGTAACATCCTTTAAGTGCAGAATCTTCATTTGCAATACCCACCTGAACATGCCACGTTAAGTTGCTTGTTGATTTGCCTTACGGATGCTGGATTGCTGACGGATGAATTTATTTGGATCGGAGGCTCCGGAGAAGGTGAATTTGGTTTGTATCCTTCAGCATAGTCCCTGGTGGGAGAAGTATCCGGACCAGCCGTAACGAATGCGATAGTCATGCTTCCTTCTTTCTTGCAACTTTTCGGGATGATGGCTTTTCTTCGATCCGCTCAACTTGATGGACAAGTGTGAACTACATGAGTTCTAAAAACCAATTGTAGTGCCGTACACATTTCCTGAGTGATTAAAGTACACTTTTATAAGCTTTTAAATATAGTCTTATGGCACTTTAAAGTAGTTCCGACAGTAAAAGTAAAACCCAATGAGGGTCGATAAAAATGTTGACTTTTAATTTGACGAACTGCTGAAGAAAGTTTCGCCAATAACAGTTTCTTGGCGTAAATAAGCTAACTAGGATTTATCAATTGATTTATTTGTTGCTCGTTTATATTATTATATTTCTGTATCGAAAGCTTCTCGGTTTTTTTATGTTTACAAAACTACGAAAAATTTGTCTGTTAATGCTTTATTTCTTATTGCAATTAAATGCTTTGCTATAATGATTATCACAGAAAGACACTTTAAAAATATGTTTACGAATCTTATTTTATTAACTTAAATTAGTAAGAAAGTAAATGGCAATTTAAACAAATATGAGTTTGGAGTCTTAGACCTAGTACATCTGTAGGTCGTACCACTTCTGAAAACGTTGGCCAGCCTTCCTCAGCGTCATCTTCTTTGTCTCCGGCAGAGACACGGTAAAGAAGATCATGCCCACCAGCATGATAATGCCAACGGCCAAAAAATACTGGAAGAAGAAGTCCTGGCTGGGCACAGAGCTTACGCAGGCAATTACCACGATATGGACGACCTGCTCAATGATGACAATCACTCCGACCAGGAACGACTTGACCCGCATGGGAAAAGCCTCGCCCATGTATGCGGATGAGCTGCACACGAAGAGTCCGGCGAATACCTGGAAAGCCAATCCGATATTGCTGGCTGAGGTCATTAAGTTAAAGCTAATTAAGTTGGTCACGTTGGCATATAGACCCGCCAGCCAGAGCATTAGTCCAGCCATAACGAGCAGACCCACCAAGGACACCGCCTTGCGACCCAAAGTGTCCAGGAATAAGAAAGCCACCATGACTCCAATCCCACGAAGAACGCCAAATAGGTAGATTGGCCAAAGACTGAGGCCCTTCTCCGCTACTGCGGTGCTCGAGATGATCGACATGGTCAATGGCAGTGAGAAGGAGAATGCCACGAAGCAGCGGAAGAGCAGCATTTTCAAGAAGGGCATCACCGAGGCCACCAGCTCCTCGCCCAGCGTCCGGTTGTCGCTTTCCGCCACGTACCTTCTGGCCTCCTTGAGAGCTGCATTAACGCCACCGGGATTATGGCTCAAAAGTTTCTCCTGGCTCTGCTTTGCCCTGTTCTCCATATTTCGACGTAGAAAGAAGATTGGCGACTCTACCACCAGTGCAGTCATCGCCAAGCCAAACAATGAGACTATGATCCCTAGGATGCCATGGATCTCGTTTGGGTTTGAGTCAATTAATGAAGTCCACTCCGTAGTAAAAATCACTTGAAAGCAAATTCCGAGGGCTAGACCGCACTGCTCCATTCCGCCGTTGACTCCTCGTAAGTTGCTAGATGCCACCTCAGCGTTGTGAATGAGGAAGGGCACCGTAATGAGGCCAATCCCTAACCCGGCCAAATAGCGGGCGGCCAGGCAGGCCGAATAGTCTGCAGGTGCAGCCGTAAATATAATGGATCCAGTTAGCTGCATCAGAGCACCAAAAACCTAAAAATTGTTTAAAGAAAACACATAAATATACATATATCTATATATACTGAGAATGACGCGTCTTCAACTTACATAGTAGACCAGCTTGGGCAAAAAGGTCATGGTGAGAGTGGCGGCCAGTGCTCCAATGATGACACCTACAAACCAACAGTACGAGTACTCCGTAAACAGGAGGACGCTGTAGGGTTGACTCCAGCCCAAGCTGGCTGCCAGGTCCATGCCACCATAGATGAATAGGAAGAAAACTGGAAGGAGAGTGTCGATAAAGACATGCACTTCTCGACTATGTAGTTTCATTTTCTCACCTGTATAGGACGCATAATTCTGTTTATTGATGCGGGTAAAGTATCCTCTGTTATTAGTGGTCACAGCCGGTTTTCTGGGCTCAGGTGGTGGTGCGGCGGTGGCAATGATGATGGTTTCCTGTGGGGGGCTGGGTACTGGGTCCACAGTTGTGGTTTGCATACCACTCATTCTTACAAAGTCGATATTTTTCGTTCGGTAGCTCGGTCGTTACTGGGGACCACTACAAGTCTACAATCGTGCTTAAATCGGACAAAAGGTGGTTCGAACTTGGCGATACTGATATCTTGCTGATAAGTAAATGACATTATAATCAGTTTATAGATACTAGTGTCTTCACCGATTTTACTCGATTCGATTCAAGTCAATTGGGCGTTTGGCCTTGAATATGATTCATGATCAGGGAAAATGGGGACTTTTCGGGTGGTCAACACGGTGTGGTAAACTAAAAATAGTTTTTATATATCATTGGCCTTTATTGGTTTTTAAGACATGTTGACTGATAACACATGTGCTTCTTTTATTTCCCACGTGTGGGAAATGCCATAAAAAAAGCGTTGCTATTTTTTTGAATTTTTTGATGACAGTAAATCACTGATCTATCCTAAACTATCCCAGACCTGGATGGATGCAGCCATGTGTTGCATGATGACTCCCCAGCGCCTGTTCATCGTTTTCATTATGTTTGGCATTATAATTCCAGAGAGCAAGACAGAGACAAACTCATCAGGCTTAAAATAATAATCGTAATCATAATCATCCCAGTGGCGGCCACACTCGAGTGTTTGCTTGAGTTGTCTCAAATTGCGTAATGTCTGCACTGACATTGCCATTTCCATCCACACCCAACTTCAGTCCGGCCAGCCCAGCATCTTTGCGAGTCAATCTATCTTGTTGCGCCTCAAGCTGTCAAATTGCGCCACATGTCCACGGATTCGAGGGGTGGGGCATCGGGGAGACAGACTGTTGCCTTTTCCCTGTCATTTGACGCTGCTCGACAAATTAGCCAAACGCCTCGCCAAGGCATCCCAGCTCCAGATCCAGGCACATCAGCAGTGCCATCTCCATTTCGTTTCGAGGGATTCAAGTACATTTTAATGAGTTTATGCACAAAGTTGTCTAATGGCGTAAAAATTATGAGCGCCAACATGTGGCTACGGATATACGAGTGTGGGTAGGGGTGGGGTATGAGTATGAGTATGTCTGTAGATGGAGATAGATCTGGAGTGGCACATGGCTCCTGAGCACTTTGCATAAATTTCTTTACTGCTGCTTTCGGGTGGAACGCGGCGACGTCTGCCAGCCCACTAATGGAGTCTAATTACTCTAGCCGACAGCCTGACGCGAATCTCTTGGCTAATAAAAACGTATTAAGACAGCGCGCAGACGTTCTCCAACTGTTGTTTATTCATCGGCTTCCTCGCAGCTCCTACAAATGAGACATATAGGAATCGTCATATGACCATCAAGTGAGTGCTTCTCCTCGGCTCTGCGATCCCACTTGTGCATTTACCGTCTGCATCTGGGCCAACTGGCTCTTAAAGGCCATCTCCAGGCACCTCTGGCTAAACTTCACAACCATCATTAAGTATACGCACTTCATCGAGAGGAACAGCACCCGCTTCCAGTTGAGGTAGGTGCGACTCCAGGACGAAGATTCTGGCATGCCGCTGATCTAGGGGAGGTTTGCCAGTGGAGACCTTAAACTTAACAATTTGAGCACTACAGGGGACCGAGAAAGTGACACATAACTCAGATAACAAAATATATATATTTAAATTATACAGGCAAAATATTTTAGGAAATGCATTAAAATAAATATTTCCCTATGTTTCCGCCCGGGATTGAACCGGGGGCCTTCCGCGTGTTAGGCGGATGTGATAACCACTACACCACGGAAACACGTGATGGGGTGGATTCACAGCTTTTCGGCTTTGAGGGTGATTAAAGTAATTTTAAATAAGATTTGGATAACGTTCACCTTAAACTATCAGCTCGCTCAAACATTAAAAGGTGTTATTATTTACGGTATGTATTGTGTTATGCCCTGAAATTATTCTAAAATGTATATATTTTCTTTTATGTGAGTTCTGCTTTATTTGTGCAAAAATTAATATTGCCGAAACCCGGGATTGAACCGGGGACCTTTAGATCTTCAGTCTAACGCTCTCCCAACTGAGCTATTTCGGCTATTGGCAAAGACCGATTTCCAAAAAAATACATTTAAAACAATATGACTTAAATTAAAAAATTATAAAAAATTAAAGAATGTCTTATTGATGTTTCCGCCCGGGATTGAACCGGGGGCCTTCCGCGTGTTAGGCGGATGTGATAACCACTACACCACGGAAACAGATGCTTGGGTGGTTTGAAAACTTTCGAATTTTAATTTTAATAAATTGCATATTATTTTAAAACGGTCAAGCTACCTTAAAATGACTTGAAACAAATTTACTTAATTGATTTTTTTAAATTTAAATTATTCACCAGAAAAAAAGTATTATTGCAAAATAGTATTTTGCCGAAACCCGGGATTGAACCGGGGACCTTTAGATCTTCAGTCTAACGCTCTCCCAACTGAGCTATTTCGGCCACCGGATTCTTCATATCAAAGTTGTGAATTTCGTGTACTTTGCCAGTATATTTAAACCTTCCCTGTTTAAGAGTACAGGCATTACTTTTCAGTACATCTTATTTTTAAAGCGCATTTATGAAGACATACAAATAAATCTCTGAATTAATTTTACTTTTGCATTTTTAGCCTGTCACAAGCACTGACAGTTGCGAAAATGTATGTTGACACTTGCATGTCTTAAAGTCCACATCAATTTTACAAAGACTTATTGCAGCTGCCGGGTTTGGCCAGCTGAAATTTCTCTCTATAGGTGTGCTGAATACGATATAAAAGTTGTAGTAAGAAGAGTGTAATTATTACCTTAATATCTTTTTGAATTTCAATTTTTATTACGTTATGGTACATACATGACAATCCAAACAAGTATAATAATACGTTTTAGTACCGCGACGATGACAACGAGGCGTATGCGTCACATGGCAAGGCTACATTATTTTGCGATCATTATTTTGGCAAAATTTCAGAAACAATATTGTGATCTTTAAACTTTTATCAAGCTTAAAATAAAAACAAGTGGAAAGCAATAAACAAGTCAATATACAGACAAAGCTCTTTTGTCGTAATGTATATATTAAAAAATGTTTTGGTAATAGAAAATTAAGATGGAAACTTGCTCTAAATAACCAGGTTCCTTATGCTCTTTTTGTTTTGCAATCAAATTTGAAATCCGCTGTCCAGCGAACTGGTGTCGCTGATGGCATACAACCTGATCCTCTGTATGGTACATACATATACATATGTATGTATATTTTATACATATGTGGAGGAGCACCTTCCAGCTTGAGCCTTCGGGAGTGTGCAACTAATGCGGCTTCCGTTTGACGCCCGGCGCTGAAAGCTGAGCCCCAGTTGAAGTCCACTGAGTCAGTCGTCGTCTTCATCAACGTTCGCTGCTGCTATCCTGGCGTTTTTTTTTAATGATTCACATTCTTGAAAGCAGATTCTTTGAAAGAGAATCCGAGCCAGAGCAGAGCAGAGCCTTGCCCCACGCCTTCGCCCCGCCCTGACATTGTTTATGATTTATCGCATGACCACAAGCCTTATATTTTGTGTGTTTTTGACCACTGTCCATTTGGTCCAAGGTGATCCGGTTTTTTTTTTCGTTTCCCCCGCATTATTATTATTATTTTAATTATTCGCTGTTCTGTGTGTCATCACTTTAGAATTCTGTGCTGGCCGCCTGGAGGCCTTTCTGTTGCAAACTATTTGCGAATCGAAGCACACATTCTTTTCATATGTCAAGAGAATGTTTAACATTTTCGCTAGAATTTCTATTTTTGGTGCTATTCATTTGGGACCAGACCTTGATGGCAATAAGAACTGGGAAGATTAGAGCAATTGTTAAGGGAAAGCGAAATTTATATTGTTTGCGTGTTTAATTTGCTGAAAATATAATAGTTTTTGGGCATGTACATGTGTAGGTCTTTTAACTGATAACCAGCTTTAGTGATAAGAAAGCCCGAGTGTAAAAAATCGATTCGTGGAAAAAGGCTACCCACAAAAGGTATCTCTTATATGCAAATGTCAGGCAACAATTTTCCTTCGCGAAACTCCTAATAGCCATGCATTTGGACGAGTGAAGTTGCCGCTGTTAGCTAACTTTTTGCTGGCAGTGTGAGTGTGTGTTGCAGTGGAATATGGCTAAGTGGGTCACAATTAGATTTGATTTGTTTATGCCACAGCGACAGGACTTGTTTCAGCCAGTCCCCTTTGACTTGCGAAGGGGCAGGACGTTGTGTGACAGCTTTAATAGAGCAATTGTAGGATATTTTCAACCCACTTATGTACATATAATGCTAGCTGAGCTTGTTCAATCGCTTTTAACCTTTGCTGGCGATTTCGAATTGCATTTGCCGAGTGGTTTTGCCTTCTGACCATAACTTGTAATTGAGTTAATTGCATAAATTCTTGTTTTTATGATTTTTTTTGTGCCAGCAGCAGCTGCAAAATAAGTTGCTAAAATGTGTGTAAAACAAATTGCAAGCGATTTCATTACAAAATAACTGCCGACATATGCGCTTGGGTTAAAAACTAATTTGGCTGCTACTTTATTAAAAAGGAATAAATATTCATTTGGTAATGCGGCACGGCCATAAAGCCAATTGAAACCTTTAAAACGGAGCCCCGCCCAGGGCGTTGCCCTCTTGGGAATGAACCATTAATCGAGCTAAACGTGAATCTCGACACTTGGCTGGTGTCACTCTCCCTGTTATAATTCTGACAAAATGACAAACAGACATGCAAAAGTAAAAAAAAAAACCAAAAAGATTTATTTGCTGTAGTTTCACAAACAATTTGTTGCCATTGAAATTTATTGTTGCGCCGGCGGAACACGATTTAAATATGTTCCGCTACAAGCACTCACTCACGACATTTGGTTTTTATTTCCATTAACAAATCGTTTCTAACACACTCCCATCCGTGGGGATCTTTCGCATATATATTTATATATGTACACATGTATTTTGTTTATTTTTTCGGCTTCCTCGTCTAACACTTGTCGTCTGACTGACCGAATTCGGAACGTGCCTCAAAGTCATTCACATTGTGCTCTTTTTTTGCACATTATCTTGCCGTTCTCGAGGGTTATTTTCATACGAAAAAGAATTGTTTAAATGGATTAAAGTGTGCGCATAAGTTCATAATTTTCCGTCCCGAGTGCTGAATGATATTTTAACTTTGTCAAATAGATTCGAAGAGCACTTTAGCCATCCTGAATAATAAACTCCTCCGCTTTAGCTTGACGATTTCCCTTAATGCAAGCTTCATAATCACCTGCTCAAGTGTCAGGCCAAAGCGGACTTAAATATTTCAAGTCCATTACAAAACTGTCACAACATGTTGGGGTTTTGCGGAGTTGAGTAAGCCAAAAACGCAAATTGGCTTACCGCAAGTCGACCCCAGCCACGCCCCCTTTAGGTGACACTTGCCACACGTTCTTGCCCCGACTGTGGATGTACAAAATAATGTAGGCGTTTTGGTTTAGGTTTTGGGGACCCCATTAAATATGCATAAATCGAACCGGAAAAGCCGCAAGTAACGAAGACGCTGCTGCTGCACTCGGATGCGAGTGGGAGTTGCTCCGAGCTCCACGTTCCACGTTCCATGTTCCATGATGCATTCGCCACAGCGGAGCATGAGTTAGCTTTTAAATAGTTAGTTAAGCGTTAAATTGACTCGGCAAAAGGCATCAACTGGTCACATGTCAGACCCAATCCCTAGCCGCCTGGCTGCCTTGTTAATTGCATAATTAAGCGCAAAGTTGGACTTGGCAGGGGGCTCAGCCTACGCAGCCGCTGCTCCACATTTGTAGGCCCGGGTCTCCGGACTCTAGACTCTGCAGTCCAAACTCCCTACTCCCGACTTCCCTGCTCGCCAACTATGGCCCACTTGAGTCTCGCTGACATGCCGGCTAATGAGTCGCCGCTCCAATCCGCAGTCATTACCAGGAACTGGGCTGATAACGAGGAATTTATAATTTGTTTGCCTGGCCGTCAGATTACTCAACATCACTATCTTTTTGCATATTCATAAGGAGCAGGAGTCTGCAGCTACTGGAACTCCACACTCTCGAATGGACTTTGACTCTAAGATTTGTGTAATTGAATGCTTCCTTGTCGCATTTGGAGATTTATCTGATGGCTTTCCCTTTCCTGCCTGCTTTGGTTTTCCCGCCCGACTTCTTTTCACGTCGACTGTGTAATCATTTTGTACGCTGGATAAGAGACTTCGCCTTATTTGATATGCAATTGGATTGACACGTCTTACAGAGGTTTCGAAATTAATTAATTTTATTGGACTGGACTTGCCGTGACAAGACAACTTTGAAAATCTGGCGTAGAATAAGATGCAGATTGGGAATCGCTTTAAAATGCGCTACTTTTTTTAGCAGCTGATCTAGCATTTTTAGGGCTTAGCTTGCTTTTCAGTTTCTTTTAATATCTACAGAGATTTTTTTCAAATCAACTTGGGCCTATAAATGTTGGTAATAAAATTTTATGATCACCTAGCAACAGGCACGATTTGAGAGTGCAGAAAATGGAATTGAGGTGGGATAGTCTGAAGAATCGGGGAGTAAAGGAGAAGGACACAAGACCAAAGTCATGAAATTCATGAATGAATCAGGAAATCGTGTTGGCTTTCATCCTCCCTGCATGCCGCCAATCTCTCGACTCCTTCGGCTGAGTTTGGTGAGACAAGTTTGCTGGTGTTGCCAAGTCGGGAACACGTTCACTGTGGTCCAGACCGAAGAGGCCGCCCGCTCCCAACCGGCTGTCCCTGCCTCCTGCCCCGAGCATCCCCATCCCCATACCGATGCGATCTGAGCATGCGTGACGTCTGTCAGCAGGCGACAGGAAGATGCCGCACAAAAAGAAGGAGAATCGGGCTCTTTCGGCCGCGTCTGTTTGCCGAGAAACATGTTTCCTTTTTTAGGGCCGGAGTTGTTGGGTCAGGCCTGACCCAAACTTGTTTCCATCTTGGCTGCTTGGGGCTGCACATGGGCCAGCCATCAAACCGTCCGAAAGCAGCCTTGGAGAAATAAGGAAGTTTCTTCAGTCAAGTGGATGAGGGTTTCCAGCTGCTTTCACAATGGATGCACTTCAGTTGGCTTTCCTTCGTTCTACTCAAGCTGGCCTGCAATTGCGATGGCAAATCTGCTACATTTAGATTGCGATTGGAAAGGGAAGAACGAAACATAATTGAGCATGAATAAATAAAATGCCTGGCAAAATATTGCATTTGCAATTGGGAAGGCGGTGGAGTGGGGGGGCTTTCTCTATTGTGCCACTCTCAAGTGGCTCATTGAGTTGGCTTCCAGCCATCCATATACCAATTCATCTTGCATCCACCGCCGGATGTTCGGCATCTCCATCTATCAGCTATTTGTGTTGCAACCTGTGTTGTATCGTTGCTGCCAGTTTTATTTTCTGTTGGCCTTATTTGTGTTGCATATTTAACTACAGTTTGTTTTTTTTTTTTCGGAGCATGTCAAATTCAAACTCCACTCCCAAAACTTTTTGCAGGAAGTTATTGTGGTTGTGCAACAGTTAAGTTGGGAATGAGCTTGAAGTGAAAAATTGCAGTTTGGACAGGGCGACTTGGGATTGTATAGCAGAATGTGTATTAAAGTTCTTGCCAAATGGAGGTAATTCCTTGAAATGTATTGAACTTATAGCAGTATTTCATTACACTTTTGAGAAGCGCCGGGAACGGCTCTATTGGCAGAGAGTTCGTCACAGACCTTAAAGTTCAGCCTCGAAAGCTAAGACTATCTTGAAGCGCGATCTTTTTCTTTTGTTGTTGAATCGCTTGGCACACATCAAGGTCGAGTCAAAGCGTTAAGTGGCCTGCCGAATGCAGAAGGTCTTGACTTTCATGGTGTTCGAATCTTAAAGAAGCGGCTAAAGTGGAAACCTAGTTCCTTTGCAATGCAACAAACAGCGGCACTGCGACCACATAAATCACACTTAAACGGCCCCAGTAAACCTCTTTATTTCCCTCGCACCACTTAGTCTTCTTCGAGTTGGGCAGGTTGAGTGGGTGGTGGATTGCTTGGATTTTGGGATGGCAGCTCATTGCCAAGCAGGCATAAACTGCACAAGGAAATTTACGTGAATGTGCCGCAGGATAAGCGAAAAGCTACTGCGAATGCAGTTTTCACTTAACGGCAAGTGGCACATAAATTTCACCAAGGACGAAAATACACTTCACCAGAAACCAGGCGGTAGGTGAGTGGGTGGTTGGAAGGGCCTGGCAGTAACCGACATTCGGTGATAAGTGGACAAAATGTGCATTGCACTGATTTGCCGCTCTTGGACAAACAATCTTGGCAAATATTTGGTACCAAGGGCACTCGGGTAGAGGTCAACTGGTGCATGAAATTTCGAGGCAGGCAAAGCAGCTGCAGATTGCAAAGCAGCTGCAAAACCGGCAGCCAAAATCAGGTCCAAAAAAGATGCTTGAGTTGGCTTGAATCGCGGGGAAGAATATCTCTGAAGGCAAATTATTTCCACACCTTGGTTAAGCAAATGTTGCACCTTTAATGCCGCAAAGAGGTTAAAAGTTATATTCTATCCTTCTCTTTACAGGCTACAAAAACATGAAGCAGTTTTTGGGTGAATCGCTGGCGTTTTGAGCGCGGCTGCAGAGGCGCTAGAATAGCGCCCGTGACTTGAAGCCTTACGTTCATTCCCACCTGCAACGATGATGCGGCACTCCAGTTTACGCCTTATAATTGGCGGCCTGATACTCCTCCTCTTCGTGCTTCATGTCTTCAGCAAGGAACAGGGATATCATTCCCACAAACGCAGCCATTCGGCGAAGAGATTCTCGCGGGACTCGAACTCCGCACGTGAGCGACGCCCAAACATAATCCTCATTCTGACCGATGACCAGGATGTGGAGCTGGGCTCCCTAAACTTCATGCCGCGCACGCTGCGGCTTCTTAGAGATGGAGGAGCCGAATTCCGACACGCCTATACCACCACACCCATGTGCTGTCCGGCGAGATCCTCCCTGCTGACTGGGATGTACGTCCACAACCACATGGTGTTTACCAACAATGACAACTGCTCCAGCCCTCAGTGGCAGGCCACTCATGAGACGCGATCCTATGCCACATACCTTTCAAATGCAGGCTATCGCACCGGCTATTTTGGGAAGTATCTAAACAAGTACAATGGATCCTATATCCCACCAGGTTGGCGGGAGTGGGGAGGACTGATCATGAACTCCAAGTACTACAACTACAGCATCAACCTGAATGGACAAAAAATCAAGCACGGATTCGACTACGCTAAGGACTACTATCCGGATCTGATAGCCAATGACTCGATTGCCTTCCTCCGCTCCTCAAAGCAACAAAACCAGCGGAAGCCTGTGCTGCTCACCATGAGTTTTCCTGCACCACATGGCCCCGAGGATTCGGCTCCTCAGTATAGTCATCTCTTCTTTAATGTGACAACCCATCAGTAAGTAAATGCCTTATCTACTAACAAATAAGTAACATGTTGAAATTAGCGTTTTTCTGGAATATAAAGTACGTATATTATTGATCAGGTCTGTTTGTCCGTGTGCCCATCCGTATGAGATCTTTTAAAATATACCCTCCAGAAAGATAAGATTAAGCATACGTTTTAAAAAACTATTTGGATTTCTGTTTCATCATTTGTTTCGGTTTGGCAAGTTTCTTTCTTTAAATATGCAAACAAATTCCCGCCCTGAACTCAAACTAGCCGAGTCTCTATGGTCAAGGAAATCGATAATATTGTTCTTTCTTGTTTTCAATAGTTTTTAACATTTACTTTGCACTTATAGCACTCCATCGTATGATCACGCCCCAAATCCAGACAAGCAATGGATCCTGAGGGTCACGGAACCCATGCAGCCTGTTCACAAAAGGTTTACCAACCTTCTCATGACGAAGCGCTTGCAAACGCTCCAAAGTGTTGACGTTGCCGTGGAGCGGGTTTATAACGAGCTAAAAGAACTAGGAGAGCTCGACAACACGTATATAGTATACACTTCCGATCATGGTTATCATCTGGGTCAGTTTGGACTTATTAAGGGAAAAAGTTTTCCCTTTGAGTTCGATGTCCGAGTGCCGTTCCTTATCCGTGGTCCAGGGATTCAGGCCTCCAAGGTGTAAGTAATTTGACTTTATCGAGGTCTTGAAGCTAATGATAAATTCTCCGGCAGGGTCAATGAGATTGTTTTGAATGTGGATCTGGCCCCCACTTTCCTGGACATGGGTGGTGTGCCAACGCCTCAGCACATGGATGGGCGCAGCATACTGCCACTGCTTCTGAGCAGAAATCGCGCTGTGCGAGACAACTGGCCAGATAGCTTCCTCATTGAAAGTTCCGGCAGGAGGGAGACAGCTGAGCAGATAGCCGAATCTCGGGCCCGCCTTCAAATAGAAAGGCGAAACATGAAACTGGTCAACAGTTCGCTGCTTGAAGATTTCCTTGAAGGAGCAGGCGAAAGTACCACCATTGTTTCGAGCAGCAGCACCGCTGCCACATTGATGAGCTCAACCGCTCAGCAGCCGGAGGATGGGGAAGAGGAAGTGGATACGGACAACGAAGAGGATGATGTAGACGGTGATGGTGCCATGGACAGCTCAGCAGCAGCACTAGAAGAAGATGACCTCGACGATGCCGCCTTCGAGGAGGGTGATGAAGAGCTTGATCAAGAGTTTCAACAAAACAACGATCTTCCATTGGCTCCCTATATAACCAAGATGATGCGCCTTAACTCGGAGTGCTCTGATCCGGCGCTACTCAAAAACTGTCTACCTGGGCAAAAATGGAAGTGCGTCAATGAGGAGGGACGTTGGCGGAAGCACAAGTGCAAATTCCATGTAATTATAGAGATAAAGTATTTTGTGTGATCATTTTTATAATACATTGTATAATTTATTTCAGCTCCAGTTAGAGCATCAGTTGGCTGCGATGCCCCGGAAGCAATATCAACGTAATTGTGCCTGTTTCACTCCCGACGGAGTAGTCTATACCAAGATTCGAGCCCCATCTGCTGGATTGCATCGCGTCAACAAGCGCACTCATCACGGCCCAGGAAGGCGTCGAAACAAGCGGGAGGTGTTCCACACAGAGTTACCTGACGAGATGGAGGAGCTGTTGGATCTCCATCAGGTGGTAGATCAACTTGTTGATCATACGCATCGCAGCAAGCGTGATTTGCCCGCAAGCAGCAACGAAACTATTGCCCAGGTCATCCAGCAGATACAAAGCACGCTGGAGATCTTGGAGCTTAAATTCAACGAGCACGAGCTACACGCATCCAACTCTAGTGGCAACTCATATGAGCGGGGAGAAAAGTACCCAAAATCTGGTGGACACCGGTGCTTCGTGGATGCGACCACGGCTAAAGTAAACTGCTCAAATGTGATATACGACGACGAAAAGACGTGGCGTACTTCACGGACTCAAATTGATATGCTGATCAAGCTTCTAAAGGACAAGATTGGCAAGCTAAAGGAGATGAAGAAGCAGTTGAGGGAAAGCAATAAACAGGCCTTGGCGGCTGGCAGAAGAAATGATAACCGACGGCGTAATGATCCCAATGTGTTGGATAGCGGAGCCGGACCAGAATTCAACATGAGCTACTTTACTGAGATCAGCAGCACGCCAAGATCAACCGTCGTAGGTCAAAAGGAAGTATTCCGAGGATATGAAGGTGCAAACGTATTCGATTCATCGGAGCCAACGCAGTCGCATCGGTTTACACCGCGAGCAGAATGCTATTGCGAACCAGATGTAGGCGAGAAGTAAGTAGAGCAATTTAATTGGACAATTTGGCCAATCTCACATATTATTTTCCACCTTTAGCCATGCAGACTCTAAGGAAATGGCGCGTGAGGCACGCCGGAAGCTTAAAGAGGAGCGACAGCGCAAGAAGGAAAGGAAGCGCATTAAGAAGGCTCGCCTGGAAAAAGAGTGTCTGTCCGAGAAGATGAACTGCTTCTCGCACGACAATCAGCACTGGCGAACGGCTCCCCTCTGGAACGACAGTCCATTTTGCTTCTGTATGAACGCCAATAACAACACCTACTCCTGCCTAAGGACCATTAATGGCACACACAACTTTTTGTACTGCGAGTTTACCACAGGCCTTATCACCTTCTATAACCTGACCATTGGTAAGAGGCCACCATCAAGAAATTCAAAAATTAACTAATAATATTTATTTTCGTCCAAATTAGATCGCTTTGAAACGATAAACCGTGCAGCAGGTTTAACGCCTGGAGAGAGATCCCACATGCACGATGCTTTAGATCAGTTGAAGGGCTGTCGAGGACGCAGTTGCAGCATCCGGCGACACCAAAATCACCTGGACGGCGGATCCAGTGCTCCACTACTGCCCATCAATCAAGTGCACCGCAGCAACAAACGAAAGCACTGTAGGCCTCTTAACTGAACCAATCGACAAATGATTTGTTATTTCCTATTCTTTCTTGTTTCAGCTCTTCTCGCGGGTGCAGTTGGCAACTATGCCTTCGTAGGCCCACGACTGGATATGGAGGGACTGCCTCCGATAAAGCGGCGAAAGCTGTCCAAATACAACAGGTAAGTGGTGTCGACTAGAGTTAACAGAACACGAGTGCATCTTGTTATTCATACTGTTTCAGATTGACTGGCTCGCAGCAGTCGCACATGAAGCGGCGTCCCTGGAAGCAGACGCCACTTCAGCAGTCCCCCAGATTCTTGCGCACGCATTCTGTGACACCAGCCCAGGCCTAAAGATTCGGCTGGACCTAGACAGCACACATATCCAATGCGTATCTTTTGTACCTTGCTTGCCCGCTTCTAATCTTTGGTTTGCCCCATTTAATGTTTTCATACATAAATAAGACTGTGTTTTAATCTATCTTCTTATATTTAGATTTCTTTTATCAAACTGTGTGTAGTACAGTCCTTGCTACATTTGGCTTGCAATATTTATAGTTAGAGCTACATTTTTGACTAGCTCCTAGGCCACCTAATTTGTACATAAATTTAGTACCGAAATTTTACGTAAACTAAATAAATTATTTAGCGAATTGGTTAAAAGTTAAATTAGTTGAGCATACGTAGCAAAGATTTTATAAATTAAAGCGAACCCAAATGAAATTGTATTTATTGGCCAATGCTAACTGAAAATGTTATTGTGTATTAGAGAACTAAAACCATATTTATGTCGGACTAGATACGTTCTAATTGTTAAGTACCCTACCCGAATTCCCAAAGACGTTTTGTAGCAGTCCAGCTTAAAATCGAACAAATATATGGTAATTGCCACGTTATAAATGTCATCAAATTAACTCAAGATTAATATAATAAATTAATTATTAAAGAACGATCCAATAAAACTGCAAAGAATTAACTTTTATCACGAACAAACTTAGTACCATTATTTATTATGGTGTTGGGGAAAAGTGAACATACTTTTAGGCATAGACGACCTTTATTTCGCATCGTAAGCAGTATAATTTTTGTAGAATTCCATACACGAATAAGTAATTTTTAAGCAAGTATTCTTAGTAGTTCTTGAAAACTGAGTGTATGTAAATAAACTCTTTAACTAATAAGAGTGATCTTAACGCATATAAAACGAAAGTTCAATTTCGGAAATAACGTTTACTCACTACTGGTTATCAGAATCTCAATCAGAACATACAAGTTATATTTTTTTTGCCCACTGTTTTATATGATTTACTGGCGGCACTCCTCTGGTATATATGGTTCAAGAGCTCGAGTTCAAATGATAATATTGCCTATCAGCCAAGAAAATTAGAGATTAGTGGTTCCGTTTGCCGTTAAGCCTTTAGCCCCACGATTTTGCCACACTTCATTGTGTGTGCACTCCGCTGACATAGTCTTGATAACATCTGGGAGACGGATAGCGAAGGAGAAGAGAGAGTGATGCGCACCCGATAAGGTGATTTCCGTTGGATACAGCGGGGTGGGGTTGAGTTCCCAATAACCTGAGCATCTTTGACAACAGCACAGATGTAAATAAGATCACCCGATGGCGCTAATTGAGCCACCAAGATGTTTTCATCGACAGCCGATGTTTACCGCCTGGCAAATTCACACTTGACACTTGACGCGCTAATTTCCGCTGCAGCCCGGACATTTGGGGATCGATGGGGGGGGGGCATGATGTTGGGCTCCAGCGGAGAACATGCGCTTATCGCAGTTATCAAAAAACAGAGAGATAGCGGTCCGTCTGGTGAGAAACAGCAGCGGGGCCAACTCGGAAACCGGTCTGTTGCGAGTTTTGTGGAGATATCGTGTAAAAAATGTACGCAAGCAACGAAGCTATCAGCTGAAAAATTGTATTTATTGTGGCCAATGCGACAAAACAAAACGATCACATGATAAACATATACCTGGCAACAAGGCCTCGTTCACAAATCCAAGCCACTTTACGATTCGCAAACTGTAGAGCAGTAGAGATATCGTGCTGAAATTTCACAATGCCGAGAATCGCACTCCCAAACGGGGCCTGCCGGCAATCTGATGGTGGAACTTTATGCCCAGGCACGTACTTTGGTTTATAGCGGATATTCTCGAAAAAAAATTCGTAAAAGCAATCAAACTTCAGAATTCAACCCAATTTGAAATGCCTGAAATATTTGTTTAGAGCACGTATAAACCGCTTACTCAGCTAATTAAGATACTATTAAGCCAAATTTTGAAATTAAACATACCTTAGCCTTATTGACATATCTTATTAATCAATCGATTCGGATTTGCTAATGACTTTTTCAATCTGATATGTCAGATCGATTGACTCAAAAACGAGTATCTTCACTTTGTTACACGTAAGCGCTAACCACTGAATATGGGCAAATTTGATTTTCAGTTAATATGAAACCTAATTTACGACTGATCATTAATGTCGAATCACTAAATGTCTTTATTGTTAAGGAGGAAAAACTTTTAAAAGCTACGTGAACATTATAAAATATTAATAATATTTTATAATATTTTATGTACTTTCCTTGTTGAATTTTCTGGTTTTAACTATAAGTTCACAAAAATAAATTATTTGTTTCTCTAAACTTTTGTATGTTATGTAGATGTCATAAATGTTATAAAACTCATAAAAGGCTGCGAAGGCCACAACTGACGGGCATAGATAAGAGTTCTACTTCTCTTATGCGTTTACTACTTTTTGACCCAGTTTAGCAATTGCATTTAATGTCAGGAATTAATCGCTTCAGTTTTTTAATAATATATATTTTGTTTCTACTTTCACTATTTTTACACAGTACAAATATATAATACACATAAATACATATACATTTAGTATACCAAGGTTCTGCTGACCAGGGTACAATCTAGACGTCCTTCTTGGGGTGTGCTTCCAGCAGTTTTTGGGTCACCTGCCGCAGGAGCTGCAGCTGCTGTTCATAGTTGTGAACCGTGGCCAGCTCCTCAGCGTGGTTGTGGTGGTGTGGATGATCATGGTCGTGCTCGTGGCCATGGGTGTGGCCCGATGCCGACCTGGTCTCAGTCTCAGTCTCTTGGTGGTTGTGGTTGTGTGTGTCCGACGAGGAGCAACTGCTGTGGCTGTGGCTATGACTATGTCCGCCGGAAGCTGTAAGCGGTACGGAAGGTTAGTTACACGTTCTAGGGTTGAACAATATATGCTGTTAAGAATGCCAATCCTTATCAGGTAGACCCTATTTCCTCATGGTGATTTACACACTTCTCTCTTGATTGCTTAACGTCATGGTAGCATGGGAATTCAATTCCAACAGCCCACTTCCAAGCAATGATTTATGAGCGTTTTGTCCTGCCTTATCTGGCCCTAGACCATATAAAAACCTATCCGACTTTCGGTTAATCACATATTTGCTGCCTAAACTTCTCGTCTGATTTTTTATCCCGTGCCCATCAATACAAATGCGAGTGCGGTTTTCACGGTGCTTTTTCGCATGGGCAACCCCCTGAGTTTTGCGAGATGACTTCATGGCAGGGACGGGATTTTTATTTCACATGTACTCTAGGTACACAGACTGACAAGCCGTCTTGTATATGAGTATGCAAAATAAATCGCAGCAAGGTCTGTTACAAGGTCAACCACGCAGCATTTAGCAGATCAGCTATATAGAACCAGTTCCCAATTCCCCCGAATCGATTCCGGTTAAAGAATGTCATCTGACGCACCCGGCGACGATCATACTAAACACCGTTAAGCATGGTTATTAATAAGTATCAGCGATTAAAGGATTAATGATTAAAGCTGCAGTCTCTAAAGTCTAATGTGTCTATGCAATTCATAGAATTCAATGTAAGTGAACAACCTGTTCAGTACAAAACAATATTTCTGGTTAAGTAGCAAAATTTAAACTAATCATCATTGGATGTAAATTTACGTAATAAAAAGCAATATATAATTAATTGCAAACTGCCTTAAGTGACAAGACCGAGTCGTATTTTACATCGCAAATTTCTGTCTCACTAAATTTGCACTACAATTTGCATATTCAAAGGCCCCAACAAGTAATTATTATTTAAATGTGGTACTTACTCAGCTGCTGCAGGCCAAACATGACAAGGAAGCCGACGAAGAGGGCCAAATAGGCGCGCAGACCAGATCGATTTTTCGAGAGTATCTCGAAGAACACCACGTATATGAGCGTGCCACAGGCGAATCCCTGCAGAATGGCGGAGACCAGACTGGGTCCGGATGTCTCCTGGCCGTGATTTATCAAAATCCCGATTCCGATGCCCAGCGGGCTAACCACCGCAAAGGTCAGCACATAGAGAACGGCCAGTAACATCCGGGTCCTGGCCACGATCAGCTCGACGCCCACGCAGAAGGCCAGGACCAATTTGTGTGCGGAAACGGCGCCGAACATAAACCACACCGAACTGGCGGAACCCTCCAGGCCAATGGCCATGCCCTCAAAGAGTTCGTGCAGCGACAGAGCGGAAACGATGAAGAGTCCTCGCAGAGATGAAGCCAACATGTCCTCCGCATCGGCATCGTCTGCGATTACTGGTAGATGGCTATGTCCATGTCCATGCCCGTGGCTGTGTCCGTGTCCATTAGCTTGTTGCTGTGGCTTGGTAGCAAACTTTTGCTGCTCTAGATCGTTCTGCAGGAGATTCTGCACCGATAGTGTTCCAAGTTCAGCGGTGCCAGCCAAAGGCGCCGGTGGGGCAGTGGGTGTGGTAACGTTGCCTTCGGTGGGTTTCAGCAGGTGGCTGTTTCGGATGCTGTGACCACGCTCGAAGGCGGCGCCAGCCTCATCCTTCTGATGATGATGGACATACGTGTGCATGGCCTCCTCGATGAAGTACATGAGGAAGAAGCCACAGCACATGAGCAGCTCGGCCAGCGGAAAAGTGAGCTCCCCGATGATCTCGCACTCCTGCAGCTCTTCGACGACCTCCTGAACTTCGGGCAAGAGATGGAGAAAGGTCGTGGCCAGCAGGACGCCGCCTCCAAAGTACAACAGGCACTTGACCACAATGGCGGATCGTGCATTCGTCTGGTTTTCCGTCCAGCGATAGCAACGGTTGAGCAAGAAGGGAATGGATCCGCAGATCGCGCTGGCGCAAAATAGCACAACCATGGCTGTGACCTTGGCAACCAGAACGCCACTCTCGTCGTCCTCGTCATGATCATGATCATGATCATGGTCGTTATCATCGTGATCCTCCCCGTCGTGACGTGATGTCCAACGGTTGGACGGCTCATCGATTTGCAGGAAGCACTTGAGGAAATTATTCACTTGCGTTTGATTCATGTTGCTTTTGTTTTCTGTTTGTTTTGTTTCGATTTTACTTGGTTTGTTTGGTTTTCCACAGATCTCCCGAACCAGCTAAAAGACTCCGGGCTTCGGCTCTCCTCTCTGACCACTTGTGGTCGAAAACAAGCAGCTCTCTTGGCTAAAACTGTTATTCCAGCACCAGCAGCATGTGTCGCGTTTGGAATCTCAATCGACTGGGTTGTGGGTTGGGCTCATCTGGTTGGGCTGAGTTCTGCACTTGCATGCCGCTTTTCACTTTTTCAGTCACTTTTCTTTCACTTCGTTTGAGTTACGAGCCTGTGCTTATAGGTAGTACTGATTGGATTGGATTGGTATTTAGGTAGGTTTCTGCTTTTTTCTAGCTGCGCACAGGTGTTGAGCGCTTGAGGCGACCTCGCAGACTGACGGAGTCGGGATTTGGTAGTTCACTTGAATATCTTGCGCGGGCTCGACGCTCCCGTGCTCCAATGCTCCAACGCTCTTTCCGATTCTCCCACTAACGAAGACCAGACATGAGCAGCAAGTTAAGCAGGTAAGTAGCAAGAAAACTGCTTTTAAAGCTCGCTCTCCCACTCGCGAACGTTCACCTGTGCGCCGCTGTTTCATTTGGCAATAGCACTAATTGTCTTGGGCCCAGCATAAATATATACATATATATACACATACACATATTGGCATATACAGACAATGCACAAAGGCCAGAGTAATTGAGTAATTGCATCCGTTCACTTTGGGCAGCATTAAAAGGCGCCTGACCTTAGCCAAGATGTAGGATCGCGACTTTTACTTTGGCGCTATTAAGATGGCCGGAAGCAAAAGCTCTGCTTTGCGGTCTGGGTTTGCGTCCCGGCTAATTGGTAGCACATGTAACTAACGGTTAGCAAAGTAAGCCTTAATTAGGGTTGCCACCTCTAAAGCAGAAAGAGTCTTTCCATCTTGATTAAATGAGGCAATGAAAATACCATTTGTATCAACTAAAAAGATGTATTGTAGATAGTAACTTAGGTATTTGTGAAATTAAAATCAATTGTTTTTTGTAACAGTTATAACGGAAACAAAGGCTACCTGAAAAACGGCAATTTAATCGTGTTTGTGAAATGAGTCGGTAAAACCAGATGGGAGCGTGGACAGATCGTGAGGTATCTGTTAAAAACCCATGATCTATTAATTAGTATAATCAAGCACACCGTAATTGGTCTAATTCTTTTGTTTTTTTGTTGCACAGCTTATCATTTATAGTAATTTGCTGAACAAAAAAATGCATCAATTAATAAAGCAGCTCCATTTATGGCCAAAAAAACACAAACTTTTTGTAATAATTTTTCATTTATTTTGGTTTTAATTTTTTCTTGGTTTTTTTTAATTTTCATATTTTTTTCGTTCTTTTGTTGGTTGTTTTTCTTGGTTTGCTTACATTGTTTTAAGTTACCATTTGTGTTTGCTGTCATACTTATACATTAATAATAAACCATTTTTACACAATAATTCTGTTGTTATTTTACTTTATTCGCGTTCGCAAACGATATAATGCCTACAACATTCCTGTTGGAAAATATTTCTGAGTACGTCTTCGCTCGCTTTCATTTTAATATTATTTAGCTCTATTATAATTAAATTGTTTCGCTTTACTTTTGTGTTAAAACTGCTTTGCCGCAGTTAACAATGTTAACTGCTATACCTGCAAATAGCAAAAGGCCTGCGTGCACTGCTTGCTTGCCAACCATTAAACGCTTTTTGTTATCTTTGATCTGCTCCGCACTCTGTCCATTTTGAGTCGTAAATATGTAAATTTCCGTTCTTGAATACATTAATCAATGCATGGGTTATTTTTCATCTGGTTTTGGTTTTGTTTTTCAACATTTAAAGTCAATTATGTATGTATATTTTTTATAATTTACTTTATATAAACTAGTGCGGTTTTGTTGTTTTTCGGATTCCATTTTCGTCATAGAAATATTAATTTTAGCGTAATTTGTTTGTGTATCTTTAATATTTCATATATAATACAAATGAGTTTTTTAACTATACAGGAAATTTTGGTTAATTGTTTATGCAATGTTATTCATGTAAAATATGAAATTTGATTTGCTGGTTTTCAATGTTTTTCCTGCTTTTATATACTTAAAAGACTGCAAAAAAACACGAAAAATTTGCATTGTCCTTGTATAGTTAATGCTATATTTGTTTTCCTCGTTATATGTATATTTGTAATAAGTATAAAAAATTTGTTTAAAATATATATTTCCACATACAATTTATTGATTTTAGCTTTACTTTTCGCGTTTCATGGAGAAGTGTAGAGAAAAATCAAATTCGTTCAGAGTCGGAGATGTGTGTTTTTGGGAAGTGGGTATTAGCTGCAGGCAACTTTTTAGTAGTTTAGTACTCATATCACGTAATATCAAAGAAATGGCTCAGTACATTAGTATTTACCTATCAAGTGATTGATCTGTGGGGAAACTTGGTAAGTTTCCTAACAATTTATTCCGCTAACTTCGCACATCATAAACAAGGAATTATCTATGAAACGATCCAAAATTAAATGCTCCAAATTAATTCGACTACCAAAAGCGATTTCTACATTTTGATTTATTCGATACATAGACGTGTATATATATCAAAATACTTGTGTATATATATGTACATATTAGGTATAGAAAAGTGCATTCAAAACAGAGCTAAACCAAGCCGTCTATTGATTCATACTGTATATCTAGTACATCATATAGCTATATACATATAGCCATTATCAGACAAATAGCGAATGTTTTGATCAATAAATAAGCGGGTATTATTTTTCCGAGACGATTGGTACTAACAATAGATTGACAGGGTTATTTAGAACTTTTTAAAACCATTTTATTTATAAAAAACCATAAAATTGGATCGTTTAAGTACTTAAAACATGTGTTTCTTTTTAGGACAGTAAAAGTATATCACATCAACAAACCATTTTTATTTGGTATTTGTTTTCGGAAAACAAGTATCCCCTTCAGGATCTGAAAACAAAACCGATTAGCCAATGTCTTCCCACCAAGCTATTCTTTGAAATCACTTTTATTCTCTCCAAATTAAATTTCTTTAAATGGGAAGCCCATTAATCGAATTGTGTGTTATATATATTTTTTTAAATATTTGGTTGGGCACGGAAGCATTAACTATTGATTTCTTTTGTTTGCAAAATAATGACTTTTATATTTTCGCTTTTTATTTTTCCCCTAGCGAAAATTTAGGATTTCTCTGAAAATATTAATTTTTAGTCTCCAGGTCGTGTTGGTTCTATTCTCAAACAAAAGTCAATCGAAGAAGAATGCTAGAATTTGGCGAAAGGTGGTATACGAATTCCATTAACACTGCATTGAATTCAGTATACGACCTTTAATGCCTGACTATTTATCTGACGATGGTACACGTATAACGGCTAAGGTGATTTCATATGGCTTCATACATATACATACATATATTAAGTTGAATAGTTTTAAAAAATTATGTTTATTTTCGCTTTCTTTTCTTTCATTATAATTTACAAGTTTGTTGGTTGCGTATAAATATGTTCTTCTTTCTCTCATTAAATGATGCTGCACTAGTTTTGTTTTTGTCTCTTTTAATATGTATATAATATATAAATATGCTTTAAGTGGTGTTTGTGTGTTTAAGTTTCCTTCAGTTAAGAGCAATAGGGTTCTGAGGGGTATTGATAGTGGTAGTGGTTTTGGGGAGCTTTCTTTCCGATTCCCTTCACAAGACACCGACGGGAGGAGCTGCCCTGGCTGTGAGTGATTCTGGCTTGAGTCGCCGTGTCGATTCTAGTCGTTTTGAATTACGTTTGAATTTTGTTTTCTTTTTTATTTATAATAGCATTAATTAATAATATAATTAATAATTATAATAATTTATATAATAAACGCAAAATTGGTAAATAATAAAAATAATAATAAAATACAATCATTACAATAATTAATCAAAATTGGTTGCATTTTGTTTGTTTTTACTGTTTTTTAGTGTATTTAATGTATACGGGGTTCATTTGTTTTGTTTTGTTGGGTTTCGTTTAATATTTTTTTGTTGCTTTCTGCATTTTGCATCTGGCTTTATATTTATATAAATTACAACGGAAGTGTCGGTGTGTTTGTAGTTGGTGTTGGCGTCAACATCGACGCGGATGGAGGATAACGCAACGTATGCTGCGACGTTGCCTGCTGGATATAATCCTGACTCGGATTATTCAATACGCTATCCCGTGAGTTTGAATGTGAAGTGGCACGCAGCAGGGTGACTGCCTCGCGTTCTGGACTACATTGTACACCGTCTAGTCATTTTTGGCGCGTCGATTTCTTCTTCTTTCGTTTAAAGAAACAACAACATCTGGAATATAAGGAACCACTGGAGACAGTTAACCAAGGGACAGAAACGAGACGGATTCGGATTCGGATACGGATTCATAGGGGGAGACGTAGGCATAGGCAGAGGCAGTGGATTGGTCGGGGGAGAAAGAGAAAGAGAGAACGGAAAACGGAAGTTGCACATTAAAAACGACAAAGCAAAAAATTCTTTAAATATCTAGTGGATCTGTTAATCAATGTATCGATATATTCAGAAAGACTGCTTTCCAAAGCAAACGTATTATTTTTGGTTTGTTGCTTTCTTTACATCGTCTAAAACAAATAACACACCCCCAAAAGATATGCTATGCAATTTCTTTAATTTACATGTAATACGCTACAACCGTGCCTCTAAAATTCCCCATTCTTTTATATCTGAGTATCTATAAACAAGTTTATTTTGTACAATGTTTTCTCTATACAAAGGTCAATCTGTCCCGCAACACATCTATCATTAAGCTACATATCGATATACCGATTAATTGACCGCCTGAATAACACATACTTTGTTTCATCGACCACTTCGACTTCCGGCTGCTGTGTGATGGGCGTGTTTGAGTGTCCGGCCGTGGGATCGTCCGGATTTAGTTCGCCATTCGTCGAACTCACAACCTGCAATGGAATGTTAAAGAGAAAAGAAAAGGAATACAATTGTAACATTAATTTCCAATCGTTTTTAACTTTTGTACTAAACATATAGTACGAGTATGTACAATAAGAAGTGATTATACATAATATAACGATTTAAACCGCTTTTTTAAATTACTAATCAAAAAAGAACCAGTTTAAGTACAGTCGATTTTAAAGTATCGATTAGATTGGCAGTACAGACATCACACAGAACAAAACTGTTATACAAACAACGACTTTCTTGGCAGCACTACAAAGCCAAGTAGACTACGAATGAAAAATTTTAAATTTTGCAATTTCAATACCTTTAACGGTTTGGAAAGGATTAATAAATATGAAGACCTATTTCGGAGATTGCCTGGATTGTCAGGACGTTTGGCAGATCATACATTTAGATGATGAATGGGCACAGCACAAGATCAGAGGACTAGGACAGACAAGTTATATTTCAAATACCTTGGAAAGCCCATTTAAAAGGAAAGTAAACAGGGTTTGTCTTGTCTTATGTCGTTTAAATTTAAAAAGAAGCAGTAGATGTGGTATTTGGGAGAATAGTAGAAGTGTTGGTGGTTCGTTGGTGTCCTATTTCTTAGGGTCGTCTTCGGGATCGCTTTTCTCATAATAAGCATCAAAGGGGCTATCATCATCCGAGCTTGAATCTTCAGGCAATCTCTGTAATAAGTTGTGTTTTGGTTTCGAATTTGATTCGATGCATCAAAAGTGGTCTTTTCGGATCGAAATAAATGCCAATGATTTCACTTTATGAAAAATGAATTTCCTCCAGCCGAATCTATTTATTGTTATAACACTGCGGATATGTAAAGTGATCCATGCGTCTCTAGAATAGTGTTATGTATTGTGTGTCATGCAGTCAATAACATATACCGCTAAGTTGTGTTGGTTAATGCATTGCTAAAACTTGCATTAGTACCGTGCACAAGTAGAGAAAGGCTACGTTTCTTCTTTGTTATTCATGCAGATTTTATAAGGATCCTCTAGCATCTATTCTTTCAATAAAAGGAATACTCTAGGTTCAAAAAAAAAGAGGAAGATCCGAGAAAAACACCCAAGAAGAAACTAACAAAACGTGTTGGAAAAATCAAATCAAACGTAACGGAAGTGAAATAAACTATAGTGGAGAGGAGTAGGAATAACACACGTTGGGAGGAGAGATTATTGTTCAGTACCTTGTTGAGCTAATGTAGAGTAAATCAAGTGAAAACATTAGAATTGAAAAGGCCAAAAATATAACAGTCTGCGATAGATAATGTTTCGTTGTAATAGTTATAGAAAATATATTTAGGCAATTATGTACAGAATCACAGTCGAACAAGAATTCAATAACGTAATGAGGCGAATACAAATGTCTTTTATTTATATGTATGCTATGTCTTGCCAAGGAGCTGAAGTTTGCTAAGTTTAGATTATGTATGCACAAATACAGACTGTAGACTGAGCGGGCGAACGAGCGACATAACAGAAATAAAACGGAAACGGAAGAAAAGAAAATTCTTTTGTACAACACTGGCCGGTTGTCGCAACTTACCTGTACTGAACCATGCCGATCGGCCGGCGTTAGATTGCCCAGTGTTGCCCCCGGCTTTGGCACATCAGGCCACGCAGCAACACCTCCTTTGGCATTTGTCTGTGGTTGGGTTATGGTGGTGGTGGTTGAAGTGGTGGTGAAGGATTTGGACAGTTGGTTTTGATTATTTTTGTTCGGTACAGTTCAGTTCGGTTTGCGATCAGGCAATTGGTGGAAACGGATTTATGCAATTTGTTCAATAATTAATTTCAAGTTAAAAAAAAATTGTATTTCTGTACAACATAGAGACAGACAGCTCTAATATTATATGCTATTTATAATTTAGGGATTGTGAGTGAGTCTAAGTAAAACTAAAGCAAGTCAAGAATGTGCTACAATAAAACCATAAAAAAATGTAGTTCATACAACAATCAAAGGCGAATTTAATTATAGTAAACAAGGGTTAAGTTAATAGCAAAGATTTAACCAAATTATAATAAAAATAATTTACAAATACCGTTCACCGATCGATTGAAGCATTTCTGTGCATTTTTAAAACTAGGTTAGTCGAGCATCTCTACCATCAGCTTTTCAATATTCTATATATTTCAAGCAGATATTTTAAGGCTTTTCTTTTTCAACATCCTGGCCTAGTATTCGCATTTTTCTCAATAAGAAAATGAGAATTAAACCCAAAGCATTTATAAACCTAGCAATGTAATCTACAACCAGACGTATATGTATGCTTAAAAGGAGTAGAAGAGCACTTTATTTCACACTAACCATTACAGAGATAATTTTCAAGTCTACAACGTCTAACCTGGAGTATTATATATTCTTCATTCTCATCATCAACTTCGTCATCAAAATCAAAATAAGAAACATCCTAAGTTTTATATCAAATGTGTGTTGGGAAGAAAAGTAGGATCAAAACAAAAGCGTTGAGCATAAGTAGAGAAAGAAGAGCAGTGAATAACGAATGTTAGAAGTAAAGAACTGAGTAACCAAAGTGAAAAAAGTTCGTTAAAGCTAGTATAATCAAGGATAACTGTTTATATCTTATAAACATATAAAATAATCAATTTAAATTTTGTCTGTGATCGAGAGTACAAATTTGATTCCTTTTCGGACTACTTTAGAAAAATGTTATTATATACATTACCTTAGCCGTAACATTATGACGATCTTTATTTGGTGAAATGATGACTTCATGGCCAGTTTGCAGAGATCCGACGGGCGTTGACTGTATTATGTCAGTGATGTGAATGCATGTATATTAAATTTGATAACATGTTTATATATAGATGATTCAGTAGGTTTTATTAACACACAGAGTTACACGCACATGAAACGGTGGTGACAACCGAAAAAGAGAAGAGATCAAGGAGAGAAGAAAAGTGCTGTTATAAATGGCTTCACTTGGTTCCTTAAGTTTGTGTCATTAATTGTTTGTACTTAACATACGATAGCTTAACCACCTAAAGCAACGAGCTTACACACTGACAACAAGCCTTGACCAGCACTGAAAGTGATCGAGCGTCATACGTAACTATGCAGTACTGATTTAGCTATAGAATTCAAAGATATATCTTGCCATTTGGGTTTCTTTTTTGTACCTTGTCAGACTTATTTTTGGCCAAATGCGATGGCGGTGCATTCTTTATGACTTTCATTTGGTCCAGCTGTTCCTTGGTCTTAAAATCGAAACAGGAAAGGGCTTTAATATCAATACCGCTAAATTTTGGGGATACACTTTTAAATATTAAAACAGCATTTTTCGGAGTTGATTATGGGTCTTTACTGTTTATATTGCGCTTTAATTTAAGAATCTATCTTGGATGTGCGTAAAGGCACTTTATAAAAATATATATTTCATTCAATTCGGTGAAGGCGGTAAAGATAACACATGTCGTTGGGAACAGGAATCAAACTAAGAACAAACTGAGCCCAATCTTCTTTGCAGCAGCGGCGGGTGGCGGAAAACTGATAGCGCGACAGCAAGGATCCTGCCATGTTAGTAGTTTGTTACATTGACGTCATACAAACCGATAATTCCATGCGGCTTTCATTCATTTTTGGGTGAATTAAAATCATTCTTAGTGGGTTTGAAGGGCAATGGCGGCGGTTGGCTCAGTCAATCGATTTTTGATATCATGCTTGATACTTCCATCATTAGAAATGATTGTTCAGTTACATGATTATTAACTTAAAATATTTTGAGATTTCGAGACGTTATGGATATCAATTTATATATTTCTAAGTGCTTGCAATTCACTATGTCTCCTATGAATTAGATTAGGGGTCACGTTTTAGAATTCGGTGGAATGTTTTTTGGGAGTCTTAATGATTAAGAACGTGTAATTTAAATGGGGTAGACGAATATATAGCTCACCATTGTCTTCCCTGTCCAGTCGAACTCGCCCTCGTCGGTGTAACCCTTACGATCGAATAAGTCTTGAAACAGTCTTCGCAGAAAATCATAGTCGGGAGTTTCGAAAAAATCTAACCGCCGTACATAACGCAAATATGTCGCAAACTCTTCCGGATGTCCATCACAAAGCACCTGCGTGTTGGAAATAAGACGTTAGTTCGAGGTTTAATGAGATTAAAGGAATTTTTGGGATATATTTCACCTCGATGGGCGTTGCTCGTTTCGTATCACCGATTTTTTGATATCTCTCCTTGAGTGTATCAGCCTTTAGGCCTTGCCACGGCAGTGAACCCCTTAAGAAATACATAAACATATGTCCCAATGCCTCCAGATCATCGCGTCGCGACTGCTCACGCCCCATGTGCGTGTTGATTGACATATAACGTGCTGTTCCAGTTAGGGATTTATGCTCCCGATATGGTATATGCCTATTTGTATCTAAATCAATGTATTCTTTGGCCAAACCGAAATCTGTTGATGATATTATGTTTAAATTTGCAGTACACGTTTAAAATTTCATCTAAGATCTTACCAATTATATGTATAATTTTTTCACGTTTTGTTGACGTTCTGCCAATGAGAAAGTTCTCTGGTTTCACATCCCTATATATTAAGTGCCGACTATGAACATATTCGATCCGGTGGAGCTATATTTTTATATGTGGACGGGTTTTTTGGGAAAATATTGAAAGAAAAATTAGTTAATTGTGCAAATTTTAAAAAGAGCATTATATAGGCATTTTTGCTTATGAAATGCTCTTTTTAGCTTTTAATTTATAAAATAAAAATCTATTTGAACATTTTTCTGTAGTGTCTCAACTAGCTGTTTATGTTTTTCACTGTAAATTTGTTCTCTTTGATGGCATCGGATTTTATTATTAATCGCTGTTAAATCATAAATATAAAAAACTCAGAAATATCTATATTGAGCTACAAATTGATGTGTGCATGCAAATTTATTTTAATTACAATGAACGTTGGTTTCTTCCTGTTTAGCTAATTTTTGTTATTTTTAAATATAAGATCATTTTCGGTAAGGAAGTATTTTTAGTGAATGATGCCTCGTAATGAATGCAAAAGAAGTTGTTACAAATAAAACCTCAACCAGGCGGCTATGATTATAACAGAAAGAGTGAGTCGGAGAGAGTCAAAATAGGGAGGCAGCGACCTATTGGTTTCTTGTTAGTAATGAACATTAAATAAATAGTAAATAAAAAGAGTTAAAACTATAAGCTAGTAACCAAGCAACTCTAATAAAAACGCATATACACACCCCAACCCACACACACACAAAACAAACAAAAGGTGTTTCGATCTTGATCTTAGCACTAGTGTTGGTTAATTTGGACCTCGGCTACCAGTGTTGTAAATGTGATTATGTGCAGAATTATGCGCGTGCTTAAGGAAAACTTTGCGATTGCAATATCTGTTGTTTTATGCTTCGTTGTTTAACTTTGTTTTGGTGGATTTTTTTGTGGTAGTACTTACTAATTGTATAGCTATCAGAAGTACGCTCTTCAAAGTGAAACGTCTGCCGCAAATATCGAATAAATCTTCAAGTGATGGACCAAGCAACTCCATAACAAGAGCATTGTATTTGCCGCATGGGCCGAAGTAATATACTTCTGGTACACCCTCTGCTATCGATTGATCGATCGATTAATTGATTGATTGGTCGATTTTATTGTTGATTGTTCGGTTGGGTCGACATAGAATTTTGTTTGGAGGAAGCGAGCGAGTGTTATTATTTATTCGAGTGTTGGACAACGCACAAAAGATTTTTGGTTGATCGATTTGTTGTTTGTTGTTGTATTTTTGCAAACAATTCGTGAGCAAGAGATAAAAAGAGAGATGGGAGAGAGAAGAAAAAAAGATGAGAGATACAAACTAGATTTTTTTTTTAAATAACAAGTCCTTGTTCTTTAAAGCTGCATTTCAATTGATATGACGGTTCGGGCACAAAAGAAGGAAAGAAACAGAGTGGGAAAGTGATGTGTAGAGAGCGATGGATTTGGCTCATGTTCTGGAGGTTAGTGTAGCGCGTCTTACGATATTACCACCTTTCATTTGACAAAAATCGAGCGAAGGTATAAATACTTATTCGGGCAACTGTGCTAAACACAACAAGAACAACAAAAATAGAGATTCTCGAAGCATATACACAAGGAAATGACTGCCGGAAGACCAACCTGGAGACGGGAACTCACCTACCAACTCATCCTCCTCCTCCGAACTTCATTTGACCTAACCAGTAGAAACGTCAACTCGGATATAACAGAGTTTTGTGTGTGCTTACAAATAATCTTAAAACTAAAATAGTTTCCATGGCGGTGTGTGTGGTGTGTATAACAGGTTTTGGTATTCTCTGAATTCTGATAAACAGTTTGATAGATCTTTTTGCAACTGTGTTAGTAGTTTTGGTTAAATTATATACATTGCACTTTTATGTCAAAGAGAAAAGAGAGACTACAAAAGTCAGTTTTGATAAATGATAAATTAAGTAAAGTTAAGAGTTAACAAGTTCAACAATGAAATTGTTATACTAATGACTTAATTTCAGTTGTTTTTAACTTGAAAACACTATGGAATAAAGGATTCCACTTGGGTTTATGTACAATTAGGTGTTTGATTAAATAATTAATTTTTAAACGACGCATTACATGCTTTAAAAGGATTGCTTTTTAGTGTTATAAGTTCATTGCAGATCCGTTAAACGATATTGAAAGTTGCAACATAAAAGTATTATTACCTTTACTACAGTTTCAACATATCTACAGTAAACTAAAAAGTTGACTAACGTTCATTGCATAGACTCTAAAACGTACTAAATCAAGAAAACAAAAATAAAACCTATATATTAGCCGTTGAGACACTTTTGATTCAAAATTAAAAAAAATTTGTTCATGGACGATATGCTGGCGGATTTCACAAGATATGACTGTTATACAGGACACTTCAAAATGTAATAGTTAATTTAATTTCCTGGCAATGAGATTTATAAGGGAGGCAGAAACGTAAATTGCGATCTTTGTAAAAATCTAGCATTTTACAACTTCCCTGGATTAGCAAATGGTTTTCCCCACGCAATATTATTATTAGTATTTTTTTAATCAAGTGAAACCCGCTTTACTTTCGTCTACAACACCTTTTTGGTGATCTTTCCGTTCGTGGTGGATGCCACACTTACAAGTTGTTTCGCTATCATCAATACAGTCTTAAGTGAAAATTTACGGGCGCAAATATTGAAGAGATCTTCTAATGATAATCCCAATAACTCTAAAACCATGGCATTGTAACGGCCACCGCAAGTGCCCAAATGATAAATGCGTGGTATGCCATCTGGGGCGTTATCGGCTGCATTTCGATATTGATTCCGATGTCGTTCAGGATCAGACAAAATCCCATTCCAATTCCGATTTGGGGTCCAATTTAGTGGTGGGGATGGTGGTGAGGGGTTGGTTCATAGCATTATATTATAGCAACATAGCATCACAATGTATTATGCAACAGTTGATTGTTGTTGGTTGGTTGTAGGTTGGTTCAATTCAGTTCATAATCGAGTTGGTTGTAATGTTGTGGTAGATTGCAGCAGACACGGGGAGAAATATATAGATAGATAGAGAGCAGCGCATGATGATTCGGATTCGGGTTTAAATTTTAATTTAGCGGTGTTTTGGTTCAATAATTCATAGTAAACATTTGGGGTATTTGGTGTTGTAGTAGTTGATGAATAATGGAGTAACAGAGAGCAAGATATTTAAATAAACAACAGATAAGATTAAGCAACAGAAAACAGAGGAATTTAGAACAAAAAAACAATTAATGCAAGTTGGGCAATAGTTGAGAAATCTATATATATATATATATACATATATATAAATAGTAGGATATATGTATATATGTAGAGATTTAATTGATTTTCGAGCTGTTTTACATTGGCGGTAATAATAGTAGTTGGAGTTGTAGCCTGAGCTGTTTTACTACTGAAGTACAATAGACAAGGGACGTGGTGTTTTTACAGTTTTTGTTTTAAATCATTTTTTAATTTTTCACTTCACGCACCGACCGACCTCCGAA
Source organism: Drosophila mauritiana (assembly GCF_004382145.1). Taxonomy (NCBI): domain Eukaryota; kingdom Metazoa; phylum Arthropoda; class Insecta; order Diptera; family Drosophilidae; genus Drosophila; species Drosophila mauritiana. The sequence goes on from NC_046670.1 coordinate 10,700,718, forward strand.
AATATGCTTGAGAAAATCTATTCATGTTTTTCTTTTCGTCGTATTCTTTCATTGCAGTGCGTTTACCACTAGCGAGGTACCAGAAGTGTTTTACAAAAATTATAAATATATTCGTTTACATATGAATCTAATAAAATGGTGGTAACGGTGCAAAACTTTACTTTCAGTAATTAGTTTGTTAGTAAAATATACGGGGAGGGAGGGGGTAATAAAATGTGACTAGGAAAATAGAGACCGGCTTCGATAATCATGTACAAATCGTACGTATTCAGAGCAATTGGAATTTTATTCCCTATAGGGGTCGTTGGACATTGGTTGTTAGTTTATTATTTAGTGTTAAGTGGGACGACAGCTTTGGAAGAAGTTATGGATCGTAGAACAGACGAGTTGTAAAGCGATAGATTACATACCATGTGATCCTAATAGTTTATAAAACCTATACTCTAAGTGTAGTTGCGGAGCCTTTGACTTCATAGGCTCCATTTTTATTGCTACATGTTCATTGTTGTAAAGGTTTTTGCCTGAAATAAAAGAAAAATTGCCATTAATTATATTTTTCTAAAGTAAGTTAAATAAATAAAACAACATTAATTTCAAATCTTCAACTCCAACACAAATGCCAAATAAGAAAAGAGACTTGTACGCACATGTGGCTTTACATGCCTAAGACTATCGCCAAGCACATGCATTCAACGCGTTTACCTGCCCCACCGTTATCAGTAGTGCCACGCCCATTACGCCCTCCGACACCACCACCAAAGCAACACATTCGCCGACCTAGCCAAATGGGGGGAAAAATAATAGTAAGAAATACATGCAATATTGTACAGCAGTCCCCTTGTTCTCAACCCCAACTTCAATACTCAGATGATTTATTTTAAAACTATGACCAATTTGTCCTTTAATAAATTGTTAACTATTAAAAAATAATGTTGTATTTTCTGGCTAAGAACCTTTCCAAAATATACGAATTGTAGTGTGAAATTAAAACAAATCGTCCGGAAGCGAATTTGAGAACAAGGTCGTATATAATTCGAGAATTGCATTTTAGATACCACGACATGACGGAGCCTCCGACAGAAGCTGAGAGAAAATGTCAACAACGAACAGTGCGCTCATGTGCGAAATTATGTCATGAGAAAGTCGGTGAGAGAGCCCGCCAAGAATGTGTGGGTGGCTTGGGTTTGGCTTTTATGAGTTTGCTGGGTGAGTGGATGAGTGGGACAGACGTTGCTTATCAACAGACACAACATTGAAACGCTGATGATAGAGTAAGTCGTCGCACACACATACGCATATACACATATATACAACAAAATCGGCGATAGGAAGCCGCATGATTTCGATTACATGCTAGAGAGTACCGCCAGCAATGCCTTTTATCCATCCATCCGCCCGCCTGGCCCCCTAGAAATGTTTTGTTTGCTAAATTCTTAGAACCCTCACTAACATGCGAGCAAAGAGTCAAAAATGCAAAATTAACAATTTGTTGGTCTGGAATTTTTTGTCTACGCAGACAAAAGAAAGATTTCTGGTCGATCGAAAACAATGTTAAATTTCTTTTGAAAGTGTGCACAGCAGATGTCAAACTTTAAATATCAGAGGTCTCCTTTATGGAGGATATTGTAAATTACATTAAATAAGTGAGGACTAATGAAAGTCGTGATCATTGAATACAATTGTGTACCCTAAAATCTAAAACTCTTAGTCCCAATGTATACAAGTATTATCCACAAATACCGTGACCTAACGCAATATAAAATATTTATCATTGTACAACTGCAAAAAATGGAAAATAAACTTCCAGAGATTCGTTGAAATAAACATAAAATAGCTCACAGAAGCTAAAACAATGAGAGAGAGAGAAACAATTTTTATAAAGGGCGTGCTACGCTAAACAAAAATAAAGCGAAAGTTCCCAAATTAAATGAGAAACGCCCACGCAAGGCGCCTATAAAAATGAGCCAAGAAAATGGGCGGAAAAGTATTTAGGTTGGTCAACGTTCTGGTTTCCCAAATGCTTTTACATTCATACTTATTCTTTGGGTTTGAAATGGGTAAATAACAAAAGAAACAGGCCTCCTAAAAATCAAAACAAAATTATGTCATTGGGACCGCAGATTGCGAGAAAATGCCCAAAATGTAAATTCCCTTTTATTTAAACGTCAGCACTAAACTAATTTTACAACAAAAGAAATTAGACAAGCAAACACACACTTTGCGAAGGGTATTTATAGACCACAAATAATAAAAATGATATCATAAGCGAAACGAAATGGGCTGTGCAACGTCATAGAAACGTATTTAATTTTAATTGAACATAAGCAACCAGTACATTTCAAACTGTGCGATTATCATAATTTGAAAAGGCAATTAAACCAGCCAATTAAACACAGCTTTTTAAGTGATTATTTTTGCTTTTTGTCACCGCTTCGGCCTAATGAGTCATACAATAACCCCACAAAACAAATGCAACAAAAAGTCTCGAGATGCTGAGGTGGAAACAAAGAAAGAGCATGGCTCAGGCCGTCGGAAAGAGAAAGAATGAATGGCCGAGAAAGAGACAGTCTGATAAGTCTGAGAAGGAGACCTCGTGATAATTACAGTTTGAGCGGCATAGCCCACTACAACCGACTAAGAATTAGCTAGACTTTATAGTACTACCTGTTGGCAATGTGACAACAAATGCACAAAAGGAAGTGGAAGGCCCCAAAAAAATAAACAGCGGCCGAAGGGGCGGGGTCGGTATGAAACAACTTTATAAAAGCGCATTTAGCAAACAAAGCCAAAATGACGACAACGACGACGATGCCAAGAAAACAGATGGCGGAATGGATGGCGTTTTGTGTTGTATTGTGCACTCTTCGCCGCCAGTGAAAAGGAGCGGGGAACCACTGTTCCCATTGTGGTTAACAGACCTGGAAAGGAATGCCCGTCGAAAGGAAGTGGCCAACGAAAAAGAAAAAAAAAAGGTGCAAGAAAAATAAAACACCGAAGGTCCCAAACGCGACATTATTTGCATGCCAACAGGCAAAAATTCGGGGAGAGAATGGGTCAATGGGGTGGCGGACGGTATGCAGCATGGGGCTTTGAATCTTAAAAAAAATTCGAATTATTTAAGCGGAAGTCTTTTCTCAAACGTAATGAGTTTTGGATCCTCTGGAATTTAAAATGATTTTTCAATACTCGGTGCTTGCGAACTTTTCAATGATACCCGAAGAAACGTGAAATACAATCAGCATAACATCTTTTAAACGATTTTTTTCTTATTATAAATCGTCAATATCATATGCCCAATATTATGTGCCCAGAAAACTATTTGAAAACGTTCATACAAGTGTTAGTGTAATAAAATAATGATTGATTATTAGTGAATGTGTAATTTATTTAGACTTACCTAAACGCAATTCGCCAAAATTACCACAGCCAATTTTTTTACCGACACGAAAATTTGGTCCGACCATAAGTACACCGGTCGTGGTGCTTACAGATTGGCGGGTGGAATACATGTTATTGCTTGAGCTTTTACCACCGGCTAGGGCTGTGGTGGCATTTGCCACATTACCAGCGGATGGACCGGCAGTTGTCGTTTGTGGGCCACCGCCACTGCAAGGAAAGAGAACGGAAATCGATTAGTAACAAGTTGATTTACAATAAAAATAAACATTTCACAGCGATGCAGACGCAGTGCAACAGCCACCTGATGTTGGCTTTAAGGGTGTTTAGCAGCATATGCTTAAAGTCGGGCACAATTTAAGTCCTAGTGTGCCCAACACTAAATGTCAAGATACTTAAATGCAAAAACGACGAGAAATTCGTCTTAATTCGCTATATTCTTTGGTACAGTAAGGTAATTGATTGTTAAGAGCTACGATATTAATACGTACTTTTCCGCCTTGATGTTTGTTTTTTGTATGTAGATATATTTGCGCAACATTTAATTTTGAACGACCAAAAAGCCCCGGGTAGACAGGATCAAACTATTGACACACGGAAATCAAGGTAGTAAAGTTCAAAAACCTGCCCGACCGAAACAGATATTGTGTTATTGTTATAGGTGGGCGTTACTATCGACTCATAAATAAGTTTTTATTCTTGTCCCAGTAAGAAAAAAAAAGAACCCAGGACAATGACACAGAAACTTTTTGCATTTTCAAGTGGCCCTGCACAGCGAAGAAAAATCGATTCGAATCGAGTTGTGTAGGCCAGGTGAGTTTCTGTTTACCTAAACGCTTGCAAGAGGGAATAGAGACCTAGCTGCTGGTTATGGCCACATGTCCAGAGAGCTCACTCAGGCGTAACCACTCATGGGCAGAGCAGGGCAGTTGGGGGCAGAGAATTCGAATCGACTCCAGTCGAGTCGAGTGGATTGTAGTGGAGTGACTCATGGCCACCAGACAAGGGAAATATGTTTGATTAAGACAAAAGGTTTTGCTTTGTTGCAGCTCGGGTGGGTGTGGCCCCTGTAAGATCTCATATTTTCCCATGCTTTTCATTGTTGCCAAATTTAGTTCAATGTCGTCGGTTTAATCGGTACTTCAACTAGGCAGCAGTTGCTTAATTAAGTTAAGGGTAGCACGTGGGCTTCTGTAATTGCGAGTCACGTTTACCAAAGATAATGTAAACCAAATGAGTCACTCGAGAATGGAGACAATGTGACAAATATGACGGACACAATCAAAAGCAAATATAATATAAACAAAAATAATAAGGTGCTTCTTCATGCATTGGCGAATTTTTGAAAGTGGGCAGGGGATTTCCCCATATTATAAAACTTTATTTGCTCAAAATACAAAAAAAAAAAAAAAAAAAACTTAAATTACTAATCGCGCCACTGGATCAGCAAAGTAAATAGAAGACTCTTTTAATTTTAAGTTACAACATCTGATTGGCCGGCATTTAAGTTAATAACGCTGATCACATACAATACCGAATAGCACACGGCCGTATTAAATTGGTTAACTGATGGAAAGGAAAGCCTGAATCTTGGTTACCGTTCCGCCCAAGCCGATTAACAGGAAATAATTAGGTATTCCCCCACTCGTTTTGCGGTCGGGTTTACTCTCCTCTCCATTACCCTTTGCCTTAATTTCTACTTTCATCTAATATCAGTCTGCGCCCGCCCGTCTGTCTTCGATTGCTTGCCAGCTGCGAACGGGAGTCGGAAAATGTTATCTACCCACTAGTTTTTTTTTCGCCAACGACAAACGAGAAGGCAAAACAACATACACACAACCGATAGTTGTACCGTTAGCCGGGGCTGTAAAAAAAAATCAGAAAGACTAAAAACCGCCGATAACAATTAAAGAGTATATTGCTGTGGGCAAAAGCAAAGACGATTGAGCAGTCGACGAAATGAATCAGAAACAAGTTCGAGTTCGAGTTCTACTCCGATTACAAGTTCCTTCGGTATCCCCCGACATCACCTCATCTCTAGATAACAGAACCACTTGCCTATGTTAAATGCACACCACGAAAATCGTCCACCAAACGGTTGTTTCACTTGGTCAAGTTAAAGAAAAGAAACTTTAATAAATCGACGAGAAGAATGCTTATGCTGATCAAGATTTTAATTATAAACATCCAGTAGGTTCTTAATGATACATTTTCCTTGTAAAATGAAAACAAAACGTATCTCGTCCATCAATAGCTAATTGGTCTGGTATTTCTAGTTGGTTGGCTTTCCTAGGGTATTTCATTGCCTCGGCAAGTCTCATTTTTCATGCTTTTCTTGTTAATGCTTTGACTGTATTATGGCTTAATATCCTGGGGGTAAAACTGGTTCATACACACACCAGTATCTGTATCTCTGTGTACATATGGACGGGAATTAACGTATAAATGGCTGAATGTCCACCGATCGATCTCCGTTTGACTCTACTTCTTCGGTGTTTCTGGCTCCCCACTTAAACCCATGGACTCCGCGTACTGTTTTTTTTCTTTTTTGTTTTTATTACTTTTTGGTGTCGGTTTGGTTTCTTAGCTTTCTACGCCTTTTGCTTCTGGCCTGGTATGAAAACGGGTTCGCATTTTGTCGCTCCCGGTTGTTCTTAAAGATAGCCTGTTTTTTTTATGAATCAGAATGTAACAATGGCTCTTAGCTTGATATTGCACCTGGGGTTTTACACAAGGTTTCCGAATGGACATGGGTTAAAAAGTAAGCACAGCACTCGATTATTGAAATTATGTATTCAGATTTAAAATTATTCGAAGACTGTAAGATGTAGTCGTACGGCATAATTGTTGTTAGAATTGGTCAAAATATCTGAGTTTTTAAAGACCACTAAGGAAACAGTTATAAACAATTTATTTTCATTAATGAAAGTTGGGAGCGAAAGTTCGCATTTCTGTGTGATAAAACAGTGTGACATAACATTCAACAAATTCACACTTGTTGCAAAACCAAATGGGTTTCCTGAGTAATAAAACGACAATAAACCCGTTTTTAAGAAAAGTGATTGAGAAAATAAAAAAAACACATGTTCCTAATATTCTATATTTTGTTTGTTGCGTTTGAAAGCAGGGAAAAACAAAATCGATAATTAAAAATAAACCAAACGCTATAAATAAAATTATGCACAAGGTGGGTTGACCAAACTCACTCATCAACACTACCACACGGAAAGGCATGTGTGTGTGTGCAAGACAATTTTATCTGTAGCTGTGTGTAGCTCATAAATAAATCAAGTGTAAATTGAACACAAATCCGAATATAAGAAGAAAGGGCGAGGAAAGGAGAGAATTAGAGCAGAGGACAGCGAATAGGAAAAACAGAGAACTTGCGCTGATGACGGCAATAGTAAAAACCGCAAAAAGCGGAAAATCCCAATTAGAATCCACAACATTAGTGACAACAATCACAACACAGAAAAAAAAAGGTGGGATCAATTTGTATATTCAATAAGTTTAAAACACATTTGAATTTTAAAAAATCAAAATATTTAACAACTTTTTTAGCTCTAAAAGTTGAATATGAACTAACATAATGTTTAAAAAATTCCTATTCAGTGCAGATTTGCCTTTGTTACTGTGTATCCCTGCCAGAAACAGCAAGATGAAACCGCAAAAGAATTTCGCCTAATTGGACGGAATATTGATTGGAAATCAAGGTGACACAGTGATTTCTAAACTGTGACTAACTCACATAATTGCAAATTTAATTAAAGCCCAGCAAACCCACTTATACAGGAAGCCCCATAAAGCCCATAGGTGTTCACCAAAAATGAGGGAAATTACATAAGCAATCAAAGAAAACAAACGGCGCTTAAAATAAACAATGATAAGGAAACTCGAGTGATAAGTGCGTGTGTCTATACTTGTTACTTGTGTGTTTGTTGGGTGACTTATCAGCTGGAGATTTGTGAGTCGTTTTTATGTATTTCACTTTTTTCCTCTTGAAGTGCATTACAATATATTTGTTGCTATAATTTCTATTTATAAAAACAAACAATTTCATTACAGTTTCCAGAACGAACAATTGAATTCCAATTATGCAAATCAATTGAAAGGCTAACATACAAACATCTGCAACGGTTATGCCGTTGAATATTATATTTATATTTAGATAAAAATTAGGGTTTCAACTTTGTTCGATTTATATTTCGGTTTTAAGAAAATTATCATCCTTTTAAAAAAAAATATCATCTAATTTTTTATCATTTTCAAGTCTTGCCAGTGGCCAATTTAACTGCTTTCATCAGAAACATTTATCAAATAATATTGGAAGTGTACATGAATTGCCGATGTGGATAAGTCAGCTCAATTGACAATATGCTACAAAGCGATTCAGCTTGTTGTTATTAATGTGATTTTTGTTGTTGGCAATCAAGTCGTAATTGAATTGCTATTACGCCCAGCATAACGACATAGCGTAACATGTCAATATCCATTTTCATTGGCATTTGACGCTTTGAAAGGCAAAGTGGCAGTGTGAAGCACAATAAATACATACAACTAAAACTAAATATAATGGCTGCATACGCATATATTCACGAAACATAAATAAGCGCACAGTGGCGCTTTCTTCTTCTAGGCCTCCCCTCTGCCATTCTCTCCATGCATCACACCAAATGACCTATCACACTGATAAGCGGAGAGAGCGCGAGAGCCTTGCACACACACACACACACAGAGCAAAACCACTCGAGAGCCCCCACACACATACACACCAAAGTCGGCTAGATAAGCGCGCCTTGATTAGCAGCGACGTCAGACAATAGCGAGTCGAAATGAACGAGTGACAAGTGTGTAAAAGGAGAGTGGGAAGTAGGCGCTGCACATCTTAAAATGCGAGGTCAGCCCAAATGGGGAGGCAGGAAAAACGGGAAAGAGATGGAAATAGTTACGAATAGAGAGATGCAGGCGCCACTGCACCTTGCACAGTGGGCGGCATCACGCAATTAATTAATTTTTTAAGTCAGAGCTCTGTGTCTTTGATGGGCATAACCAATTATCTGTCTATGCCAATAGTTATAGTTACTAACGCTTACCAACACTTAAGTTGTTGGATTCGATTAGTTACGGATGTCATTCTATATCATTATGAACAGCTGAGTAGATGTAGCTAGGACTGTATGTCCTTCCGTCCGGCCGTTTCTAAGCCAACTAGTATATTAGCTGTAAACCTATCTGCATCGAATTTCTCAAGTCTTCATTTTATAAGTCAGAACGGGGCGGAACGTTGTTTTTGATCATAAAGTGCTTTTATAATGTATCCAAATTTTATTATTATATTTTATATGATAAATGCAAGGGTATACAAGCATCGGCTTGACGAAGTAAGCTTTCTTGTTTTATTGTTTATTTGCCAATGTACCCCCCTGCGGCGTTCAATTTAGGGCTGGGCTAGCACGTCACCCATCCCACTTCCACATCCAAAGCAGAGACAACAATTCCATTGACGACGTAGTCTATCAACGCCACAGCCTCTAACTGAAATTGCACAATGATGTCCGTTACGTTTGTGTGTATGTGAGGTGATGTGTGTATGTATTTCTGGGGGCGCCTCAATGGCCGATTGACCTTTGCATGTTAGATTAACATTGAATATGAAATCGAATACACCACACTGCCCTCCCTCCCACCAACTCACACATATCCTGTTTGTGGGGCATCTGCCCCGTGTATCGGTCTGTGAGCTTCTGTGGCGAATGCTTTAATTAGTTTAGCCTCAGCTGGAACACGTACAAAAGCCAAGAGCTATGCAAATGGGTTCTACAGAGGTCAAATGGTATCCACTTTCTCTGGTAAGCATAGAAGCTAGCAACAAAATCAACTGTTTAAACTACATATTCGGGTTGAATAATAGCACAAAAGATTTAATATGCGATTGATTTCTTGTGAGATTTATTTACACGCATTTGTTCCCACTTTTCGTACAAATTTTTTTAATTGCCCCAATGAACTGGCTTTCCCCAATTAATTTCGCCAAATGCTTAAGGCGATCCTCTTTCCGATATACGCAATACATATGCTTTTACCTTAAGCTCTCTTAATGTTATTTACTCAAGTGCAAGTGATTTTTCTGTCACTTTACGATGCGGAAATGTAAAACATTCTGGTTTAAAGAATATTAAGTTTATTAATTTGTTATTAAAGCATTGCTTAAAAACCCCAAGCTATTTTTAACGTAGAGGCAACAACATGAATTAAGACTTAACACAAAAATTTAAGTGAATCTTATCTATAATTTGTACTTTATAGCGAAAAAACCAACCTGATCCGACGGTTATTATCTACACCTCAACCGTATGGAAATTGTCGGTAATTTGCTTTCTAGTGTTTTCTTCCGGCATGCCTCAACCTTTCGGATTATTTAGAAGGGGTGAGAGTGACCCCGAGATAACCCCAATCCCAGCGATTCTCCTTCACATGGGCAGCCCCCTACGTCATTTACGCTTGATTCCTTCCTTCCGCCTTTGGTGGTCGTTTGGGAATTGACGTGGGCGTGGCTTTTTGGCATTGAAAAACCTCACGTGCGTTTGCGTTGCCAACAGAAGTTTTGTTTCCTTTGGTTTTTATTTTTACTGTTCTTTTTTTTTTGCTGCAATGTTTGCAGCTTCTTGGCGAGTTCAATGTCGTGGCCAATGCAATTTGAGCAATGGCATTTTCACGTTTTTTCTTATTTATCTTTAATCGGCAGGTCTGTCAGTCGATTGCCGAATTGAAGGCCGGGAAAAGTCAATACAGTGCGGCCCTGTATAATAAGCATCAGCTAAATTTGGCGTTAAAGACTTTCGCACTTTCTCATCGACTGCGTATCATCAAAAAGTAAGAAACGTAGGTTATCTAACATATTTTTGCTACGCACATAAACTTTAGACTTAATTAAGTAATGGATATTCAAAGTTATAACAGAGTGGAAAATATTCATCTCAGTTTGCAAATAATTGCTTTTCAAATATGGCTGTTTATTTTATTTATTTACGGACTTGCTAAAACGGATGGCGAATAAACAAATACTGATTTGCTAGCATAAGCGTTAAAGTTGATTATTAAGTAACACAGCTGACAGTTTGAATCTTCTCTTTTACTGATGTAAAAATAAAGTTACATTTATGTCTACATAAATTGCTTTCTTCGGTTACTGGTTCGGTTCATCGGTTTAGCGACGTTTTCGGAGAGCAATATCTGATTATCACTGAATTAGTTTTACTGATGCCCACGTACTTATAATAGGCCACACAACTTTTAAAATACCCGGTTACTGACAGTATTTCCTGCGATAAACAAGATTGTGGTCACACTGCTGCAGTGTATCTGAAATAGTTTCCCACAACCCTTCTGTTGCATGTCATTCGAAACTGAGCCCTTAACATGTGTTTAACACAAGTAAGTGGACGATGTTTGGCAGACTCAGCAAGGAACAAACGAAAAAGTAATAAAAAATAAAATATATGAAAACTAACCCGGTGCACTCCGTGGAACGGTACTTTCAGTGGGAACGAGATGGCGAGAAGGGCCTCATGCATGGAATCCCGTGAAAGACGAAGAAGCAGAGCGTCGCGGGGGATCGCCGACGCCCAATGACTGTAAAACTGCAAGCAGCTGTTGTTGACTTTGAGGCCGTTCACTCTTCGTTGTTGTGCTTGTTGTATTTGTTGCTGCTGCTGTTGATTTAATGCTGTTGCGTTTGAGAACGTGTTTTAATTTTTATTGCCTTTGCTATAATTGTTTAGTTGGCAGCTTGGCTTGGATTTTTCACAATTTTAGCACTTTTATTGCACATCTGGTTGGCTTGAAAATTAACAAATAAACATTAATTTTATTTTGGCTTTGCAACCATATTTTTCAATAATTTTTCGGCTTTCTTTTCTTTACACTCTACACATTTCGGTATCAAAATTTTTATTACAAGTATTTTTGTGTTTGCTCATTTCGTACTATTATTAAATCCCAACTGGAAAATGTTTTTAATTTGCCATATCCGCTGCGCTTTGTCTTTCTATATGCATGTGTGTGCGATCGGGAAAGGGAGAGAAGTATGAAAGGAAGGGAAAGATCAGAAAATATGCAGCAATGTATGAGAAATCCGCTCAGCTTTCGCCACATTACGAAATTAATGCCAAAGCCGGAGACCCAAGCGCCCCCAACAAACTGATTTTAAACACTTTTTTGTTTAGTTACTTTTCTTTTGCAGGTCAAAAGTCTGAAAACAAAGGAGTGCGAGAGGGAGAGAGTGAGAGAGAAAGAGGGAGAAGGCCGCAGCAGATACAGATACCAAAAAGGCAGGCAAAATAAATTGTGGAAAAAAGTCATAAATAACTCGAAAAACCAGTTTATGTTGCCGGTGTACAAACAGGCAGCTCCAAAGCAGCAAAAGAAACAGCAACAGTAAACAAAGTGTGCAGCAAAACGAAGAAAAGTGCGAGCGAGCTAAGAATAGTACTTAACGAAAAAAAAACATTAACAGGAAGGGGGAAAACCAAACTCGTTAAAGCTGTGCAGGAGATGGAAAAATAAAGCACAGACAGCTGACTCAAAAAACTAGATGATATACAAACACACACATACACAACAGAGCGAGAAGAGAGGATAGATAATTTTCCAGTTGTGGGCAGACTGTCAAGTCAAAAAAGATTGAGATAAGAGGTGTTTAGCAACAGTTTGACAGCCACAACTCTTTTCTGTTATGTTCCAGGCCATTATTTATTTTGTTCTCCAACTTTTGACACACACACACACGCATCAGAGCGCAACAAGAGCGAATAAAAAACGTGGCTGCACTGCATTGAAATTTATTTCGAAAGGAAACTGGAGCAAACACAATTTATTCAACGTCACAGCGATAAAGCGATTAACGCGTATAACACACACCACAAGTTCTCACAAGTATATGTACTGCACACCCGCAGCGCACCGTCAGATTTGCGAGAGAGCTGCGATTGCGAAAACAATGATACGGCGGAGGAGGAGACGGAATGACAACTGCCGCGCCGAGCGATCGAAAATCAAGTGAGCTCCGGCGCAAAGAACACACGATGCCGAAGCCAGCGGAAGAGAAGGAGAGAGCGCAAAATTAAACACACACGTAGAGAAATTATGGTAGATCATGAAGATCAATTGAGAGATTATAACATTCTCAGCAACAAAGTAAATGGATTCTTTTCTTTTGTAATCGGTTGTATGAAATTAAAATATTCATTTTTATTTGAATGGTTCATAAACTTCTGATTAGTACCTTGACTACGTTATTAGGCTGAATTTTTCTCTGTGTTGGGAAAAGAGAGATACAAAGCTTGTGTGATTGAGAGAGCGGACTAAAACACTTGTGAGCGTGTGAAAATGCGGCAATTGAGCAGTTTGTATTTGTATGTAATTATTGTTCATGCCGCTGCTGGTTGATGTTGTTGTTTCTGTTCTTGTCCCTGTACAGGGAGAAAAGCAACAACAACAGCCAGCTGCGAGAGCGAGCGACAAACTGATAATGACGTGCGACAGAGACAGATAGCGTTCATGCGTCAGAGGCCGAGAAACTATCGCGAGCAAACTCGTTACACAAACAAAACGCACCTGTCAAACACACAGAGACCCCAAAATGAGTTGGAGAATTGAGCACGGCGAACAGAGAACGAAAATCGGAATAAGTGAACCAAGCCGGTAAGAGAGGCTATGGTCTCCGGCTTTGGCTCGATGGGATTTCTTTGAAGCGCAGTCGCAACTGTGAAGTTTTTTACCATCGAGAGCGAGTCAGAGAAAAGGGGTGTGAGTGAGGGAGTGACTCATACAGCAGTGCCATGCCTGAACCGCGATAAGCTGTATGCCTGGCTGCCGTAACAGAGTCTGTTAGCAGAAGTGCCCTGAAATAGCCACAGTGGACTCGATAAGGTTGAACGCATTTATCCATATAAATTCGTTTATATCATATCTACATATCTTATTAACGAACTAGTTATTTCTTAATAATTAGCATTACATTTTAACATTACAGCTGTCAAGCCAAATTTAAAGGAAACGCTCTAAAAATCTGGACAAATTAATTACAGATTTATTTTTAAAGCGTACACGAGTAAACGTACACCACTATCTTGCTATACTAGATATCGAATCCGCCGCCGGTCATAATTAAATGATTAAATATTTAGTTAAGGCTCTCAAGTGACTTAACCTTCAATCAAATAATTTTCTTTCAACTGCATGTCGATACACCCAGCTGGTGGTGTAATTATCAAAATGAAGAAACTGCAAAAACAAAACTCGAGCAACAACATCGACTTTGGGTTAATTGAGCTCCCTCTCTCCGATTTTTTGTCTCGCTCAGAGGTTGCTGCAGTTGATATGCGACAACGCATTTGACCCCAATTGCAGAGGAGCGACAGAGGCGGCGATAGCTGGGGATGTCTGTAGAATTAACAGTGCGTTTCTGTGAGTTTTACTGTTGCTTTTGGATTTCTTTTGGTGTCCAGCAATTAATTAATTAAAATGTAATTTATGTTTACTGTTTCAACGACATTTATTTGTTTTCGAAAATTAAAAACAATTATGAGTGGAAACCCAAGAGGCGAATACAAGAACAAAATCAACGGCACAAGGAAAAACCAGTTGGTGCTTAATTATCAGTAGACATGAGTGTAAAGTAGACGAATTACATACATGACTGACAATCTTGAGGCGAAGGAGAAGGACAAAGAGATAGGGAAAAAGAGTTCAAAGCCAGTTCATTGAAAATGACTGAAATCATTCTTTGACACACATCTTACTGTGGTAAATACCTACAGCACAGAAAATTACGTGTGCGGGATTTTGAATGTTTCAGTTTCAGATTATATCGAAGTTGTAATTGATGAACGTTAAAAAATAAAATACTTTTATAAATACAAATATGAACCTTATTCGGAATACTTGTATATTCAAATATAGATATACCTTTCAATATTACGAAGACTATGAGTACACAAAAGTTTCCATTCGTTATACCCCCAGACACTTGACAAATACTCGGCAAGAATCACAGAACAGAACGCAATGAGAGTGGTGGAAACAAAAGGAACTCAAACAAAACCCAGACTTGACCTGAGCATCTTTCTAGGCTCCTCTCCTCTCCAAAGCCACGTCTAATCTGTTTGTCTGCTTTTCCTTCCACTCTAGGAATTCCACGACTCCAGACACCGCGATATATACAGAGATGAAAAATTAACGCAAGTAGAAAGGGAGAGGGGCGGAGATTCAAGGGGTGGCACCGAGGAAGATAAAAGCGAACTTAAGCCAGCTGAGTTAGTTGAACAGCACTTGTCCCTTTTCATTTTCTGCATGGTGCTGCTCTTGAAATTTCAAGAGCTGGAGCAAGAAATTTGACAAGAATTTGTATGGTTTTATTTTAAAAGACCTTTTAATCGTATTGTAAAGTTTAGGCTGCAATCAAAGATCGCATTTGCTTGTTTTTTTTTTCTCTGTTTATATCGAGTTTTTAAACCGTGTGTGCTTTTGTGCAACTTTAATCTTTACCCCTTTTGTCATAATTTAAAAAATCCCTGTAATCTACCATCTGACAATTACTTGATGATTCATTGACAAAGGCTTAAAACGATCCAACCGCAAGTCTGGGAAAAATAAAAAAGGAAAAAGAGGCACCGTTAAAGCTTAGTGTCAGCTGTTTGTATGTGAAATCCTATCGATTTGTTTGACAGGCTTTTACTTTCGCCCACGTGCACTCCCCACCTTTCATTTCCCTCGTTTCCCTTACGGGAATCGAGAATCTAATTTAATTAGAAGAAATTTTCGCAATATTGGTTTTTCTGTTTTCCTGCTTTTTGCTGACGTTGCTCTTCATGCATTTCAGTAGTTTTTTTTTCTTGTTTTTGCATTCATCTAAGACACAGGTAAACCAGCCAAGTGAAAGAAAAGCATTTCCTTGAGCACAGCAAAAGACAGTTACTACAGCTTCACCTGATATTTTTTTATAATTATTTAACAGAGCTTACGATTATTTTAGTAGTTGATAAGTGGAATTAAAAAACACTTAGCACTTACGTTAATGAAGTACACTAATCTAATTATTTATCATTTTGGTTATTTCGATACTCTTATAAAATATTTAAGGGAAATGTGATAAAACAAAGTCTGAAATTAAACCGGTTTTTATCAATTACTAAAAGAAATTAATCTGTAAAGGCTATAGACTGTTTAATTTTGTACCACCCGTTTTTCTTTCACTATGAGCAATATGTGCGGGCTTTTCTATGGCTCACAGAGAGAGATGGAGAAAGATAGAGAGCGAGAGAGAATGAAACACCCCCACGCAGTCTCAACCACTCACTCACTTGTGGAGCAAAATACATAAAAAAAAAAAAACCAAGCGATTGACAGTCGACAACAGCCTAATGACGTCACCGGTAAATAGTGCGTGATGTGTGTGTGCAAATGTTTGATGGGTCACTTGTGCTTTGCTTTTTTACTTCGCCGTGTTCGCCTTTACATTCACAATAATTCTGCTAAATCCGCAATTTGTCCTTGCTTTTATGGGGCACCACAGCTGCCGCTCACTGGTCACCCAGTCCATCGCCCGCCATTATCCTCTTGCTTTCGTTCGCTTTTCATCAGCGTTTTTCTTGTATTATTGGAGCTACTTTTCGCTACACGCAACTCGGCTTTCTTTTTGCTGTTCTTTTTGCATCATTCAATACAGTAAAGCTACCCTAGATTAAACTCTAAAATAAATCTTAAAATGATTTCAGAGGTAGGTTTCTAAAGTAGATTTAAAAAAAAACAGAACTAGGGATTCTTTTCCTCGTAATTTCGACTATAAGGCTGACTAATTTAAAAATCTATTTTACCTGTTTTAGCTTAATTATGGACTGGCAGGCGTCCTTATTTTAATTTTAAATCATGTTTCAAGAAATGTTGATACTAAACCAACAACGCTAGTTCGTGCTGTACGAATGGCTGGTGGAAAGACTGGCGTGGCCTACGTTATGTTGGTTGTGTTCTCGTTTTTAGCTGAGAATTTAGGTTATCCCCGTCGCCCCTGCACCGTTCACTTGTCATAACAGCTCGGCTATTAAATAATAAAAAGTAATACAAAAAGTTTGTTTTTTATTACATTCGCTGTCTCCAACTAAAATGTGTGGAAATGTGAATATCTAGATGGGTGTAAGTTTGTTTTGTTGGCTAGCAACAAAATTACGTTAGTTTGGCTGGGTTAGTTGCTTTCCGTTTTCTTGTATTATGCACCGCCGGTGGAGTGGAAAATAAATGTTGTAACATGATTTCTGTTTTGCTTTTTCATACATTTCGTTAAGTAAACGTTGAAGAGAAAAGGCTCAATCACCACCAGTTTTTACTTAACCTAAATCTATTAAAACGGGTCATCAAACAGTCTTAATTTCCCAGATACCTTTTTGCCGTGGACAACAACATTCAAGGTTCGTAAGACCAAAATCTACGTCTTCTGACTTCCCAGTTCAGCATTTCTCATATACCTAACTCCCAGAGGTCAAGTAGTAAATCCTCGATAAAGTGCACCCTGAAGACCCCATTTCGTAGCCATCATGATGAGCGACAAGCAAACAAGTGCTTTGTGTGAGTAAATATAGCTGGAAGACCCGAAAATGCAGACAGTAAACATTGGGAAGACCCAATGGCAAACATATGCGCGTATGTATGGACATACATATGTATAAAGAACTATAAAAAACCAAAACACATATACACAGACACAGGAAGACTTGGGCCCGACAAGAACCTAGAAATGTCAATAAGCGAACACGAGGTAAAATCGTCAGCAACGAAAGCTTTGGACCCACATTCAAGGCTAAAACGGCGGCTCTTCCGTCGGCCTGACACAAGGAGGCCGATCAACTAAAATACCTATAAAATATTTACAATGTGCGTGAGTTGTGTGCACTTCGTTTCCCGCTCTCCTACACAAAGACCGGTGCTATCTATCACGCACCCACATTTGTATGTGGGTATTATGTATTGCATTGGAAACCCATTTCATTCACCCCCTTCCCATGGCTCTTCTTCTTAGTTTGGCTGGCGTGCCAGAGGCGAGAAAAAGCAGACGCCATAAGCCAAAAGCAACAAAAACACTTGCGAAAATAAAATAAAATCAAACACACAAGTTTAAATAGAAACATCTCTTTGCTAAAAATAAAATCGTTTGGCAAAAAAGGCAGCTACAACTAAATCTGTTGCTTGAACTTTTGACAGTGTACAGTATTCGCTAGGAAATTAAAAGGAATTAGCTTTAAGGAAATTGATTTATGTTTATGTTGAACGTTAGAGATAAACGAAATAAAATTATTTAAAACCAGACTTATTGTCGTTAATAATTTTAAAAGTTTTAAAGTGGAAAAAGCTAGTTTTATTGGTTGACTAAACCAACAAAATCAAAAGTTTTTAGTTTTAAAACCTGCAAACACGCGTTTACCGACACATCCATAATCTTATCGCTATCAAAATATCCAACCGCTTCTATGCCTGATAACAGTGTAGTATAGTACCGAATATGGAACATTTGTGAGAACAGGCGTCGCTTCCTCGCAATGGTTTTCTAGCACGGCTTATCAATGCAAAATTATAAAAATAGTCGCAAGCCTATGGTCTGCACTCAAAATTTAGAGTACCGCTTGGAGTTGGAAGGTAAAGCTCTGGGGCGCACAAAAGATTCAGATTCAAAAGCAGGGTTAAAGCCAGAGGGATAGATTCGCGTATCTTGATTTTCGATTGACAATAGAAATTTTTCAATGCTGTAGCCAAAAGCAATGCCAACATAAATGGTAGGATTAATTTTTAATTTTTATGCATTTGGGGGATAATCGATATACAATTAGACAATCATAACTCACCTTGCTTGCCGTTCTCGTCGCTGCATTTCGCCTAGCTAATCTCGCTTGAATTTTGATCGCTTTTCCGTAATTTTGATAATGATTTTTTATCGGCTGCCGCTGCTGCTTTTGTTTTTGTTTCTAACGTTGCTGACAGGCAATTGGTTTGATCCGAAATGCTGACTCTGTTTGACGAACAAACTGGAGGATCTGCAGGATCTGTGGGATGCGTGCGAATTGAGCGAATTATCCTCACCGCCCACACTCACACGCATTCGCGCACTCACTCACACTCACTTAGCGTCCGCGCATGTCGCGCATGCGAACAACACACACGGGAGATCCGTCGCTCTCTTTTGCTCTTTCCCCCGCCGGACGACAGGTGTGTGTACAGAGATTGCCTCTCTCCCTCTGTTCGCTAGCTTACAGTTATTCCAGTTGTTCCTTTTCCTTCTCTTTCAGCTGTTGTTGTTGTTGTTGCTATGGGGTCGTCGTTGTTTGACATCAAGTATGAAATTTGAGCAGCATCTCCTTGAAATTTCAGCTTTGGTGCTATACTTTCCGAATTTATTTTATGTTTTTGGTGAGCTGTGTTGTGGTAGTTTAGTTGTGTTCATATGTCAAAAGGCGGGCTATTTGTCGTAGGACTATTTTCCTATTATTAATCGGCTTCAGGTTCCGGTGAAAATTAGCCAAGGCGAGTGTGTTATGTTGTTAAGAATTAAGGAAAACAGCCTCGTGCTACTCTGAACAACTATGTAAACAAATAATTTTGGCTAAACAATTTGACAAACACACTTTCGCACATTTTATCCAACAATTTTTGTGACAACAAATCTGAATCTCCGAATTCATTCAGATTGTTGCTATGATTTTTTTCCTCCCAGTTTTTGATGACATTTTAGGCAAAAGTGACTATGCTGCTGTTTAAATATGTAGTTAAATTTCAGTTAAGGTAAATTTAACCGGTCAGTATCACGCCTAATCTTTTAATGCTCACGATCGTGGAAATCAAAGCAATCTGGAAAATAAGAAGTTAAAAATGACAAGTTAAATCAATTGTCAGAAAGGTAAAGCGCTGAATAAAATAAATTGTATATAAAGGTCAGTTTTAATTCCAAGCGCTTTGCATGTATTGACTTGGCATGATCGAAATATCATACAATATCATACAAAATATAAAAAACTCGTATTACCGACGATTTAAACATTTTTCATTCTGTATGGATAATAAAAATAGTAAATAGACTAATGAATGTAAGAAACTGCGGTATTTCTTTTGGTATGTTAGGCCAGCCATAGCGTATGCTGGTCACACTAAAAGCACTGATGAGAGCGCTAACTAACTTTGTTTTTTTTTTTTCAATTGATTTTCATTTAATTTCCTAAGTGTTACTATGGACTAACATAAAACTTTTAAAGTCATCGTCCTAGAAATGAAAGTTATTCTCTTCTAAACGGTACTGAATTAAAATTTAGAAAATTACAGAAAATTAGGCCAATTAGCTGCCACGGCCACCGCGCCGTGTAAAATGTTGGAAAAATGTCTGGGGCCGCAAGGTCGAAGTAAATATTTCCGTACGTGATTTCGTTTATTTTTATAAATTTTCAAGTTTTGTTATTCGATGCAAAAAATGAGCCAAGGCGGCGATGGCCAAAAACCTAAAGAGAATAAGAGAGAGAAAAGCGAGAAAGGTAGAGGGGCAAAGAGGCAGAGAGGGTGTAACTACTCGACTTTTGGCCATATTTTTTTCAATGGGCCGCCTTTCTGCCAACGCATCATTTTATAAGGTTTGCTTTGATCTTTACGCAATTGAACGGCTTGTGGGCTTTATTAATTAGTCAACTTTTAACTGGCGATTTACCTTTTATACAGTTTTGCACGCATTTTCATTACGCCTCATTTTTCACCCATACACTCTCACACGCACGCACGCACGCACAGACACAGTTACACACGTTCGGACCGAATATTGAAATTTGCAAGTCGATTTGCTACTGTGCGCTCGTCAATTTCTGGATAACTACTTAGTTCACTACTTTTTATATATTAAGCTGGGCTCGTGTTTAATTGATTTCCTACGAAACAATCCTCGAAAGACCAAAAAACGCACGCAAAAGAGCACGAGAAAAATGGTGCGATTTTTTCCCCTGCCTGCAAACACACACACACACGCTTATACATGGACTAAGACGGAGTAAGACCGTATAGAAAAAGGAGGGAAATACTGTAGGCTGATTTAATGCTGATTACAGGTCAAAGAAAATGGGATAATTAAATTAGCTTTTTCTGGTTATTTTAAATTGATAATTTATATACTTTTGCTAAAGGCAGAACTTACCCAAAGTCCTTTTTACATAAGATTATTTTGAACATATTTATGAAATAAAAATACTGTTTAAAATACTGTTTTTGGCGAAGCCAATTAGCCGGTAACTTTGTTTATCTACTCTTTATAACTTTAAGCCCACAGCAATATCTTTCGCGTTTTACTGATAATATGTTTTTATAATACGACAAATGTTTATCTTATTTATTGGTCCTGGATCCAAGGATTTATCGGCAATTAGTATAGACACTTACACATTGACTAAATCTGTTTGTTATTCAATAACTGTGTACCGTGCAATATATTTTGCCCTAATTTATTTAGTGTATAATCCCTTTTCAATATTTTAATTATAATTACGTTCGACTTTTACACTTTGTTTTTGCGGCTGATTTGGGACTAAAAAACGATTCTGCCCACTTTTAGGGTGACCATCAAAAACCTATAATGAAATACCGAATTCTGAAATACCGCATCTGCAACACGTGCGAGTTTAGCTCTCTCTCCAGAAAGTAAATAAATTTCATATTATATGCGATTTGTACGAAGAAACATCATGTCAGGAAAGTTGGTAAGATTGTCTAGATCTATATGGAAAGTATTTGGCCTATAACTTACTTTGTTTAGGTGGGCTCCTCGGAGGAAGCCGCTCGAACAGGTACCCAAGCAAATGCACATGCCGAGGATCACAGCGACCTGGAGCACTCCGCTCCAAGTACAGACGATGGCTTTGATGAACCAAAACCCCCAATCGCCAAGAGTGTCCCACCGTCCACTGCCATACCAAAGAAGAACAACTTCAAGCAAAGGGGTGATACCAAGAATGTAAAGCCGCCCACTTTGGAGGAGATGAAGGAATTGCGAGACACCCAAAACCTCTTCCACTCCAACCTCTTTAAGCTTCAAGTTAAGGAAATGCTGGAGGAGCTGCAGTTAAAGCAGAAATACACAGATTTCATTGAAAACTGGCTGGAATCCTTTACGGTCTTTACCCGACAGCTAAAGGATGGCTTTATGGAGCGAACCCACTTGGAAGTCCCAATAAAGCTTTCTGAAAAGCCGACTGGATTTGTTTTCTCCAAGCCCACCAGGGAACCTTATCTGATCGGAGCCGCCGCAACGGGCACATTGCTGGGTCCCAAAATTGTAGTGGATGTGGCCTTGGAGATGCCAAAAGAATCCCTGCACAAAGAAGATTACCTAAACCTTCGCTATGACCAGAAGCGAGCTTTGTATCTTACTTATGTGACGGAGAGGATGATGGAGTCCCAAAATTATGCACAAGATCAGTTTAATTTCAACTACTATGCTAACAACCCGCTTAAGCCGGTTCTGGAATTGATCCCAGTTACTAAGCAAGTAAACAAGCATCTGCAAGTGCGTCTGTTCATCACTGCCCCGTTAAGCAGTTTTAAGCCAGGCAGATTTGTTCCCTGGAACAACAATATTCGGCCCTCGTTTTACGGTGACGAATGGGACGAGCAAGATCCGCTGCCCTCTACCCAACACTACAACGCAAACGTACTATTTGATCTAACTTTGTCCGAGAACCAGGCTCAATTGGATAAGGCCTTTAAGAGCAGGCGTAATTTCCAGGACGGTCTGCTGCTGCTTAAAGTATGGTTGCGTCAGCGGCAACTGGATATAGGTTACAGTGGGTTTGGTGCCCACATCCTGGCCGCTTTCATTGTGTACCTAAATAAGCAGCGCATTCTGCATCAGTCAAGCAGCAGTTACCAAGTGGCACGCACTGTATGGAACCAATTGGCGAACACGGACTGGACGAAAGGCATTAGCCTGGCGGTTGATCCCATTCAAACGGAAGAATTAAACAAGTTTGCGGAACACTATGACGTTTGCTTTATAGACTTCACTGGCCAGCATAATCTATGCGCAAATATTCCGCTTTACCTGTATCAGAGAGTTCGAGAGGAGGCCAAACTGGCGGTGGAACTACTAAACGACATGAAGCTAAACAGTTTCCCGCTTATCTTTATGCAAAAGTGTCCACTGTACAGCAGGGTGGATAATATCTTAAAGTATGTGCAGCTAAAATGTTACTTATTCAATTATAAACTTTATTTTTTCCTCAGGATTTCCAATTATTCATGCATAAATCAAATGCTTACACTGCATTCCCAGCCTCGAATTAAGTACGATTTTGCTAATTATGGTTACCCGCAGCTGCTACATTTACTGACAGAGTGAGATAGCTAAGCTATTCAGGCAACTTGCAAAGAAATAATAAACATAATTATAGGCTCCTTAAGAAGGGACTTGCTGAACGTGTCCACTCCATACTACCCCTAGAAACTGCGACAGCCGCCTGGCCTGTGGAAAACAAAGCGCCCGTTATAGGGAAGTATATTCAACTGGGCCTTATACTTCAGCCAGAGCACGCATACGAGGTGTTAAACAAAGGACCTGCTGCCAACGATGATCCTGCGGGAGCTGAAGAATTCCGACGGTTTTGGGGAGAGAAGTCAAACCTTCGTCGGTTTCAGGATGGCAGCATTACAGAAGCTGTGGTTTGGGGGACCGCCCAGGATTCACCCGCCAAGAAGCGACTAATTGTTCGCCATATTGTGCTGCATCTACTGGAGCATCACCTACAACTGGACAGCAAGGAAGTACAATACATAGGCGGCGAGTTGGATCAAGTCTACAAGCTGTCTCCTTGGTTTAAGGTCAATAAGCTAAAGACCAAGCTGTCATTGGATCAAGACACCGACGCAGAGGCACTTAGTCCGCACGTCATCCGCTGTTATGATGAGTTGGCACGTCAACTACACGGGCTGAATCATCTTCCTCTAGAGATAGTCTCCATATCAGGCGTCTCGCCCATTTTCCGATACTGCGAGCCGCAGCCCGTTCTCCCACAGGCGCTTCTGGTAGAAAACCGCATCCTGGCAAGCACCATTCAGCGTGTGGTTATCCAGCTCGGGCAAAGCGGCAAGTGGCCCACTGAACTTGGTGCACTGCGTGCTCTTAAGACTGCCTTCCTTATTGAAATTGGCGAAAAGTTGGAGGCGCAGTGCCGGCTTCATTGGGTGATGTCCGCCGATGGTCTTCTCGTACTCAAGCAAGGTTACTGCTTCCTTATAGAACTGGCACACAACAAGGAGCTGGCGCTCCTGAAGCAGGAAGTTACTGAGCGTGGCATAACTACATATATAGACAATGCAGCCAGTCGTTTCTTAGAGCGTCAACATTATATTCTACCCAAAGTAAGTGGGGCTCTACATTCGCTTCATCAAACTTACAGCGCATTTGGCTCCACTGTGCTGTTGGCCAAGCGCTGGCTGGCCACACAACTGCTGGACGATGGCTTGTGGCCTGATATGGCTACTGAGTTACTGGTGGCGCATCTCTTCCAGCAGCGATATGCACCACAGTCCATAGCGGCACCTCAAACTGGATTCATACGTTTCCTGCAGCTGCTTTCCCATAGCGATTTTAATGGAGAGCTCTTCCTGCTTAACTTCAACAATAGCTGGCAGGGTAAGTTCTTTGTCATCACTTAATAATGTTATAAAAAATTAAACTTAACGTTCTCAAGAACAACAAATTGCCGATCTGGAGCACAACTATCGCAGCAACCGTCAGAGTTATCCTCCTTTGGCTGTGGCCACCTCCTACGATATGCAGCATGCCGGACGATTGTGGACATCGGATCAGTCCCCCAGCCAACGGGTGCTTGGACATGTGACGCGACTGGCCCGCCGTGCGCTCGAGATTATCGAAACCAGCCTGATGTCGAAAGATCTGAGGTTTGTGCGGCCGGCCCAATTATTTCGAGCTTCCAACGAGGGCTACGATCTGGTTATACAATTCAAGCCAGATCTGGTGCCGAACTCCTTAAGCTACGATCTGGGGTCACCATTTGTTTCATTTAGCCAGCCAAACTTTAGCTTGCCCCGCGCGGGATCAGATTACATTTCCCGAATTGTGGGACTACTAAGAGTAAGATGTTATAAAGCAGACAGCTTTGTATTTGAAAATTCTCATTTCCCCTCTTCTTTCCGGTAGTCTGCATACTCCGACTTTGCTGCGTTCTTTTACAATCCGCACGGAGGCAAGGAACTGGCCATTGTATGGCGGCCCACAACGGAATTCGCTGCAAAGCCTTTCAAGGTCACAGAGCTGCAGGCATGCAGTCCTTGTGGTAATGGAAAGGTCCAAGTTCTCAAAGAAACTCTGCTCGAGGACTTCAAACTCTTACTGAAAGATTTCTACCTGCGCATCGCCACACCAGAGGAGCTCAAGCGGGAACAGCGCGAGCATCAGAAGCCCATGCGATACTTTGAAGCCAACCAGGCAGTGGAGGAGTCGAAACCAAAGCCGAAAAAGCATAGGAAACGCAAGGGCACCGGGAAAGAAGCACCACCCAAAAAGAAACGCCTAATAAAAAGCTCGACCCTTAAGGCCTTGAAATAGTTATAGAAATATGTAGCTAAACCCTTACTAAGTTAAACAAAATAGCTTTAATTTTGATTAAAAAAACTGGCATATAGCAGCATAAGAAATCGCGAAAAACGGTGATATAAAAACAATAGCATTACTGATGTTTACTGATGGACGCGTTTTGCCTGAAGCATTTCGTGATCACAATTGAGATTCGTCCAACCCGTATGTTGGCTTCCTTATTGACTTGGAGACTTGAGCTCGCGGATATAGATTTTGTCCCAAAGGTATCGTCCTATAGAAATGAGGTTCCTCAAAGTTAGGACAATTATTAACCTGGGTGCAGGGATCGAAGCGGATATGTTTGGATGTGCAAGGATGCTCCTGTGGACGTACGGGCGACTGAACTTGAGGTTCCATTGGTACTATCAACGTCTGTTCCGTGCAGGTCTGTTGTGACTTACAGTGCTGACAGGGACAGGGACTAGTGCTTTCCGCCGATGAAGTGTAATAACATTCAGCTGATGTGTAGGACTCTGCTGAGGCCGTTTCAAATAGGTCGCTATATGTACCGCATCCGGTGGAGTTTGTGTTACGCTGAGCCTGGCATCTCAAATTTACGGGTTCATTCTTTATATGGGTATTTGCACTGAGACAGCTCTGAGTTTGGCAACCCACATCCTGTGGCTCCTTCACAATAGAAGTTCTAGTTGCGGTGCCGGTGTCCTTCGTTTGGCAACTCGCATTCCGGGGTATCTCGCGCTCCAAAATTGTATGCGTTTTGGCACACATTTGAGTTTGACAGCTCGAGTGTTGCGTCTCGCACTTGGGGCAGTGCTGGCATCCAGTGTTTGTCATTAACCCGGATGTCGAGGTGCCTGCATCGTAGCAAAGTCGCAAACGGTGTTTAGAGTCTGACTTTTTCTTTGACCATTCCAATTGAGTAGATACACTTGCAACTGTCTTCAGCGGGTTCGAGGTTTCCCGTAAAAAAAGACATGTATCATTGTTCGACTTTGCAGGGTGCTTCACATCCTCATCGATGTCCATTTGCATACGGACCCTTTTGTCAGAAACATTGCGGAGAAGATCATCCAAAGTGCAGAAATGCGTGGGGTTTGGCGGGGGGACATAAACTGCACCTGGTGAAGAAGTGTCCAAGGGAATAAACTGCCCGTTGGGTCCTAGACGACTGTAGCTAATCAGCCGTGTGTCTTCCACACGACGAATGTCCTGCTGGGTGAGAACAAAGATCTCATTGCCCACCATTATGGGAACTTACCAAAGAAAAGTTAGTCAATACTCTGTATATTACAATAATCAATAACGATGCTCACTGTGCACAGCTGGTGCCATCTCCTCCGATACCTGCATCGCTTTTCTCGCGGTATAATTGTTCGCCATTGCCAAAGGATTACACAAATTTTGGTAAATATTATCAAATTCGATCTGAGAATTTAGCATTCGAATACAATTTTGTCTATAAAACTCAAAAGAAAAACGATACTTTGATTGGCCACAATTTTGATAATTCCGGAATCCGTTGAACAAAATAACGAATTTTATTTAGAATTATATTAAAATGTTTTTTACAAAGCCCATAATCTGCATTATGGGTGCTTTTAGTAGGCTTAAAAATCTTTATTACCGTGCCAAAGATCACAATCACAAGTTTGGAAAAACTTATTGGCCTTATTTATACTTATTTATATTTGCTTAAGTTAAACATACAGTTTGAATCATAAACTAATCCAATTTTGAGGCAGTTTAAATAAAGGAATTATAATGTCGACTTCCACAGTAATGTTGTCCCAGTCTTAAAGAAGCGATTATACGAAACTCAGAAAAATACTTAATTTAACATTCAAATTAATTCCTATTAAACCACTAAGCTTTGTTTAAGGAAATGATTATGTTTCTGTTCATATATATAAACTACAGTCCCAGCTTAAATTCGGGGTTCTCCGTGCCATTTTAACTGCGTACGGATTCCTCCTTAACATTGGGCGTAATACTGGCCCCCGTCGTAACTGCGTCTTTGTCCTTGGTACCAAAATCCGGATACAGCTTGGCCACTTGACCCAATGGAGTGCAAAGGCGTCCCGAGAAATCCAATCGTTTGTTGGACTGACTTCGCTCTGCTGAGGATATAATATCTAGCAGGGATCTGGGGACACATATCGGGTGAGTATTATTAAGGATTCTATCAAGAAATACATACATACGACATACCTTTGCCCACAACTAGACATACGACGCTTGCTCGCCTTGAGAAGGCTATTGGAGTTGCTGCTGCCACTAGCACCGACGCTACTGATGGGCTCGAGCCGTTCGGGAGAGAGTGGGGATTCCGTGAAAGAGCGCAGGAGACTTGCTCCAGGTTCCGCCTTCAGCGGAGCATCGCCGTATGCGGCTCGCAAGCTCTGTAGGCTTTCCAGCAGATTTTTATGGTGCATTGTGGTGGCATTTAGTTGGATAAGTTGCTCCAGTTCCCTATACAGCAAGCGGTACTGGTCTTTGGCCTTGGAAAGCTTTAGTCTAAAATGAGGTTTATAAATATAAAAAAAATCAAAATATATAAAAGTTGTCTATAAATTACTTACCTTGCTCCATTGGTGTGGGTAAATGGTAGAACATCGCCACGCGAGGCGCTTTTGTACAGCTCGTGAATGTGCTGCTGGCACCGCACCTCGTCCTGCTTATCCATGTCCTCCTTAACCAAAAGATGAAGAAAATGCGGAAGCCAACTGATGTGGCGCTGTAGGTGGAACAGAATCGAAGAGCTGGTGGTCAGGGGGAAATAGCGAGGCAACCTGCGCGTCAAGGGCGGAGCAGATGGATCCTTAACCTTGAGCGGAACCATTCGCGACATCTTGATCAGTTGACCAAGTTCGGCGGTGCGATAGTCCGAGACACGTCCTCCGGGGCCATCAGTAATTGATGGAGCCTCATCCATGCAGGAGCGCGTGATGCACAGGGAGTGCACAAAGATCTCGCCACCGCGAGCAGACAGCATATGGCTGGTGGCCTTCGAGCCGGTCTTGCGAGGCATTTCCAGCAAGACTGACCGTCCGTTAAGCAGAAAGTTAATCAAGCAGGAACTGGGCCGCGAGGTGACGTCCACCGGTGTCACGAGGAACTGACCCAGGCAGGGCTGTAGATCTGCAGAGCCGCAACCGCGCGGTGTGCACCACTTAAGAGTCACTGTTTCGTATGTGGCACCTTGCTTGATGCTCGTGGGTAGACTGAAATCTGGGCCACAGGTAATGGAGTGGGCCCTGCGGCTGTGCAGGATTTCCACATCGTAGTTGGCGCTGGAGTTGGCGTTTTGCTCCTCCTTCATTGGTATGTTGGTCACCGTGGTACTAGCTAGGTCATAATGGTTCAGTATGAGGTGCGTCAGCTTATAGGAAATATCCGGGGCACTGACTGTGTGGATCTCGACATCCAGCAGCGGCGAGATCTTGAGCAGGCTGCGATTGGTGACCAACGATTCAACGCCCAGCGGCACAATGTTGAGGATAACTAGATGGCAATGGTCGATGACCAGTCCCTTCTTGGCGGGCGGCGCTGCTAGGGTGTTCTGCTGCACCAGCACTGTGTTAAAGATGTCCTCCAGGCTTTTCATGCTGGTATTGTCACGAGCCGAAGTGATGCAGATGACGCGACCCTTGTTGGGAATGCGCGACAGTTCGTCGGTCCCAAGGTCGGCCATCGCCGCCAACTGTTCATCTGTGGGCTCCGCCAGCGCTTCGATGGCGGCCCTCAGGCCATGGATTACCGAGTAGTCAGAAGATGTGGGTACATTGCGCGACGGCACGCCCACCATTACCATTGCGTTCATCACGTGCGACATATTTTGCGTGCTGGGACTCCAAGTGTTCACGATATGCGCCGCCGTGTCCGAGACAATAAACCGCACATGCTTTTTGCCGGGAAAGAGATCCCACACCACGCGGCAGTACTCGATGGAGGATTCGCAGGCGCATGTCCACAGGCTCTTGCTGAATTGGGATCCACCGCTGCCGGTTGCATTTCCCGCCGCTCCTGTTGCGCCGCCGTCTCCAGATGGTTTTCCCTTTAGGAAGTCCATCGAGATGTACTCCTCGCTGGCGATGCTAAAGTATCGGGTGTGGTCCAGCACAAAGATGGTCTTCTGGTTGCGTTCGAACATGGTGGACTCGTCTGGACAACTTAAATTGCCGGGAAATCAAACAAACGCAAACGTTGAATCCTAATTGTTTACAATCTTTGTTCACCACGAACAGCTGTTTTCGAATTTCAAATTCACCACTGCTAATTTTTTTTATTTTATTTTTTTAACTTACCAAAAAGTGCTGAAAAGCTCCTTTCATAAATTCAACAAAAAATCACACATATTTAAAAAATATATCGATGTATTTATAGCTTGATACCAATTTGTCCGTCTCCAACTTACCGAATCTGGCAACGCTGCACAGTAGTAAGAATCACGTTGTCAAGCGAAAGCTGTCTAAATTTCGTAATATTTTCTAGATTGTTTTTTTTTTCCCATACACTGAGTGAAAAGCGCGAGAAGCGCAAGCCAACGTATTAGGACAATGTCGTGGCTTTTGGGCAGGAACCGCCAACAGCCGCAGCCGGATCAGACCGCCGGCTTTTCGGATGGAGGAGGAGCTGCCGATCCGGAGGGCAGGACGGCCGGCGAAAAGTCCGGGGATTCGCAACTGAGCCGGGCGGAGCGCAAAGCCATGGAAGCGTACCGCTTCGATTCGTCGGCGCTGGAACGTGCAGCGGATGCTGCCAAAACCCTGGAGCGTTCAAGTAAGCACAAAATTTCATCAGCCAATTGCATAACCGACATGCGCCACGCTATCACAGCGTGCGTATGCGTCAGAGTCCATGTCCATAACTCATGTTAATCTTGTGCAGAACACGCCCGGGAGGCCCTCGAGCTGTCCAAGATGCAGGAGGCCACCCGGCAAACGGAGTACAACACCAAGGTCAAGGAGTACGAGGCTCATATCGAGCAGGCCAAGGTCGAGCAGAAGCGCATCGACCACGAGGAGCGCCGCAAAACTCTCATCGAGGAGACTAAGCAGCAGCAGCAGCGTGCCCAGTACCAGGATCAGCTGTCCCGCAAGCGGTATGAGGATCAGCTGTTGCAGCAGCAGCGGGTACAGGAGGAAAACCTGCGCAAGCAGGAGGAGAGCGTCCAGCGCCAAGAGGCCATGCGGCGCCAGACCATCGAGCACGAGATCGAGATGAAGGAGAAGAACCGGCTTAAGCTTCTGGAACACGAGTTGCGGGCCAAGGCTCGAGTGGATCGCGAGAACCGGGATATCAATTTGGAGAAGATCCGTCTCAAGGCGCAGGAGCATCGAACAACCGTACTGGAGGGCATCAAGTGAGTAATACCCCAAACTAGGCAAGATGAAATAACTGATTTTGTATTACTTATCCACAGAACCGCCGGTACTGTCATCGGTGCCGGTGCTGAGGCTATGCTCACCGACTGGGACAAGGTGCTGACCGCCGCCGGAGGACTTTCGTTGTTGGCCCTGGGTGTGTACACGGCCAAGGGCGCCACCGGAGTGGTCTCTCGATATGTGGAGGCGCGCATTGGTAAACCTACGTTAGTTGGCGAGACATCCCGCTTTGCTTTCCTGGACGCCCTTAAGAACCCGCTGCACTACCTGAAGAGGCTGCGCGCCAAGCCGACCGATGCCCTGCAGGGCGTTGTGCTAAATCCGAAGCTGGAGGAACGGCTTCGTGACATTGCCATCGCCACAAAGAACACACGTATCAACAGGGGCATGTACAGGAACGTTTTGATGCACGGCCCACCAGGAACGGGCAAGACCATGTTCGCCAAGAAGCTGGCCGAGCACTCTGGCATGGACTTTGCCATCATGACCGGTGGCGATGTGGCGCCCATGGGCAAGGAGGGCGTAACCGCCATCCACAAGGTGTTCGACTGGTCGCACACCTCACGCCGCGGACTGCTGCTCTTCGTGGACGAAGCGGATGCATTCTTACGCAAACGTTCTTCTGAGAAAATCTCGGAGGACCTGCGTGCGGCCCTGAACGCCTTCCTGTACCGTACTTCCGAGCAGAATCCCAAGTTCATGCTTGTGTTGGCCTCCAACACTCCAGAGCAGTTTGATTATGCCATCAACGATCGTCTGGACGAGATGGTGGAGTTCACGCTGCCTGGCCTGGAGGAACGGGAACGCCTCTTGCGCCTGTACTTCGACAAATATGTGCTGCAGCCGGCCGCGGCGGGTGCCAAGTGAGTATTGC
Organism: Drosophila mauritiana; assembly: GCF_004382145.1. Taxonomy (NCBI): domain Eukaryota; kingdom Metazoa; phylum Arthropoda; class Insecta; order Diptera; family Drosophilidae; genus Drosophila; species Drosophila mauritiana. The sequence continues at coordinate 10,732,000 of NC_046670.1, forward strand.
AAGAGCTCTTGCAGTTGGAACATTTTGTGGTAATTGTTTACTACCTTTTATAATCTTCTAGGCGGTTCAAGCTGGACACCTTTGATTACGGAAAGACGTGTTCGAAGATGGCAGCTCTGTGCGAGGGTATGTCGGGTCGAGAAATCTCCAAGCTGGGCGTGTCCTGGCAGGCGGCAGTCTATGCCTCCGAGGATGGTCTGCTCACCGAGAAGATGGTCCTGGACAGGTGCTACTCCGCTGCCCAGCAGCATAAGCAGAAGGTGGGTTTGAAAATGTGTATAAACTTATGTGCTTTGGTAACTTTCAACCATGTATCCTTTGCAGATGGCCTGGCTTTCGGATCAGGAGCGTGCTGATCACAAATCCATCACAGGCACAGCTGCCCCACCCCTCACCCTAACTGCCAACAAACTGTAAAGCGCGGAGGAGCCGATGCTGAAGTAGATGCAACCTGCATTCAAAACTTGTTTAGTTTTCTAATCACTTAACTTTAAGTTGGTACGCACAGGGCTTTATCTTACTAACGACCACCAACCAGCAGCCGAGACACCAAAATAGTGCATATCGGTTACGTGTATGCATTTAACAGCCTGTACATAATCGTTGGCGGGAAGATGTGTTCGTCTATATATGCAATTAAGTTTGACCCACAGATAATTGTATTATAAGCCTACATTCACTGTCTCAGTAGAATATACAATAAGAGGTATATATTTTAACTGCTGTCGTTGCATTTCGTATGTTAAAGCTTTGGACGTAGACTGTAAATTGACTTCGGTCGCGCCAGCACTGTGAGAGATTTATATTAAACTTCTCGCTGGCTCTTCCACCAATTTCACTTGTCCGCAGTGTTTTCCTATATATGAGTATGAAGTAAATATATATAAATTACCTGTTACAAATTGAATTTTTATTTCGCTTTGACAAGCGGACGAATAATGTTTGGGAAATCGGTTATAAGAAAATCTTTCAATGCTCAAAAACACACTTGGATTTATTCATTTTTTTAAATTTATTTTAGATTAAACCAAATTTAATGAAACCATCTCATGACTATTATTATTCGTTAAATTATCGCGCTACGATACGTGAAATTTTTGTTTTACACCACCTAGTGGAGAGTAGGAGTAGTAAGGTCGAGTTGCCAACTATATTTGTCAGTGCCCAGTGAAGCGACATCTAAGGGCCAAAGCGCGCAACAGTTCTGTTAATGCCATGTCAACTTTATGTTTGGCAATGTAAGCGTAGTGCAAATTCTCCTCAATAGGTGTCGCATTGCAATTAAACTATTAAGCGGAATCCACTTTATCCAATTTTACATCTTCAATAACATAAATTCCTTTACTGTCAAAGGCGTTTGGTTCTTTAAGAACAATAGCTTCGTTGTTTCACTAAAAGCACTTTTTACAAATTCTTGAAATTCATCATTTCCTGCATCGCAACTTAAAAGGTGTGGGAATATATATTTCTACTCCAAATGTCTGTCCCAAATTTTAATCGATAACATAAAAGATTTTAAAAACACCAAAAAAGTGTGACCCTTTATATGAGAAAGTTTATCCGGTGCATCCACTAGACAAGCAGTGTAAACTGCTTTGTATAGCAGAGACCCGACCCTAAAGAAATATTTTACATGTAACGGCCACACTAAAATACGGGCTGGGAAAATTACGTTATCGCAACGCTTTGTCTGGATTGGCGCGCAATATTCAAATTTTTGCAGAGTGCGAAGGGAGAGAGAGCTCGAATTTTAATCATAGATGTGCGCGAATAAATCCTTTTCAGGATATGTTCAGCTGCAAAGAAAGTGTCCCAACCCAAAAACATTGAAAGATATTGTATTTTTTTTAACAAATTCTTTATATTTGCTTGCGTTTTTAATTTTTTTGTTATTTTTGTGATTTTTTTCGGTTGTTTTTTCTTTTATAAAACTTTGTTTTAAGTTGTTCTTTTGTTTGTTGTTTTCTGCGGTTTTGTATATAAATAATAATACTTATGGCTAGTAATATAGTAAACGTTTTTCGATTTTTCATCAATTTCGCCTTGCAAGCCAAATGCTGCATCGTCTGTAGGCCACCAAAACATGAATTTTTTTAATTGATTTGGGCTTTGAAAAATTTCCAACGGCCTTTTGTTGTTCGATTTGATGCTATTGTTGTTCTTGTGTGGTGTTGAATCGAAAAACTGCAACAATTGCAACTAACAATGCTAAAGTTACGCTAATATAGAATTTTGTTTTGCTTCCGTTTCAAACTTACTTGGCTAGGAGTTCGCTGTTTTGCCTTAAGACTAACAATATTTACACTTAGAAAAATTTGCTAATAGTTTTGCTTGCTCATTTGTCATATTCATTGTTCTGCCATTTCTTCGATTTCTCTTAAGAATTTCATTAAAGATTGCAATTAATTTGTGTCCCCGATTGCTTGTGTGAAGGAAGGGAGAGGGGTATTTAGGACCAAGAATATACACTTATATTCTCATGCACGTTCACAACCTGAGCACAATTAGCATTTAAGATCCCCTCAGCCCCTCCCCCATTTCGTCGATTCAATACTGCTTGGAATTGCTAGTGGGCGCCAGCAGGCGACGCGACCAGCACGCCGCCATCCGCTGGGGATCCGTCGCCGTCATCGTCTACAACTGATACTAACTGCCGACCATGATGTGGGCCGGGTGCTCCAGTTCGTTGTCGTGCAGGCGCGAGGCGGTCACAACCTGACCGCCCAATCCGCTCTTGAACAGATCCTCGGAGCTGAGCTTACAGCTGGGTACCAGCTCCGTGAACTCCGACCCCAGTCCGAATTCCATGTCCAGGAATCCGTACTCCCAGGTATTGGCGCCCGCCGACACATTGGAGCTAATGCTGCTTACATAAGACGAGGTCAGCGAGTGGGTGGCCGAGGAGATGGTGGACAGGGTGGTGAATGTGGCGGTGGTGGAGCTGCTTCCGCAGGAACTGCTACTGCCGCCACTCGCTTGGACGGTGGTGAAGCTCCCACTGAATGCCAGCGTGGACCCCGAGGAGGAACTGGAACTGCTGGCTGGCACTGATACTGGCACCGCTGTAGGTGTGGCCGCCGACGGAAGTATGCTAAACAAATCGTTGTTGTTGAGCGGATCCAGCGCCGATTGCGAACTGAGGCTCAGCACCGAACTCCAGTTGATGGATCGCGTGGAGTCGTCGTCCGCATAACCCGAATCGCTAGTATCGCAGTTGCTGCTGCTTGCGGTAGCTGCAACTGGCGTGGTGCCATTGCTGCTCACAGTATTCCCACTACTGCTGCTCATCACCGCTGAGGAAGTGGTGTTGCTGCTAGTGCTGCTTGATGCGGGGGAACTGCTGATGTTGCTGCTCAGTGTTGTGGCTGCTCCTCCACTAGAAGCTGCTGCTGCTGCCGAAGCTGCTGCCGCTGCTGCTGTTGTGGTGGGGCAGGCCGGAAAGGGCGTTGCTCGACCAGATTGCGACTCCCGAAAGGGATAGTGATCGTAGGGGTGCAAACTACTGTTGCTGCTCACCGCCGTCGCTGAGGAATTGTTGCTGTTGCCGCTGGTATTGCTGCTACTTGCACCCGCTGATGTATCACAGTTGCTCGGCTGCGTGGCGAAGCTGCCCGCACCCGCTGCCACGCCCCTATAGGCGGGTTGGCTGTCCAGACGCTCGTGGTAGCCATGCGGTTGCGAAGGCTGCTGTTGCTGTTGGTGTTGGGGCTGGAAACTTAGTTGCTGGTAGTGATCCATGTTGGCCAAACGGGCACAGTTCAACACGGGCGCATAGTCCATCTGCTGCTGCGGATGTGGATGCAGAGGTGCTGGCGGGGATTGCTGCTGCTGCTGCTGGTAGGCAGGGTGGTACTGAGCCGCTTGTGCCGCCGCTGCTGCTGCTGCGGCTGCAGCTGCTGCCGCCTGTTGGTGGTGCTGTTGCGCCGCCTGGTGCAGCTCCTTGGCCTCTGCTTCGATCTCACGATCTATGCGCTTCAGCGTATTGCAAATGAGCACCGAGCGGTACAGCGACTGCTCGGAAACCTGTCGGAAACGGGAGAGTTTGAACATGGACAGATTGCGTATCTTCAGGCGCGTGTCCTTGTAGCAACTCCTGTTGGCACTGCACCAGCCACCGGGTCGTCCATCACAGCACCGTTTAAGGGGCAGGCCATGGAGAGGCAAGCCGGCGAACGGAACAACGGGCGCTGATGAGGGCGGCGGACTGATGGGCGATCCTCCAGCGTTTCCGGATGCGCCACTGCTGCAGCCCAGGTCCAGATAGGATTTGCCGTTCTCTGCACAACGAATAGTCTGCTGGGGCGCCGCTGGCGGGGCATAAGCTCCACCGTTGGTCGGCTCGTAGAACTGTTGGGGTCCCGATGAGGGATTGGCCGGACTGCTACCCGCTGTCGCCCACTGGGGTGGAGCGAAACCACGCGCCTGTTGCGGTGTCGGCGGTGATTGCGTCATGTGCTGCGGTCCTCCCGTCCGCGAGCAATTCTGCTGCGGGAAAGGCTCCGAGTAGTAGTTGGGTTGCCTGCTCCCATATCCGGGGGCATAGCTTCGCTGCTGCTGCGGATGTTGTTGTTGCTGCTGGGCGAGTTGCTGCTGCTGGGGATGTGGTTGTTGTTGGGAGAGCTGCTGCGGCTGCTGCTGGTGGGGATGGGACGGCAGCTGGTGCGGATGAGGGTGCGGATGCGGTACAAAGGGATGATAGCGCATGGGACAGTAGGTGGGTATGATGCTCTCCTCCTCCTCGTAGTCGTCCTCAAAATCATCATCATCGTCGTCCAGCTCATCGGCGCTGAGCAAAGTCGTGGCCAGAGTGGAACGGGTGGCAATGCTACCCCAAGGATCACTGGGCACCGCGACGGCCTGCAGCTTGGAGATGCAATCCACAGGTTCCGCGGACGCAGCGGGTCCTGCCACCGCGGAAGGAGTAGTGGGCCCATTGCTCGTCCAGGGCTCACAAGGAACGGCTGAGGTGACCACCTCTAGCCTGGCGATACTGTCCTCCGGTATCGCCGCACTCGCTGTCGGCGGGAGTGGCACCTCCGCTTGACTTTTCATTGCTGCGACGGCGGTAGTAACTTCATGACCATTGCTAATACTTGGCTCCGTTGGCTTCAACGCATCCATGGATGCTTCTAAAACAATGTGGTTGTTGTTGGACTCAACAGCTGGCTCCGATGGCGATTGCTGCTGCTGTTGCTGCTCCTCGAGCGACTCCAGGTAGTTGTTGTTGCTGATGGCCCACTTGTTGGCCTTGACGGGGGGCGGGGCACAGTTGCCCGTGTAGGTGGTGTTGGCATCCTTGCTGTCGAAGGTCAGCTCATGCTTCCGCTTGGTAGCGGCTGTTGCTTGAAGACCCATCGCGGAATTCACCTGCAATGAGAGGGAATATAACATAAATTTAGTGATTTGCCGCCAAAATAAAAAGCACGCTGCCAACAGCATGGCAAGTAAACTTAGAGAAATAATTGTGATGGACAGGAAAGCTACAACTAAATATTTCTGAAGTATACCACAGATCTTTAAGCTACAATCGTTCTCAAATAAATTTCTTTATTTATAAGTTTTCGGTTCGGTATTTTCCCTCTGTGCATCATAAATTTCCTCACGGTTCGCACGAGCCAACAAAGGACACACAGCCAGCTAAAAACTTATCAAGAAAATGGAAGTCAGGCAGGGACTTGAACTCCCCCTTTCGCCCACTCAACCAGCCACCGCACCACCCTCGTTCCTTCCACCCACTCGAGCCATGAAAATGGAATGGAAAATGCCAGGCGGCAACAACAACAGCAGCCAAGCCAGGCAAGTCGAGGCTGTCTTTCCGTCAGTCAGCCACCCTGCGCCTCACCCCAGCCACCCACTCTCCACTCCACACCACCCCAGCCACAGCCCCACCTCCGCCTCCTTTCGACTGGTGGCATTGCTCATCGACGCTGCTCGAAATCTTCTTAAAATAAAACGCACAGAGACGAAAAGAGAGGGCGGAACCTCGAGAATCGTGTGGGCTGCCACGATTGCCGTAGTCTTCCCATTCTGAATGCTCTTCTTTTACTGGCACTTTCCCATCAACTTCCGCCACATTTGCTGTGGGACTTTTTTCCGTTTCTTTTTTCTGTTTTGAAACTATTTTTAAGTTTTCGAGTTCTGCTCCAGTCAAGATTTCTGATCAACAGTGCAACGAAACAATGCTGGAGAATACTTTCTCGGAAAAACTATATATATATCCATTAAACATAAGGTTTATTTAAAGTTAAAAAATTGTAGATAAAGTTTTTAGTTATCATATTGTATATATGTTAATTGGGGATCCCAATTACAAAAATCTAGATATAGTGTTTAGTATATACTCCTGGGCTTATAAATATAAAAATCCATCTGACATTTAAATGATCTATCCCTTAAATTTTGAGCTTCAATAAGCTTCCTGCTTCCCCATAATGTCAGCACCCTTCTGTTTTAGACTATATCTATCGATCGCGGAGTCTGGCTGGGGATTTCCAACTCACATTGCCCATATTTAAGAGTTGCCACCCTTCAATTGCCGGCACTCTGTTCAATTTCCGTGCCCTTCTTCACCGAGACTTTCCCCACTGAGTTTTGAACATCTGTGCGTAGTACGTCGGCCGAGGAACGGCCTTTGTCATATCCATATATCCATAAGGGTTGCCATATGCTCGCATATTTGCCAGTGCTGTTGCTGCGGCCGTGCCACTGATGTTGCTGCTGCTGCAGTTCCCTTCAGTACTGGGGGAATATAATACGAGAACCCGATTTGGAGGGTGAGTTTTCGTTTCGTTTTCAGTCCGCTGTGCTGTGTGCGCTGTGTGTTATCGTCATCGAGGTCGGTCGCCGTCGTCGCTGAGTCGCATGTGTTTCGCATTTTTCTACCCCCGGCCCTGCCAATGCCCCGTTCCCCTGCCCTTGCCTCTGTCCCTGTCCCTGTCCCTGTGCTCTGCCCCGGTTTCCCTTGTTTGCCTGTCTGCCTCTGGGTTTGCCTTTGCCACTGCCGCATGTCTCATCATCGCATTTCATCCCTCGTCGTCGTACCGTTCTCGTTCGCGTCTGCAGCTGTATTTTCGGTGTTATTTTTGGTATAGGGGCTGGAGCGAGTCTAGACATGCTGGCCGTCCGGACTCCGGATGGTTCGCCCTTTTGGGAACGAACCAACCAAGCCAAGAAGCATACAACGTCTTCTTCGGCGGCAGCGAGAAGTTCCCTTCTCGGAATTATTGGTTTTGCTCCGCACTCATTGCCATTCCGCCTCGGCTGACTCATTCTTATCATCGCCGTCGTCGTTTTAAAGGCGAGGCGGCGTTCACTCATTGCTCATTGTTCTGTTGACAACTGGTCGTATGTGTAATGCTGCCGAAGCTCGTTGCGCATACGTCGTGTGCGCTTAAAAGCTGCGCCAAAAACCAATCAGCTAAAAGCTCACCCCCTCAATCAAATCAAACCCCATCAGCTGAGCTTCGCAACGGGAAAACCAAAGCGAGCATCAACAGCACACACAAAAAATAAAAAGAAAAAGAAAACTTTCTACGCTAATTTTCGTTCGAATGGAGAAATGCTGGCCATCATTATAAGCCGCAACAGAAAACAAAATTTATACAATGCTGGCCATCATCTTGGGACTGGCTGACTGCCTGCCTGGCTGGCTGGCTGGCTGATGATGATGATTTTCGAGCTGCGTTCGCTGGCTATGTTGCTGGAAGTTGAATTTTATTGCCACACCAACATCACTCAGGCAGTTTCAAGCGGCAACAGCAACCAAGCACCGCAGCAGCAACACAAAAGCCAGTCCCCGTCAAGCGTTCGTTGCTTTTTACCCACCAGCAACA